>NW_027518682.1:16105000-16615000 GCF_043159265.1 Tasmannia lanceolata | reverse complement strand
AATAATTTCATATGAGACTTTGAAAGTATCAAGGATCACTTAATCGTTCATCTTACATCCGCCCTCCAAGAGGAGAGAGAAAGACACATGGGGAGTCGATTTATCCAATTGGGGAGTGATTTATCACTGCCCTATTTATATTGCTAATGCGACTAAGGGAATAGTCACCCTCAAGATCAATCATAACAATTAGTTTTTGGGTCCCACATGAAAACATGTACTCTGTAACCAAAATACCCTTGTACCAAATCCAAATCCATGCATATGGTGGGGGCCTCAGAAAATGCTCCACGAATCAGAGAATGCGGAATCATCCTTAATTGTTGATGAGATGTAAAATATATAATTTTATCCCACATGGGTGGGATAAAATTGACCCCACCCATGACCCATGTGGGCTCTCTCTCTCTCTCTCTCTCTCTCTCTCTCTCTCTCTCCATTAATAAGGTACGCAAGACAGATATATAGAGATGTAACAAAGACGCATTGGGATCTACCAAACTTCAAAGATATGCAATATTCTCTGTAATAACCAAACGTAACTAACCATGGATATATAAACTTACTGTGGATACTGCATGAACTTATATTTCGTGAATGTACAAACTTCCTATGGATGAGTAAAATTTATGGATACACAAAATTAACAGAAAAATAAACAAACATACCATACCTATAAAACTTATCGTGGATGCACAAACCACCACGGACACAGAGTTAAAAATGAGAAAAAGGAGGAAATTATTAGATAAGTAAAAAACTTAGGAGACCCTACAACACCACTTGCTTCTTGTAAGAGCTTATGTGAATACATAAGATACCTAAGGAGATTAGTTTCCTAATGTATAAACTATATTTACATAAACTCTTTTGTATCTCTAATATAAGTAGGTCATGGTTGCCATTCAAAAAAATAGCAGGTCATGGTTTGTAATTTATTTTGATGTGTAAGAAAGTCTATGATGCACTTCATTATGAGGTCATGTAACCTATGATTTGTTGAATTCTATTGAATTGATTTTACCCAAATGATCTCATCTTTATGCAATGATCTTGTCTTATTCCTTGTGTGATTGAAAGTCCTCAAAAAATGCTCCATGAATCATAGACACGACTCAGACCACAAATCAGTTGCCTAACAACCATAAATGTGTTTGATGCTTCTAAGCTGCCTACGTGTAGTTTTGACTTAAGACATCAACTTGTGTGAGAAATGATGCTATACGAGGAAAGGAGAAGCTTCATTTGGTCCCACCAACATGATGACAGCTTGATCCCTTCATTTGAGGTGGCAGCTTATAGATGCTATATCCCTTCATTTGGTTTTTGCCCGAAATTTTGAAATTTTGGTCGAAATTTATTTTTGGTGGGGTCAGAAACCGGTATCGAAACCGAAATTTAAAACCTTGTTTATATGTCAATGGGAGCGGCTACCTAAATGAAAGTCTATAATTGAAAATTTAAAAGAAACCTAAATCAGTTTTTTTCTAAGTTTTATAGTGAAATAACACTTGAAGAAGCACTTTCTCTGAGAAGCAAATCTAAGCCCTGTTTCGATTGCAAGAAAAACAAATTCCGAACTTTCCTTGGGATTTTTTTTGTCTTTTCATGATTTAGAGGGAAATAATATGATTGTGGTTAATTTAGAGGAATATTATTATAAATTGAAGGTTCCTATAAGTAAAATTCGGTTACGGTAGGTTTAACTCTCGGTAAAAAAGTAGGAAATGTTATAAACCTTTTCTTTTCCAAACTTTTTCAGAAAATTCCTGCAATCCAAACAGGGGCTAATTGATTGGGTCAAAGGAATCACATGAGTCTTTTGATCCCATTGTTCCTAACTAAAATTATCCTTGAAGAAACCAATGAGACCGCTTCTCATTTTCTTCTCACACAAAGAGCTTCTCATAATATATCACTCCTGCTATTTAGAAAATGAAAGTTAGAATCACTTGTCTATTTTTGTTATTATTTTCTTTTCCGTTGATTAAATAGTTCACCTACATATGAAACTGCTTATGTTTGAGTTTAGATTATTTCTAAAACTCTTGGTTATTCTTTAAAGTAATTTTGTTTTCAGTTGGATTACAAATCTTTATTGATATGGTGATATGGATGATTCAATAATTTTGTTTGGACATCACATTATCTATCTATTGGATTGTGCTATATGTAGAACATAGGAGGGGATTGTTGGGTATATAATATAACCCATGTATGTTCTAATATAAGCCCAATAGGTAATGGATCAGGTGTAGTGGGCCCATTTGGGCTGGAGCCCATTAACTTCTTATAACCCTAGTGTATCTCTATATATAGGGGTTGGAGGCAACAAACTTGGTATTCCAAACAAGATACCTTGGGTGTAATGCTTTAAGCATCCTGGCTTAAACCCTAATTACACCAACAGGAAATGTGTCAAAGTTGATTTGCAATTCACTTGCTATTAACAAGGCTGCGGCTTCGACAGCTACCACTTTGTCGAGTAAGTCAGGTGGTGGGCGGCGGCTGCTTTCGAGTCGGTTCCCAGAATGGGTTTCGGCTGCTGATCGAAAGCTTCTTCAGTCATCGAGCGCAGCCTCACAAGCTGATATTATTGTGGCAAAAGACGGGTCAGGAAATTACCAGACAATTTCTGAGGCTGTTGCTGCTTCTGCGAGGCTAAGGAGTGGGACTAAGAGATTTGTTATCCATGTGAAAGCTGGTGTTTATAGTGAAAATGTCAAAATTAAGAAGTCGATGAACAATTTAATGTTTATCGGTGATGGAATCGATGCTACTGTTGTTACAGGCACTAAGAATGTTCAAGATGGTTCCACGACCTTTGCATCGGCGACCTTCGGTAAGTTTCATGATGAAATTTTAATTCTAAATTTCTTTATCTTGTTAAGTGGTTTCAAGTTTTACTTTCATGTGGAAGAATACTAAGAGAGCCTACAAGAATTTATTTGTTAAAGAATTTCTAATCCTATAATTCGTTTTGCAAATTACATTATTAAATTAAAATAGTCTTATTCGCAAATAAGAACCAATTTTGGTGGAATCCAAAGAGGGCCTAAAGCTTAGCAAAAGATTATCCAAACAAAACTAATTAATTTCATGGAATTTTGTAAAACTTAAGACCATGTAACTTTTAAGCAATATGACTAAACCTACTCCCAACGCCAATTCTACCGCGAGTGTGACATATATGGGACCATAGACTTTATATTCGGGGACGCCGCGGCCGTCCTCCAAAATTGCAACATATATGTCAAGAGACCCGTGAGCAATCAGCAGAACACGGTCACCGCTCAAGGAAGAACGGACCCAAACGAGAACACAGGGATTTCAATTCACAATTCAAGAGTTACTGCGGCTTCGGACTTGAAACCAGTTCAAGGCTCCTTCAAGACATACCTTGGTAGGCCATGGCAACAGTACTCGAGGACCGTATTTATGAAAAGTTCTCTAGATAGCTTGATTGCTCCTGCAGGATGGCTTGAATGGAGTGGGAACTTTGCTTTAAGTACTTTATATTATGGAGAGTATATGAACACAGGTGCGGGTGCGGCCACAGGTGGCCGAGTGAAGTGGTCAGGGTATCATGTCATTACAAGTGCGACGGAAGCTGGAAAATTCACCGTCGGGAGCTTCTTGTCCGGGAATTCATGGATTCCGGCAACCGGTGTACCTTTCACTTCAGGCCTTTGAGATGGATTTTTCTGTCTCTACAAGACTTTGGTGGCTTTCTATTCATTGTTTTATGATAAAATGCGATTAATTTTATGTAGAAGATAGGATATAGTTGTTGAATTCATTGTATTATATGTCAATCATCCTGTAAATGTCGAAAACAGGATTGTCATTTTTCTCTATCTTATGTATTTTCATGGATTGACTTAATCTGTGTATACCTTATTATTCTATTAATATAAAGGGGAGAGTTTTCCTTTTCCTATTTGTTATATTCTTCTTTTGAAAACGTGTATTTGTTAGGAAAGGGCCCTCAAAAGGGAAACTCCTGATAGAAAAAACACCAACAATCGCTTGTACGCTGTTTTGACATTTTGGATGGCTTTAATCCTATAGATGTAGATTTTTTATCAGATGGGCCCAATCATTAATTGGAAATAGCCCAAGTCTCATTAATATCTTGAATGCCTAAGTAACTTTTAAGCCGTGTAACATTAATTAGCGTGGTCCCACCTTGTTTTCAATCAAACATCCACCGAGTTGTTCGCATCTTAGATCTCCATTGGGCTGAAAAAATGTTGGTCACATGATTTAAACTATTTGACCCAAAACCCAAAGCCCATTTGATTGGATGGTTACGATCTCTTGGTCAATAAGATTTTTTGGACGATGGAGATCGAAGGCAGGGCTGCCAGGTAGGTGGTCTGGAGTTCTGGATCAACTTAACTTGTAGCCCCATCTATGGGATAGCCTCACATTTAGGAATTAAGAATCAGCATCCCCATTCCGATTCTGCCGGAATAAGAATATCATCCCTTGAGAACGCAACAAATGGCGCCATAATGTCCCCATCTATTCTGTCCCGGTTTTAATTCCTTCATTCCTTTTATCCATTAGGGCCCGTTTGGATACCTCATATTTTGTATTTCGATTTGGAATTGAGTTTTGAATACAAAATGAATAGATCCACCAGCTCATGTTGAGGGAGACAGAGAAGGAAGGGGGTACTTCCTACTGGAGGGAAGAGGTTGAGAAGCAAAGACGGTGAAGGAAACTGCCACATCTGTGGATTTCCAATTACTTATTGCCACATCATATTTGTAAATTTTTTTTTTTTTCAAAAACTACTGTACGGACCACATCATAGGATGATCCAAACCGTCCATGTGATGGAACACAACTTAAATAGGTTGTGCCCAAAAAACCATTTCCATAGGATGATCCTAGCCCTCCGATCTAGGAGGTTTCCGTAATATGTTGTTCCTCTATAGATCGGGCGGTTGGGATCATCCTACAGAAATGATTTTATGGGCACAACCTATTTACGTTGTGGCCCATCACGTGGACGGTTTGGATCATCCTATAGTGCAGTCTGTATAGCATTTTTTGAAAAATACGGTACTATAAGGGCTTACAATAGGGGTGCAAGTTTGGCCCTGTCAGCCCCGACCCGCCCGAGTCCGAACAGGGTTTGGGCTAGATTTTCCAACCCTGAGGGCGAGTCAGGGTTCATCTTTTAGGCCCTGACTCAGGGTCGGGCCAGGTTCAGGGTTAATACCTCAAGTCAGCCCAACCCGGCCCGCCTCTTGGTTTTCTATTATAGAATTGAATCATCTATGTATGATTCTTTTGCTAATATTTTTTATTATCTTAGATTGATGTTTCTTTACAATATTATTAATTGTCTCTGCTACATGTCATGTTGTTGAATTCATTTTGTCTTATTTGTTCCCTTTCTTTGTTTATTGATCATTTTCTTCTATATGATATGTGGTTGCTTTAATTTTTACCACGCTTAACAGGTATTTGCACTAGGGTCAATCAGGGCCAGCCTGGCCCAACCCAATCAGGACCAATCAGGGCGGGCTACGGCCGAGTTGAGGTTTTTCAGCCCTGACTCAGGGTCAGGGCAGGCCAAGGCCGAGATAATGGGATCCAGGGTTGGGCTTGGGTTTTGAAAAACCCGACCCTGTTGCAGCCCTAGCTCACACCATATAAAAACTCCTAGATAGCCTAACAATTGTGCATCATTATCGGGGATTTTCTAGGGTCCATTGCAAAAGGTATTTTGCGGAACGCCTGTTTCATCAGAGCAGCTCATGTAAAGGGAGAGAAAGGGAAACGTGTATTTCGATTAGCCTAAAGATAGAGTTATCGTACTTAGGTCCTTAATTTATTCCGGACAAAAACGTAATCTCAAGGGCAACGTAGTTCACCTAACGATGTGAATATTTCATGAAAGTCCATTTTGAGAGGAAGATGATGAAATTAAATAACGTAAAATAATAAAACATGTACATGCATGCCACACGTAAACATGGAAGTTCGTGTTTGGTAAAACACGAATATGTTTAAATCAATAATGGGACAAACTCACTTTGTTTTACCTTTTTTTCAAACCAGCTCTCGAAGGCTTTGTCAAGGTCTTTGACAACTGGTTAAAAATGGTAAAACAAGGTGAGTAATTCGTCCAATTATCAAATCATGGTCGGGCAGGTAGCAGTACGTAGCATATACGAAAATTTACTATTTAATGTGAAAAGGATTCTGAAACCACTAAACCAGTTCAGATATATAGAGATGTAACAAAGATACATGGATGCACTTACATTTCGTGAACGTTCAAACTTCCCATGGATGAGTAAAATTTATGGATACACAAAATTAACAGAAAAATAAACAAACTTACCATACCTATAATACAAGATTATCATGGACACACAGACTTACCACGGATACACAAAGTTAAAAATGAGAAAAAGGAGCAAATTATTAGAAAAGTAAAAAAATCAGGAGATCCTACAAGACCCCTTTTTCTTGTAAGTGCTTACATAAGATTCCTAAGGAGATTAGTCTCCTAATGTATCATCTATATTTACATAAACTCTTTTATATCTCTAATATAAGTAGGTCAAGGTTGCCGCGGCCATTCAAAAAGAATTAGTAGGTAATGGTTTTGTATGTGTAAGAAAGTCTATGATGCATGCACTTCAATATGAGGTCATGCTACCTATGATTTGTTGAATTCTCTTTTTACCCAAATGATCTCATCTTCATCCAATGATCTTATGTTATTCCTTATTGCATGATTCTAGGCCCATGATCTATCAAGCCTCGTTTTGGTTTATGCCAAGAGAAGCAATAGTGTTGATTTTTATTGTGCAAATATAGGTTCAACTTAGATATCTGCTCTATGATTAATTCTAGAGAGTAGAAAGGATATGTTGGGTCTACGAGAAGGGCGTGTAGGGTGTGGCTCTGCGTGTGCAGAATGCTAACCATAGACAAGTGGTCAAGTAGATAAAAACTGCGGGTAGAAGATTTATTTAGACATGCAGTTGATGGGTTTGGGTAAGGAGTTCCAACAACACCATATTTGTGGATGGTCTGGACTTAGCGTCTATGGGCTGATGATGTTTACGGTATGACTAGGGCTGCAACTCGAGCCGGGTTTTACCCGACCCGCATCGACTCGACCCGAAAATAGCTTGGGTCGGGTTCAGGTTTCATGGGTTTCGGGTCGAGCCGGGTTCAACATTCAAAAGCCCGCATGAATCTCGGGTCGAGCCGGGTTTGAAGGGGCCCGACCCGACCCGACCCGAGTTACATAAGTTACAGTATGTACATTTTTTTCTATTATTAGTTAAAAGTTAAAGGGATAATTACATTTACACCCCCTCTAGTTTCTGACACGTCCACTTCCACCCCTATAGTTTAAAACGTGACAAATACACCCTTGTAGTTTCAATTTGTTTAAGGTAGGCCCCCTCAGCTGAAGGTTCGTCCATAGATTGAAGGGTTAGGATGATCCGATGGAGCTGATTTTTTGGGCACACCCTATCTATGTCAGGACCCATCAAATGAACGCTTTGGATCATCCTAACAATGTGGGCCCACATTATTTTGATGATTTTTTGGTAGTGTTTGGATTCAGGTAGGGGCCCACATTATTTGGATGATCCAAAGCGTTCATTTGATGGGTCCTGACATAGATATGGTGTGCCCAAAAAATCAGCTCCATCGGATCATCCTAACCCTTCAATCTATGGATGAACCTTCAGCTGAGGGGGCAAACCTTAAACAAATTGAAACTACAGAGGTGTATTTGTCACGTTTTAAACTATAGGGGTAGAAGTGGATGTGTCAGAAACTAGAGGGGGTGTAAATGTAATTATCCCAAAGTTAAAAGTGAAAACCCACGCACCCACTGTTACTGTATGTGAGTGTAATTTCTGCTTCTATGAGTTGAGTTGATTAAAGTGTTTGATTCAGCATTGTTTGATTGTAATTACAACATTGTTTGATTACAGGAATTGTTTGATTCAAGTGTGATGTGAGTCTAATTACATCATTGTTTGATTCAAGTGTAATGTGAGTGTAATTTCTGCTACTATGAGTTGAGTTGCTTTACCAAACAAGAATTTTCCTTAAAAATTTGCGTCAACGTGAAAAAACCCGACCCGACCCGAACCGACCCGAGATTTATAATGGGTAGGGCCGGGTTTGGGAATCGTGGGTTTTCCGAAAAAAAGCCCGACCCGACCCGACCCGAGATATTTCTCGGGTAGGGTTGGGTTCTCCAAAACCCGACCCGCCCAACCCGAGTTGCAGCCCTAGGTATGACTATATATATCTAGTATTAAATGAAAAGACATGTGTTTGATGAAATAGGTTGAAAACTTTCTGAATTGTTGACTTGACTGAATTATTATATAAAATAGGTTGAAAACTTTCTGTCTCTTCGAAGATGGATCTTCTACGTCAGAAGATATAGTATATGAATAATACACATTCTAATTGACCAAGCCTGATATGGTTGGCAAGTTAATTAGTCTTGGGTTTGGACCTATTAACTCATTTGGTTGGTTCAATCGGAGCTTACCTACCCAAAAAACAGTTGATTAGTCTTATCCAGATGAGATCCCAGCGACTAAGAGATACTCTAATATACTTTCGGATTGGCCTTTAAAGGAGAGGAAATGTATTTACGTGTGTGTTCATTTTCAAGGGTGAAAATATCACTTGAGAAGAAATTTTGCTTGCTTGACCATTTTTAGTTCATTTTTAGGTGAACGATTGGGAAATTAGTACATCTTATTGATCAATGAGTATGATGGACAGTAGACAATGGTTAAGACCATATTTCAGAGCATTGCCTTTTAACTTTATTTTTATTTTTCTTCTTGGTAACGAAAAAAATATTATGTTCTCTCTCAAGATTTTGTTTCATGCCGCTTGAAAATGATGATGCATGCTTGCGTGTGTGTTTACGTGGTATGGGCCTCATAAATTTGAGTTCATTGTTCGGTTTCGATAACCCTTTCCGACCCCACCGAAAACCGAAATTTCGTAATTTGGTTCGAAATTCCGGACTGAATTTTTGAAATTTTGAACCAAAATTTTGTAACACTTTTTTTGTAATAAATAATGGCATTTAATCGAAATTTGGTAAATGGTGAAAAATGGAATTTCCGGAAATTTCAGTTTCGGTCTCCACCGAAATCCAAAATTTCGGATTTCGGTCGAAATTTAAAACCATGATTGAGGTTGCCTACGCAATGTGTCATATTATTGATGGCGCCACACGGCAAAAAATGAAACAATCTTGCGATTCTATCCACCTTCATTTTTACTCTTATGCATGTGTTGCAACTTGCAACTACAGAGCAAAAAGGCTTTATTGCATGCCGTGGGAACTGATATACCCAGTACCATATTTTAATTACGACATTAATCAGTTTATTTCACATTTTTCTGATTTACTGTTGATAGCATCTTGACTAATATAACTTTGCAAGTTTGCAACAGCCGTAGAAAGCTAATTAAAAATTGTAAAACAAAGAAAATAGTGATGTTATCAAAATATGACAGTGTGGATATCAGTCCTCTCTCTAATATCATATTAGTTAAATAACAAGCGAAGCACTTGGGGCCCGTTTGGATACCTCCCATTTTGTATTTGGATTTGGAATTGAGTTTTGAAAATACAAAATGTAAGATCCGGCAGCTCATGTAAAGGGAGAGAGAGAGGGAAGGGGGTACTTCCTAGTGGAGAGGAGAGGTTGAGGAGCAAAGAGGGTGAAGGAGACTGCCGGATCTGTAGATTCCTAATTTCTTATTTCCACATCAAATTTAGAAATTTGATTTTTTTTCACTGTCAGCTGCCGAATTAGAAATCCAAGAATTTGATCCGATCCAAATTACAATGCAGAAAGGGCTGCAAATGTGAGAAATCCAAATCAAAATCTTCTTGGCATCCAAACGGGCCTTAATGACATTTCAATTCTTGGTGATGATGTTTTCTTTTTCTTTTTTACTTTGATGTAACCCAAAAATGATATCTCAAGGAAATGGTAGTGAAGATATCAGTCCCCTATAACTATAAGAAGTGGTGAAAATTATGCCAAGAAGTCTATAAACTGATACATTAATCCCAATGTGAGAAGATTACAAAAATTTATTATTGCCTAGCTATAGGGGACCATCCAGAGTTCTCTAGTAATGTATTTATCTAATTCATAAAGTATCTCTAGTAATGTATTTATCTAATTCATAAAGTATGAGTTTCTTTTTTACTTTGATGTAACCCAAAAATGACATGTCAAGGAAACAATTAATCTTTTTAGTATGCACGTCGAAGTCAAACCGTCCATGTATCTGGCCCCACCTTGGACGGGTACTATCGGGATGATCCTAACCGTCGGAACAAATGGAATTGATAGCAACATAGAAGGGGACTGGGAAAAGAAAGGAAGGAGATAATTCTAATTTGATTAAGTTATCTGATCAACCATAATTCACTAATCTATCACCCAAGCAATCCAACGGTGAGATCTCAAGCCATTCTAAAGGAGGGATCTCACATATTCTAACAATTCACATCTTCTTGGTCGGATAGATGCACCCTCCCTTCTCTTTTTTTATTGAACTCTCAAGTAAGGAACATGGGTTTGCTTATCAAAACAAGAGGTTGGGAATATGAGTAGCTAGAACGAATATGGTGATCGGTCGACGTCTAAACGTGTATAGTGATTAGCCTAAAGATAGAGTTATCGTACTTTGGTCCTTCATTCCGGACAAAAACGTAATCTCAAGGACAACGTAGTTCACCTAACGATGTGAACATTTCATATTTTCATGAAAGCCCATTTCGAGGAAATTTGTTTGAAGACGACATATTTTGAGAGGAAGAAGATGAAATAACTTAAAATATATACACGCACACGTAAACATGGAAGTTCATGTTTGGTAAAACACAAGCATGTAAAAACCAATATGCTCTATTCACTAAAATACAACATATTCTATAAAAAAAAAAGGCGGCCCAGTGCACGAGGCTCCCGCCATTGAAGGGTCTCGGGAGGGCAAGATGTGAACATGCTATAAAAAAAATACGAACATATTCTATTAGTGTTAAATATAATAGGGAGTTTTTATATGGTGGCGCCGCCTTTCATATCTGATCCAATTACAGCTGATATTTTAAGACTCGATCAAATATCAAGGGCAACACCTATGTTGTACCTGCCGTACCCGCATCCAAGTTTTGATAATGGTACAAACTCACCTTTTTTTTAAACCAGCTCTCCAAAGCTTTGTCAAGGCCTTTGACAATTGGTTAGGAAAGGTAAAACAAGGTGAGTAATTCGTCCAATTATCAAATCATGGCCGTGCAGTTAGCAGTAGCCTATACAAAAATTTACTATTTAATGTGAAAAGGATTCTGAAACCACTAAACCTGTAACGCCCCGGCCACCATGTAGATATTGCCCGGTTCTAGGCCGCAGCCCTTCTCGGTTTTGTTTTTCCGCAGAAAACGCGTTTATACAGGCAAAGGTGGGGGTTTACACATATAACCCAGGAACTTTTTCTCTCCGGTTCCGATATGGGACTATTACAATCCACCCCTCTTCCGATGTGGGACTATTACAATCCACCCCTCTTAAAAGGCCCAGTGTTCTCAGTGGCACACCGTACTAGAGAAGATACGGCTCTGATACCATATTTGTAACGCCCAGGCGACCATGTAGATATTGTCTAATTCTAGGCCGCAACCCTCCCCAGTTTTGTTTTTCCACATAAAACGTGTCTACATAGGGAAGGTGGGGGTCTACACATATGACCCAAGAACTTTCTCTCTCCGCTTCCGATGTGGGACTATTACAAAACTAGTTCATTTTCGTCAAACCAAGAAAGGGGCCTTGTCACAATGGGATAGGATTGAACCCTCTCTCTCTCCATTAATAAGGTACGCAAGTACAGTTATATAGAGATGTAACAAAGACGCATTGGGATCTACCAAACTTCAAAGATATGCAATATTCTCTGTAATAAACAAACTCACCATGGATGTATAAACTTACTGTGGATACTGCATGAACTTATATTTCGTGAATGTACAAACTTCCCATGGATGAGTAAAATTTATGGATACACAAAATTAACAGAAAAATAAACAAACTTACCATACCTATAAAATATCATAAATGTGTTTGATGATTCTAAGCTGCCTACGTGTAGTTTTGACTTAAGAAATTAACCCACAATCTTAAAATCCAATGGTCTTTATTTGTTTCTGCCACGTTATGTGAAATTCAAAAAACAACAACGGACATATATTCTTCTTCACGTAATCCTGCATGAATCAATATGTCAACCTTAACCTAACCGCGTTCAAAGAAATTAACCATATTGTTGCCTATAAAAGGACCCTTACATTACACTCTCAAACCATTCAACACATCAATAGGGATAAACTTAGTTTTGCAACTATGGATAAGCTCATACTATGTTTTCTGACCATATGCTTTGTTTTAGGTATTAGGGTGGTGAAGAGTGAGATGATATCATCTTGTGCCCAAACCCCATATCCTGAAGTATGTACTTCTCTTATTACTGCTAATCCTTTCCCTACCCTTGATAATACTCAATTTGATTTCCGCAGTTTAGCTCTTCAAGCCACCATGGACCGATCCCAACAAGCCCTTCGGCTTGTTTCGGCCATTGATACAAGCTTGCTTGACAAGCGAGCCAAGGTGGCGTGGGATGATTGTGTGGAGCTTTTCGAAGACACCATTTCTCATCTTAATCGCACGCTTGGGTCTCCTAATCCAAATACTTTCGAAGACTCTCAAACATGGCTAAGTGCGGCCATTGCCAACCAAAAAACGTGCGAAAACGGATTCACAGATTTCAATTTGTCTTCCCACATTATCTCCTTACCCTTCATGGTGGGAAATGTCTCAAAGTTGATTTGCAATTCACTTGCTATTAACAAGGCTGCGGCTTCGACAGCTACCACTTTGTCGAGTAAGTCAGGTGGTGGGCGGCGGTTGCTTTCGAGTCGGTTCCCGGAATGGGTTTCGGCTGCTGATCGAAAGCTCCTTCAGTCATCGAGCGTAGCCTCACAAGCTGATATTATTGTGGCAAAAGACGGGTCAGGAAATTACCAGACAATTTCTGAGGCTGTTGCTGCTTCTGCGAAGCTAAGGAGTGGGACTAAGAGATTTGTTATCCATGTGAAAGCTGGTGTTTATAGTGAAAATGTCCAAATTACGAAGTCGATGAACAATTTAATGTTTATCGGTGATGGAATCGATGCTACTGTTGTTACAGGCACTAAGAATGTTCAAGATGGTTCCACGACCTTTGCATCTGCGACCTTCGGTAAGTTTCTTCATGAATTTTTAATTCTAAGTTTCTTTATCTTGTTAAGTGGTTTCAAGTTTTACTTTCTTGTGGAAGAATACTAAGAGAGCCTACAAGAATTTATTTGTTAAAGAATTTCTAATCCTATAATTCGTTTTGCAAATTAAATTATTAAATTAAAATAGTCTTATTCGCAAATAAGAACCAACTTTGGTGGAATCCAAAGAGGGCATAAAGCTTAGCAAAAGATTATCCAAACAAAACTAATTAATTTCATGGAATTTTGTAAAACTTAAGACCGTGTAACTTTTAAGCAATATGACTAAAGCTACCAGCCTACCTTGAACTTCAAAGCTGGTGGCATAACTAAAGTAAGGAAGATTGTTACATGGAAGATTGCTACGGTCAAAAGTAAGGAAGTTTCTACTACTTTTTCTGTTCATTCATAACTTTCCCGTGTATATTTTACTTCCATGGATAATAACAAGAACTTATGGATAATATTTTTCATGCTTACAGTAACGGTCCTTCCTCATTGAGGTTGATAGATATTATATTATGACACGTCTAGGCCTAACAACTGCCTTCACAGATTTAACCATCTTAGATAAATGCTTACGGCCTTTGTTATACGTTGAATTTGTTATATAATCCAGATGCCTATTATTTTAAGGAAAAAAAATGAGCCTAACAGTGTAAAACAAAATGAGTACGCACCATATTAAACAACTTCAATGTAAATTAACTTTATGTGACAAATAAGGACCAATTTTAGTGGTATCCATAGAGGCGCTAACAAAGAATACTCATCTTCTTCTCAGCTGTCACCGGAAACGGATTCATAGCTCGAGACATGACGTTTCAGAACACTGCCGGGCCACAGAAGCACCAGGCGGTCGCACTTCGATCAGGCTCAGATCTCTCAGTTTTCTACAGATGTAGCTTCAAAGGGTACCAAGACACACTCTATGTCTACTCCCAACGCCAATTCTACCGCGAGTGTGACATTTATGGGACCGTAGACTTTATATTCGGGGACGCTGCGGCCGTCCTCCAAAATTGCAACATATATGTTAGGAGACCCATGAGCAATCAGCAGAACACGGTCACCGCTCAAGGAAGAACGGACCCAAACGAGAACACAGGGATTTCAATTCACAATTCAAGAGTTACCGCGGCTTCAGACTTGAAACCAGTTCAAGGCTCCTTCAAGACATACCTTGGTAGGCCATGGCAACAGTACTCGAGGACCGTATTTATGAAAACTTCTCTAGATAGCTTGATTGCTCCTGCAGGATGGCTTGAATGGAGTGGGAACTTTGCTTTAAGTACTTTATATTATGGAGAGTATATGAACACAGGCGCGGGTGCGGCCACAGGTGGCCGAGTGAAGTGGCCGGGGTATCATGTCATTACAAGTGCGACGGAAGCTGGAAAATTCACCGTCGGGAGCTTCTTGTCCGGGAATTCATGGATTCCGGCAACCGGTGTACCTTTCACTTCAGGCCTTTGAGATGGATTTTTCTGTCTCTACAAGACTTTGGTGGCTTTCTATTCATTGTTTTATGATAAAATGTGATTAATTTTATGTAGAAGATAGGATATAGTTGTTGAATTCATTGTATTATATGTCAATCATCCTGTAAATGTCGAAAACAGGATTGCCATTTTTCTCTATCTTATGTATTTACATGGATTGACTTAATCTGTGTATACCTTATTATTCTATTAATAAAGGGGAGAGTTTTCCTTTTCCTATTTGTTATATTCTTCTTTTGAAAACGTGTATTTGTTAGGAAAGGGCCCTCAAAATGGAAACTCCTGATAGAAAAAACACCAACAATCGCTTGTATGCTGCTTTGACATTTTGAATGGCTTTAATCCTATAGATGTAGATTTTCTCTCAAATGGGCAGCCCAAGTTTCATTAATATCTTGAATGTCCAATTGGGTGACTTTTAGGGCTGTGTACATTAGGAGGCTCTCACCTTGTTTTGAATCAAACGTCCTCATTCAATTAGGCTGAAAAAATTCTGGTCACGTGATTTAAACTATATGATAAGAAACCAAGAGCCCATTTGATTAGATAGTTACAATCTCTTGATCAATGAGATTTTTGGACCACTAGAGATCTAGGTTAGGGCTTCCAAGTAGAATCCGAAACATGCACAACGAAAGATCCTTTTATGTGTGAATAGGGCTGCAACTCGAGCCGGGTTTTACCCAACCCGCATCGACCCGACCCGAAAATAGCCTGGGTTGGGTTCAGGTTTCATGGGTTTCGGGTCGAGCCGGGTTGAGCATTCAAAAGCCCGCATGAATCTCGGGTCGAGCCGGGTTTGAAGGGGCCCGACCCGACCCGACCTGAGTTACATAAGTTATAGTATGTATATTTTTTTCTATTGTTAGTTAAAAGTTAAAAGTGAAAACCCACGCACCCACTGATATTGTATGTGAGTGTAATTTCTGCTTCTATGAGTTGAGTTGATTCAAGTGTTTGATTCAGCATTGTTTGATTGTAATTACAACATTGTTTGATTACAACATTGTTTGATTCAAGTGTAATGTGAGTGTAATTACATCATTGTTTGATTCAAGTGTGATGTGAGTGTAATTTCTACTTCTATGAGTTGAGTTGCCTTGCCAAACAAGAATTTTCCTTAAAAAATTGTGTCAACGTGAAAAAACCCGACCCGACCCGACCCAACCCGAGATTTATCATGGGTAGGGCCGTGTTTGGGAATCGTGGGTTTTCCGGAAAAAAACCCGACCCGACCCGAGATATTTCTCGGGTAGGGTTGGGTTCTCCAAAACCCGACCCGCCCGACCCGAGTTGCAGCCCTATGTGTGAATGCCATTATGATCAACACTTCACATTGATGACTCAACTGTGATGAGAAGTGATTATGATTGGCCCTAGAGCTTATCATCATTTAAAATCTAAAATCAAAGGTTTAATGGTGATAATATATGGAATATGATTGTTTCACCGCATTTACTTAATAGGAAGCCATACCATACCACTTTCTTTATTAGAAACTTTCTCCCAAAGAGAATTCTTAGCATTTCTAAGTTTCCTTCATTGTCAATGCACTAATGGCAGTGGTGCCCTATAGGCTATAGTTAATAACTTCATATGAGACTTTGAAAGTATCAAGGATCACTTGATCCTTCATCTTTCATCCGCCATTTCCTCTTCTATATTTATATCGCTAATGCGACTAAGGGAATAGTCACCCTCAAGATTTTTCATAACAATTAATTTTTGGGTCCCACATGAAAACATGTGCTTTGTAACCAAAATACCCTTGTACCAAATCCAAATGCAAATCCAAATCCATGCCTATGGTGGGGGCCTCTATTTTACACATCATGTTTTGACAGGCTAGATCATACCAATTCTACTTAAACCCACGCATCCAGTGAGCCCATCATTTTTACCCATCATGTTTTGATGGGATGGAGCCCATTATTTTACACCCCCAAGAATGATAGTATTTTGATAATGGGCCAAACTCACCTTGTCTTTTATCATTTAACCGCCTGTTAAAAGCTATTACAATCCAGCTCATTATCAAAACATGGTAGTGCACATATCACTAGCAGCACAATAATTTTGTTTACACTATTTGTCATGCAATATACTATGAGGAAATGGTTTGTGTGAGGCAATGGTTTGTGCAGCCATGTACAGATAGCTGATCTGTGCAGCTGCACACAAACCATGTCCTCATAATACTATATAAGAAAGTTTGACAGTGGAAAATGAAACATCACATTATTATTGAGTTCAAAATGTATACTTTGTAAATTCTTCATCTTATTAATCATTCAATTCATCAAAGCAAGTTGATTCTTTAATATTTGCCTCACACAGTACAAGACATATGACTGAGTGATAAAAAAGAGTATCATAGCTCAGCATTCTCTCATAATACCACTACTAGAACCAGCATTGGTAATAAATTTAACAAAACTGATACATAAAAGTAAACTAATCTTTTCTTTATCTATGTAATGACCGTGGGAGCAGACCGGCCTGTGTATTCTTGCATCTTGGAAAGCTTTAACGCAACCTCCACCTATGAAAAGTATGTATGCATCAGAGTCATGTCCTAAGGAAAATCATAATATACCATTCAACAAAAAAAAATGAAAATCATAATCAAGTTGGTCTTTTCAACAGAGCAAAGAGATAAGGGTTGGAGAAGACAGAATAGTGTTTCTTACAAGAGGAGAAAGTGCTTCCTGAGAATCCCTCCCAATCTTTGAAGAGTCCTTTTCATATTGTTCTATGTAAACACGGATGGTAGCACCTTCCGAACCGGTTCCAGAGAGGCGGAAAACCTGGAATTACAAAATGGATTCAGAGAGGTGCAGCAGGATAAATTATTTGTGTGTTGATCAACACCAAAAGTACCAGACAAGTGCCATCTTGAGGCTTCAAAGCTTTATGGTTGGAAAAAGTGGGAATTCTAATCGGTTAACATTTACACGTTAAGTAACGCCAAACAATAGAATCCAGCTTGTAATTCATTCCTATGAAGACCTATTGGTATATCAGATGTGGTGAAAACTGTCTGATTAGAAATTAACTAAGAGAATGAGTGTGCTTACCAATCGTGACCCATCTTCAAACAGATATCGGATACCCTGGTGCTTTGAGATGGAACTGTCTACAGGATCTTTATATTCGAATTCATCAGCTTGGACAACATTTGACACATCTGATCGGATTCCCTTTATAATCCTGTAACAAGCAACATCGACGGTTTGTAAAAGATTCAATGTGAAAATTTTATCAGCTTCCCAAACATAAATTCTAAAAGCATAAATGGATCTCCCCAATAACACTTAGTCTGATTGATCTCCATCAACAGTCTATTTGCATTATGCTAAATGATAAGTTTCCAATCTAGTGAGATGAAAAAAGAGGACGTAACAGTGGTCATGGAGACAACAGTCATGGGAAACTAATGGGAAATCAAAGTAATACAACCGAAAAAAATAAAACAAGATATGTGAAATGGAGATCAGACATAACTGTAATAGAAAATTTTCCAGTTCATTTTGAGTCCTAATCAAAGTGCACCCTTCAAAATTCCACCAGAATTAGGTCAAACTTTCATTGCTAAACAGAGAAATTATACAGTGCCTGACCGTCAAGTCCCTTGTGGGTGGTACGATGGAAGTACCGTCCTTGATATATTATCCAACAGCAGCCCACTTTTTAAAACTTAATCATGTAAAAGAGAGATTATCCAGATAAAAAAGCACGGTACTTGACGGTCGGGCACCATATAAAAACTCTGCTAAACAAAGGAATGTTCGACAAAGAGATTATCCGAATTCCACTGCCGATGAGCCAATGTAGAATACCTAAGAGACCATTATATTGCAGGACAAAAAACAGAGCAAAACGGCTCGCAATGCAAGCAATATGTATTATACCAACGTATGGACTATGTTCTCTAATCATGTCACATTCAATTTGATTAAAATGGAATTAAATGCAACTTTGAGATGAAAAACAAGTTCTATACAGATCCCATATCAACTTAAATCTACTTAAGTATGACTACATGTAATAATTTGAAATTTATCAGGTCAGTATATATGTGGTTCTTTTTAATTAATTTAAATTTTTGAGCAACTATTATTGCCTTTGAATTATTTTCCCTTTTGAAATTAGATATTTCAATTCCAAGTTTGTTGAAGCAGACTGGTTCATCAGACCATCAACAGTTCAATCAAGTAGAAACTTTGCAGGCTTAGTGGCGGGACAGCCTTTCAAAACAGTGGCAGAGAGAAATGTCCTAATTAGAAACAGTTCAATCAAGAAGACACCTTGTGCGGGATTGAGATAAGTATTAAAGTGTAGCAGTTTCTACTCCTTGGGCACCAGTCGTGCTACCAGATTAAAAATGCAGTTCTTTATCGGTAACCTTAGTTAAGACTGAAACTTTTTCTAAAGCTCCTCCATTTAACAGAAGTCAAGACAAACCTAAAGTTTCCTAGAGCTCCTACATTTGCAAAAGTACCGTAAAGATTGTAATCTTAAGTTTTCCGTCCCACAAAGTTGACATTCTCAAACAACTAAGAAACTAAGAAAATAGATTTTCCTGGAAAGCACAATCCATATTTTCCTGACAAGTATAATTAAGGTCTACATACTTATTCTTGTCTCGCATATGGGTTAAAACTTAAACTAATGTTGTAAGTTTTCCCAAATATTAAGTGAGGAACTGGTGGAGTTAATTGATATTTTAAAGCATACATTGCCTAATTATGTCTTCTTTTTTCTCCTTTTTTGAATAGCATGCCTTATTATATGTCTGACCATACGAAGAGAATATACAATTAGAAAGAAACAAATTTAATTTGATCTTTCTCTTCAAAGCAAAGAAACAGAGCTGCTCGGGAGGAGAATCACTTTTCAAGGAGTAAGAAATTGAGAATCAGGTGTGTGTCCAGTGCTAAGAAAGGTAAATTGTGGAGATTCTAGATGCATTCATATGACCATATTGAAAACAATAAATAATTGAAAAGAAACAAATTGCATTGATTTTTTTTCTTCCGGGACAGAAAACAGAACTGATGAGGACCATATGCTCATTTTAGAGAGTATGGCCTTCACGGTGGAATGCACTCCTGGGGTAAAAAAGCAAGTTGTGCATGCTCCCACAGCACATTTATTCCGAATTGTCCATCCCACCATTTATTCCCAGAGAAGGGCATAATCTACCCTTCTGGAGTAAGCTTTAGGACATATGCTTAAGAAAGGAAGAACTAACAGAATCTCATACTATGAGAAGGCTCCATCAGCTCCATCAAATTCAACTTTGATGGGTTGACATCGTTGAGGAATCCTACTCCCTCAGGAATCAGTGGAGTGTTTAGACACAGCAATTGCAACATATTCTGGGAGTTTTCAGGACCTATCATTAAAACTGACTCCTTTTAAGATGAAGCGGAAGCATTACTGATGGGGTAGAGGATTTTCTATTCAAGATTTGATGGTAATCTTGAGGTCAAAGGTGATTCTCAGATTCCTTTATTTGTGGAGCAGAAAATAGCAGCGGTCCATGGCGCTTGGAACTCATCAATAATGAGATAGTTAATAAAGATAGAGTGAGAAGCTATAAATTTATGCATGCTGTAAGGGAGGCTAATGAGATCCCTGACCCGCTGGCAAAAGCTACGGTCAGCCATGAGGCTTTAGCTGAGGGGTAATCTCGGCCCCGTTTGTAAATCCTTTGTACTTCTGGGCATGTTTTTTTTTGTTGAATGATACTGATTACCTTACTGGGAAAAAAAGAGGCTGATGATTTACGACAATGCAAGTATGCAAGTGCTGTGGGACTAAAAAGTACACAAACTAGAAAGTTAAGCTGTATCTTCAATACTTGTATAATATAGAATTGGGGGAATTTCTACTTCTTACTAATTTGAACGCCAATATTGTTCCTTGGGAAGAAATCAACACATGGAAGCATGGATGGAGGACTCGGATGGAAGCAACCAACTAAAAGAAGGCTAAAAGTTGTTAACGTCAAGGCAGAACTCTTACTCTTCGTAAAAACATTGAATTACCAGGTAAAAGCATTGAATTACCAGCTACATATGATAAATATAGGGAACTGAAAAGGTGGGAATTCACAAGCAGAAGTGGCAACTTACCGGCTAGAAAACAACAAGACTTAAAACCATAACTAATGAATTACAAAAAATGAAATAAGTACACATAACAAACATCTAGATTTTAAAACCATAACTAATGAATTACAAAAAATGAAATAAGTACACATAACAAACATCTAGAGTAAAATCATTAACTAAGAGATGAGCCCAACAACTTGATAGCATGCAATGGCCATTGAACAAACATCAAGCAAACTTGAATGTTTTATAAACAAGAATCTCAGCTTGGAAAAATGCTCGAGGAAATACTTGTTAACATCAGGAAGAGAAGATTGCAGTTTGACCAAATATGACATGAGCTCCTTTGCAGCACCTGCATCAACGTTCTTCTCAAAACAATATGAACCGGTTAAGAGGGTGGTTAGCTAATTTGATCCAAAGGAAATAGCCTTAAAATATTGCATGGTAGCCTTGACATGTCATACTTCATAGTCATATCGAGTATAATAGTGGCGACCATAAGTAGCCCAGTGCTGACGAACAATGTCTTCGACAGTCACCAACTTTCCCCCGTTGAGGTTGTCCTTATTTTTTAAGGCAAGGATAGAAAGCCAAGCTAAAACAGCCCAGATTCCGTCCTTCTCACGAATATGATCTGAACCTGTAAGCAAAGAGAACAAACAAGTACGCTCATTATAGAAGTTTCTAGTCTCTCAAAATATTGAAGTTTTGAAACGCTGCTAAAAAGACACAAAAAGGGAAATATTTTTGCAGAATAATTTCTTCTCTTTAACAAATTGCATCCCTCCAAAACAGCAAGTCGAAATATCTTTCTTTGAACAAGAAGGTGAGTGAATATGAACCAGCCAATGTATCAATGTGTCATTGTAACACTCCAATGAAGTAACCTCATAATATTCCAATGTGACACACGAATCAAATCAGGACATCTAGAAATAGGAAGCATAAATGGATTGCTTTCCACAATGGTCCTCAACAGAAGTACAACATGAGTTAACATGAGATGACAGAGGTAAATAATTATTACTAAACAGGAAGCATACTGGTGAATGTTTAGTTCCACATCAATTAGGGAGAAAATTGTAACCAAAAAGTGGTTTAACGTGGGTCCCCCCGTTTTAACAATTTACACAAGGCATTTCCAATACAGAAATTTCGAGACATGAACAATACGCAATACAAATCGACTTTTTAACTGTTTATGCATTTTCGAGACATGAACAATAAAACCCAAATCTATTTCCCTTCCTCGACCTAGCAAAAAGAAGAAACCAGACCATAGCTTCGGCGCGACTGATCTTCTTCGCCTGAAATCGACTTTCCCTTCCTCTTCTGATTCGTCCTTTGAGAGAAACCCATCTTCGAGAGGGTTTGGAACCCTAACCTATAGGAACGTGTTTCTAGGCGATCCCGCAGATAGCTTATCTGTGTTATCGAGCAGAAACACTCTCTCCCGCAAATAGCTTATCTGCGTTATCGAGCAGAAACACACTCTCTCTCTCTCTCTCTCTCTCTCTCTCTCTCTCTCTCTCTCTCTCTATATATATATATATATATATATATATATATATATATATATAGAGAGAGAGAGAGAGAGAGAGAGAGAAAACGGTTCCCACACATATGTGTAGAGAGTTCTCTACACACTAGCTTAAAATACAGTGGGGGCCCACATTGTTTGGGTGATCCAAGCCATCCATTTTAAAGGCCCTCACATAGATAGGGTGTCTACAAAAAATCAGATCCATAGGATCATCCCAACCCTACGATTTGTGGAGGTAAAATGGATGTCTTTAAACCTTTACAAATTAGTCCATTTTTTGCCTCCACAGTTCGAATGGTTAGGATGATCCTATGGATCTGATTTTTTGTGGACACCCTATCTATGTGAGGGCCTTAAAAATGAATGGTTTGGATCACCTAAATAATGTGGCCCCCACTGTATTTTAAGCTAGTGTGTGTGTATATATATATATATATATATATGAGAAAACGGTTCCTACACATATGTGTAGATAAGTTATCTACACACTATATATATATATATATATATATATATACATAGAGAGAGAGAGAGAGAGAGAGTAGGAACTCCCTGGAGTAGATAACTTTTCTACTCCCTAGCTTAAAATAACAATTGGGGCCACATTGTTTGGGTGATCCAAAGCATTCATTTGATGGCCCCCCACATAGATAGGGTGTGCCCAAAAAATCAGCTCGATAGGATCAGGATGTGTGTGTGTATAAACCTGCAAAAATCTGTCCATTGTGTGTGTGTGTGTGTGTGTGTGTGTGCGCACGCGCGTGTGTGTTTGTGTGTGTGTGTGAACCAAGTCATAGGCGTTATTTTGAAACTACTCAGTGCCGTGATCAATCAATTTATGAAGATCTTTTCTTTTTTCTTTTGAATGGTTCAATTTATGAACATCTTAGGCATGAAACACTGAAAGTAAGCACCCATGCACTAAACCATCACTATCGATATTAAATAAACAATAAACTTGTGATCCCTTAGAGCACTTGAAAAAACTAGAGTGGTTGGGCATCCTCTAAATGTGGTCGTCCCATACATTGTTTTGAAGGATCCAACAGCAGTATCATTGCTGGATACTCGGGATACTACAAATGTTTGGGATCCAAGTAACATAGGCAAATTGGGTAGACCTATACTGTAAGAGTTTATTGCAAAGACATATTCTCAATAGACACTAGAGTTGCCTATTTCTGTGTAGTGTTGCCTCTTTTTTTTTGGTTGTCAATCCCAAGGTGAATTTGTCATTTATTCCTTTCCCATGGACTAGAGATGCATGCATGCTACCATAAAGTAAAGATTTTTTTTTAATTTTTTTCCTTTGTTCTTAAATCTTTTAATCAGAAAGAAAAATAATGAGAACAGAACTTCACTTTTTCATCCAGTCTTGCAATCAATAGGAAGAGTTTTTGAACCATTTTCAGAAAACCTCTGATGTGAAAAAACAGTGATTTGGGGCTCAGCATACGACAAATCAGAATGACATTTTCAAGTGTGCAAATTACGACTGCTTAAATTCCTAAAACAATAGTTAACCATTTCAATTTAGGTGACAGTTCTGTTTAAAAGTCACACTGAACCCCTTCCTCAGTACTTCATAACTGTAAGCAGTACAAAAAACTCAGGATATGAAAAGCAGCATCGGCCAGGAGCAAAGAAAAAAATAACACCTACCAGTTCCAAAACTTTCTTCACCACAAATTGAACACATTCCAGCATCCATTAAGTTCCCAAAGAATTTCCAGCCAGTGGGAACCTGACACCACATAAATAAGTAGCCAAGTCATGCATTTAAAAGGTAATGAATCTGGAGAATCAGATCCATGTGAGTGGTGTTTCAATGTTCCTATCATTTAAGTACCTCAAAAAAATTTAGTTTTGAATGTGTTGCTACAACATCTAGGGCAGCAGATGTTGGCATACTCCTGCAAGAAGCCACACCCAAAAGATGAAAGGAAATTAGCAGCATTAAAACATTAAGTGATGATTTCCTAAACAAAGATAAGCAGGTTAGATACACTGTCAATCAATACACATCGTACTTGTAAAAGATGCCCTATAAGATGCATACTTGTACGTGACCAACATATGGAGAGGAAGCATCTTAAGTTCAATCTCATTGATTCAACAGATCGAAATTTCCTTAAAAATTCAAATAAATAATAAAAATGCCACATAAAAATTACCTGGCAACTCCCTTCAAACCAGACGTAAAATAAGGAATGGCTTGAACTGCATTTGCAGCAATAATGGCAACAGAATCTGACGGGGTCACAAAAAATCTGATATTGCAAGGAAAACCACAATCGTAAGTTGAGGGCAAAGGTATGCAAACCTATCAGATAATATTTGTGGTTACCATTAAGAAAAAAGATAATATTAGTGGTTATACCTTTTACCAAGGACCATGTTGCGATCTGCATCACCATCAGCAGCAGCACCAAATTCCGGTGGTTCCTCTTGAGACTTAGCTTTACCCAAACCCATTCTTGCAACTAACTCCTTTGCGTAGGTTAGGTTGGGATCCGGATGCCCACCTCCAAAGTCTTCCTGTTTTCACAAAGCCAGGCAAAAAAAAAGCCATTACGGAAATGCAAAACCTAAAGAGATAAATAAAGTCAACATTTTTCTAATCCCCAAAGAAGCCATTCACAGAATTTGGAGAAACCTTGGGTGTGCAATTTAGTAATGAACTTTCATGGGCACCAAGCTCTTGGATAAATATTCGTTTTGCATAAATTCCAGCTACACCATGAAGTGCATCATAACTGGAGCAGTAGCATGACAGAAGTATTCATATCCTTCAGACATTAAAGCAAGGGCAGAAAAATACAATCTGCATCTTAGATGCAAGATTGATACCACTCACATACCAGAATGAAAATTTTGGAGATGCAAGGAGTTTCTGAATAGACTCAAAATCGAAAATTGACCTGGGCAGTAAAACCAATTGGTGAGTTAACTTCTGAACGGATACAAATGCATTGTCAATTATAGTGGGTATCTCAGATAATGTTGTGCAATACACAAATAAATAAACAAAAAAGTGGGTATCTCAAATAATGTTGTACAATACACAAATAAATAAACAAAAATGGCATTACATTTTAGCAAAGAAGATGACAAGTGACAGTCAGAAAGGAAACATAATTATGAAGCATTTCACAAAATGAGGGCATAAGATACCAAGCTTTGAGCTTTTCACAACAAAAAAACAAAAAGATAACAAGCTTTGTGCAGCACAAATGACATGCTACAATTAACTAATGTCTACGATAATTTTTCTCACAGATGTGTGCTTCTTGAATAAAGTCCAGATGAGAGAAAAAAATTATATACGGGACAAAATATACCATCATTCAATAAATAACTGATGGCAAATAGGGAATTGATAACATAGGCCATGACCTAGTTATGAATTTCGTTTCGTTTCGGCCGAAACGTTTCATTTCGTCCGGAAAACCAGAACGAAAGTACGAAACACCCCCAAATTCCATTTCGTTTGGAATTCCAGTCCGTTTCGTCCTGTTTTGACTAAAACAGGGTGACAAAACACCCCATTTTTTATTTTTTTTTATTATTTTTTTTTTTTAAATCTCGTCTTGCTTCTTCTTAATTCTCTTCTCTTCTTCTTTCCTCTTTTTAGCATTTACATGTAAAGTCATTAAAAAAATTAAATGTCCATTTACTTAAGATTTACATTTACATGTAAATACTAAGAATAGCCCCCATTTTGATTTATTAAAAATAGTTTCAAGACGGATACAAGTCAACTTTCCAATACTAGTACAAAATTCGGTTATTCCGGGCCAGGTCAAAATCTTAACTTCCAAACAATAGGATATTTTTTCAATTTTAAAAATTCATAAATTCCATTATGTCCAAACATTATTAAATCCCAAAAGTCCGGTTAAAAAATCTCATGATTTGGTCTCTAAAATATTTAATCCTCAATTGATAGTGATTTTCCTTTAAATGTTGGATATGAACAACCTTGATGTATGATGGATTGGGTTGCAAAGGATGACCTTGTTGTTGCAATTTTTAGCAATTTTGTTATTTCTTTTTGTATTTGTTATGTATTGCATTAAATTTTATTTTTTAAATAATAAAGAGATTTTTTTTACATATTTGGTTCATTTCATTGTTTCTTATATTTTTTAACAATTTCTGATTTTTAGATTTTTTTCATATTTTTAACTATTAAAAAAAATTGGTTCATTTCATTGTTTCTTATAGTTTTTAACAATTTCTAATTTTTTAGATTTTTTTCATATTTTTAACTATTAAAAAAAAAATTGGTCGTTAGCGCGCTAAAACAAAACGCCAAAATGGTCAAAACACTGAAGCGTTCCATTCCAGTGCCCAAAACGAAACGACGACCAAAACAAAATTCATAACTAAGGGCTACGATCTCAATTCCAAAATCATCTTATTCCAATATACATCATGTTTGTCGTTTTGTGGTGGTCCAAAACTATGTCTCACACTAACTCCATTTTGGTGGACATAACCATAGCATGCACTGGAAAGGCAGACACATACTAAGTACCATGTAGGGATACATAACTTTATGTAGCAAAAGGGTGCATAGTCTAGTTCTAATTATATATGTTAGTTTCAAAACACAAATGTGGGCCAAAACCAGTCAAAGCAAATCATAGTCAACTCGGCACACAGCGGCCGAGTACTCCGTTAACGCGGTCTAACAAAGGAGAGTCAAATGAGTTTTGATGGACGTTTTAAGCCAAAACGAGGACTCATACTAGAACACGGTCAAATGTAAAAGGGAGTCGACTTGGGCAAGTCGACGATGACGCGGGGGAGTTTTGAAACTATGATATAGTTCTCCAATTCCATTGAGTAATTGTAATTTGTGGGGACGCCATTGATTTTTAGTGGAGATAAATGGAATACATATGCAAACGTTTGAACACTTGAAGATTGGACTTGTTGCCACAATGTGAATGCCTAGCCTTAAGTTTGATAGAAAAAAACTTCACCTTTTTGGTTTCGGGTAACTCCAAATATGCAAAAATTCTTTCTACTTCAGCTAACGAGTACTCGAAGTACGCAGATTAATGGGTGAGCTAGGAACTCATATGCTCCAATGTGGGGCCCATTGAAGTACTCTGAAGTTAAGCAAGATTTTGGGACTGTACATAGAAATCAGACTCTTCTTTCTTCTTTCCTTAGATCTTTATTCTTCTTCTTTGATTCATTTGATGCATAGTATATTGCATTTGCATCACTCAGGCTCGGGCATGCCTTTGCAAGTTCTCAAAGTAAATACTATTATGTTCATGTCCAATGTCTACTTAAACTTGCAATATATTCAAAGATAAGTTTGGAAACAACTCACCACATGTTATCCTGCTTATCAAAAATTCAGTAAGATCATTCATAGGAGAAGCTGTCCATGGAAATACAAGACACATGTTTTGATGTAGTTCTTGATACCAAATGCATACTATTAGTGTGAAGAAATTACACGACATCATGGGAATCACAACATGACCATTATAAGCATTTCGGTCACTAGTTCCTTTTCCAAATTAAATAACAATATGGATCAAGAACATAAAATTTGAAAGTGTATGAAAAATGAAAATATAATACTTAAACCATCAACCAAAAGTAAGATATAAACTGATGCAATGAAGGGTTGCTTACTTCATCAATTTCACATAATCATTGGTTGAATCAAAAACATCTACATCAAATTGTCCCTCATGCCCCCCAAAGCTTGATACACCTATGATAGAGATATCCACCTGGAGCAATTATCAAATAAATAAATATATAACTGATGGGAGAACTCTATACAATCAATGCCAATAAAGACAGGCATTGCCATACAATAAAGCTCATACATCTGGGAGATCATCTGCAATGAAATATTCCTTTATTGTTTTTGTATTTTCGTAGATCTTATCCGTAATACCCTCAGGAGCAGGTCCACCATTTTCCATGTTGTATTTGATTCCAAAATCCTGTGAAAAAAAACATTATGATTTATAAAGACAAGCGAATATAGAAAATTGACAATAACAGATATACTCAAGGATTTAAAAAAAAAAAAAAACAGATATACTCAAGGAGATGAAAGTAGATGTACCCAAGTTGGCACAATCATAAAGGCTTGCTAAAATTGTTCAGAGTCTATGACATGTCTGCCAAGTCATACACATAATAGCCAAATCATACCTATGACGGTTGCACAAAAAGGCAACTAAGAGCATATCTCCAATCCTCTCCCATTTTTGGTATTTTCAGTTGGAGAAAGAGACTGCATTTACTAACACTGAGCTAAATCTATGCCACTCCACATAGATTTAGGTTGAGTTAGGAATACAAGTCATTTTCACTTTGAGATCTTATTTGGCTTTTTCACTTTGTTTTCCCTTCAAATGCATGCATTAGTAAAATAAATGCATATTTTCTATGTTATATGAAAGATGTGTATGTTGACTTTTTTGGAGGCTACTTCTTTTTCTTTCTTTCTTTTTCTACTTTAAAAAGTTTAAAACTTCCTGCCCATTTCTTTCCTTTAAAGTATGCACATATTTAGTGTTTTTCACTACCCTTATATTTATGATGTATTAGGGCATCTATTTGGAATTTTTAGGTTAAGTTTTTTCCCTCGCTCAAGTACCTCTTTTGCAATTTTGTAGTTTTCTTGTTACTTCTGGAAAGTATGAACGTATTATGTATAATTTGCATTGCATTTTTACTGCAGCGTGTTTGCTTTTTCATTTGTTTCTTTGGTTGGGTTTCTAGGTATGCATGTACTGAAAATCCAAAATGAATGAGTTTGTTAGTAACCCAAGAGCGACACACCTCCTTTTTGGTTGTTTTTTCTCAAGATGCCAGGATATCGCTCAGATGCTTTCATGTTTCTAAGTGAGTTTACAAATTCATTTTCAGGCAGGTAAGTGATGGAGACATCAACAATGGGTTTACAAGTGTAGACGTGGGCGAGACTGATGGCGGGGACTCTAACATGGGTCACAGACATTGTCGTCTTTTTTTATTATTTACTTTCTTTTTTCGTCATTTTATTTGTAGCTTACTTTTTAGGCATCAAATCTCATCCGTTTGGCGTGTTTTTGGTATTATTAGAAAGGTTTTTCAATTATCTATCTAATGGGCCAAAGATCACAATATTTGGATGTGATTTGAGCAAGTTATGCGTGTTTTTAAGAAGTGGTAAAGGTCTATTACGGGATTACTATTTTAGGTAAGTTTTTATCTTTACTTATTTTCCTTTGGATTATATGAATGGTTGAGATTAGTTTTAAACTTTAAGTTATCTTCTAAGGTTTCTTTTCTTATAAATACATCTTATGAAAGCAATATAAAAAGACTTTTTAATATTGAATAGAATTAAGAATATTTTGTGAGAGCTATTGTGACTTGGACTTCTTCTTCTCTTCTCCTCTCGGTGGCTTGGAGCCATTCTTGTCCCAACTCCTCTCATCTATTCTCTTCTATTATCTTCTATTTCTTCAATCAAATCAACACAAATAAGGTTAGTAAATCAGATTTTCTATTTCTTTGTTCTTGAACCCTAAAACTAGAAAACCCAAAATCCATAGATCTCCCTTGTTCTCCGAGATCTTGTTATGAGATTTTGAGGGATTGCTTTCATGATTAAACCTCAGCCTAAACACCCAAGAACTCTAACTTTAAACCCCTTTTGAGCCTTATTGCAATTTTCACCCTTTCCAAACCCTAAAACCAGTTTCAGTGAACCCTAGCCTAAACCTACCATCAAATCTGAGCCTAAACCCTAGATTAACCTTTCTTTTACCTTCTAAACCTTAACCTAAGATTTGGACAGCAGTATTAAACCAAAATCCCAGATCTGCCAAATTACCAAAATACCCTTACAGCCCAAAACTGGACCGTTTTGAGCCTTTTACTGCAAATGGACATTTTTTTGTTTTTCTTCATTGGATATTATTGTTTTCATGCTTTTGTTACATCTATTTCATTGGTACTTACATTAGCTTTTAGTTATTTTAATTGGTTGCATGTGTAAAACATGTTTAGGCCTAATTTTGTCATTAACAATTCACATGAAAGAGCTTTACCCATTAGTTGATTTGTATAAGGTTTATTTCATGCTAATTATGTTTCTTCTAAATATTGAATGCATTATAAGCCTCGATATTACTGTTGCCCGTTAATTAAAACCTTTCATTAAATCAGCCCTAGGTTAGACCCTTTAGAAGTTTTGAGTCTTCCGAGTTAACCCTAAGCCTTTCCTAAAACCATTATCCCATTAGGATTGTAGGATTTTCCCTAGATTAGGTATTGTCTTGCATCAGTAAGTTTGTTCTCAAAGCTTCTCCTTCTTGGTTGTTGTTCTCAAAATACAAGGACAACCATGTCATTGATTCCTTCAAGTTCTTAAATGGGTTCAATAGAGGTGTCAACGAGCCGAGCCGAGCCGAGCTTGGCCAGGCTCGGCTCGGCTCGTTAAGCTCAAAAGCTCGGCTCGGCTCGGTCAGGCTCGGCCAGGCTCGCGAGCCTTACCGAGCTCGGGTTATATTATGTTCACACCCCTCATCTTCCCTGGACAGCCCTATTAGTGTAATTTGACTACTTTTTTTACACTATGGGGGGTGGTACTAGTAACAAATGGGGTTCCAAAAATGAAGTGACATATTTTGCCCCCCCCCCCTTCACTCCCTGGACAACCCTTTTAATGCATAAATTAATATATAATATATATATATATATGAGAATAGAGTTCCTAAGGTGTCACCTCATATAGCTTATATGAGGTGGCGCTCACAAAACGTTAGGGGGCCACATTTTTGGGGTGATCGAAACCACTCATTTGAAAGGCCCTTAGATGGATATGGTGCCTACAAAAAATCAGGTCCATAGGATCATCCTAACCCTTCCATTTATGGAGGTTAAAAATGGGCAGATTTATGGAGGTTTATACCCATCCATTTCAACCTCCACAAATGGAAGGGTTAGGATGATCCTATGAAGTTGATTTTTTAGGCACACCCTATCTATGTGAGGGCCTATCAAATGAATGATTTGGATCATCCAAACAAAGTGGGCCCCTTATGTTTTTAAGCGCCACCTCATATAAGCTATATGAGGTGACACCTTAGGAACTCTATTCTCTATATATATATATATATATTTAAATATATTAAATTTTTAACGAGCCGAGCCTGGCCTAAATTGGGCTCGGCTCGTTAAGCTTAACGAGCCTGGAGAGCCGGCTCGGCTCGTTAAGGATTCGAGCCGAGCTCGAGCCGAGCTTTTTTCGAGCCGAGCTTGAGCGAGCCTCCGAGCCCGAGCCAAAATTGACACCCTTAGGGTTCAATATCACATATTCATTTGAAAACGAACAAGAAGGACAGATAAGATAGCAAAATTTGGGAGCAATTGTTCTTCCTGGTTAAGTAAGATACATATGATTCAGGTGTTGCACAGGAGTGATTGCTTGAGTCGTCACCACAACTTATGCAATATATATATATATATATATATATATATATATATATATATATATATATAGAGGAAAGTGTTGGTGAGCTTAAGCGCCCAATCACATTGGGGCCTACTTTGTTAGGATGATCCAAAGCATTCATTTGAAAGGCCCTTACATAGATGGGGTGTGTACCAAAAATCAGCTCCATAGGATCATCCTAACCCATCCATTTGTGGAGGTCAAAATGGACAGACATTATTTGTCCACAAATCTGCCCATTTTTGTCCTCCACAAATGGAGGGGTTAGGATGATCCTATGGAGCTGATTTTTGGTACACACCCTATCTATGATAGGGCCTTGCAAATGAATGGTTTGGATCACCACAGAAAATGTGGGACCCATGTGATTGGGGCGCTTAAGCTCACCATAAGTTTGGTGAGCTTAAGCTCACCATAAGTTTCCTCATATATATATATATATATATATATATATATATATATATAGAGAGAGAGAGAGAAAATCGTGTATGTGCAGTTGCACAGATAAGCTATATGCACATGGATGTTAAAACACACGCTATTGGTTCGCATTGTGGGTCCGGCTTTGAAGGAGCGGAACTTTAATATTTTTTTCAAATGACAGTCGAGCCCCCCATCTCACTTTGTGCTTTTCTGAAATGACAACCGACTCCCCGAGTCAAAAAAAAAAAGGAAAGAATATCGATTCTTAGCGCAAAGGGAAAAGAGAAAGCTAGGGTTTTGACTCATTTCAGAAAGGTAGGGTTTCGAGCTGCGTCTTCTCTCCACCGGATGAGTGGAGAAAGGTAGGGTTTCGAACTTTATACTTGTTTTTACTGTTGACTTGGGTGAGTTATGAGTCAACCCTTACAAGTCCAAGTGATTCAAGCATCATATAATACTAAAAAGAAAACATTTATACTCATTTTTACTGTTGACTTGGGATGAGTCAACCCTTACAAGTCCAAGTGATTCAAGCACCATATAATACTAGAAAGAAAACATGCAAGTCAAGTAGATATTTTGAGTAAAATGTAGAGGATTTAGAAAAAAATAATCTTTGGGTAGATTATAAATTAATGATCTTACATAAGATTACAAAACTTTTACAGCTGGAATAACATGTTTTAGAGATTGACTGGAGTTGAAGGTCCTGCAATATTGACCTAATATACGCTGATATGAGTGATACTGGGAAACGACCGAAATATTGAAACATTCCGTTCCAGCAGCCAAAATGAAGCACCGAACGAAACGAAATTCGTAACTAAGGTTGGGATCATTAATACAACTGATTTCTTTTATCAGCCTTCCTCAGTTAAGAAACTAATGCAAATACCTCATGTGGTCCACCTGGATTGTGACTTGCAGTCAATATAAAGGCCCCAGATGCCTTGGATCCCTGAGATTGAAAAGATATTCGAAGAATTATATTAAAATTGAGTTAAAATAATAATATAATGTCAATTCACAGCCCACCAAACGTGTGATAAATAGAATCATTTCAAGCATAAACATTAACTTACATCAGCACCAACTCTTTCACGTATGACACCTGATACGGCAGGCGTTGACAGTAATCCATTTTGTCCCACCCAAACACGTCTTACACCATTGGCAGCTGCCATTTTAATTATTATCTGCCAATTTTGAAAACAAGTGAAGAGTTCATATCACAACGCATATACTGTATACAAGCACCCTGAATGAAATCTATGATCAACATTTAGAAACTTAAAAACACAAAGCAGATTTTTTTTTATTTTTTTGTTGCATGGGATACAACTAAGGGTGTCAATTTTGGCTCGGGCTCGGAAGCTCGATCGAGCTCGGCTCGAATCCTTAACGAGCCGAGCCGAGCCCGAGTTAGGCCAGGCTCGGCTCGGCTCGTTAAGGCTCGTCATGTCAACATCATTTGCAAAAACGTACTGAGGGTGCGTATCAAACGGTTGTGAAAAATCGGAAATTAATTTTTTCCCGTAATTGTCATAACTTTTAACCTTTTTTGGTATTTTTTTTCTTAATTATTATAACTTACTGTCTTTTCTTGGTAATTTTTCATTTTAAACTTTATAAATTCAGCTAATTTACTTTTTGTTTGTAATGATTACTTTTTTTCCTTATTTGCTTTTGCTAGCAACCTTTGCTGTGCGAAACTTTATAACCCAAGCTCGATAAAGCTCGCGAGCAGCTCGCGAGCCTGGCCGAGCCAAGCCGAGCCCGAGCCGAGCCTTTGAGCTTAACGAGCCGAGCCTGGCCAAGCTCGGCTCGGCTCGGCTCGGCTCATTTACACCCCTAGATACAGCAGATCAAACCATCTTAAATTGAAAACATAAAATTAACTGGTGTTACTATATCATATTATATGTATATAGATAGGGATTTGCTTGGCAATTTCGTAGAAAACCATTTAGTGGCTCACTTTTGCAGGAGAGAGAACAGTCACACTGGCTCACTTTTTAGCGGATTATGCCATATTCATTTAACTCATCTGAGATGGCTGTTCTCGCCTGCAAAAGTGAGCCACAAAATGGCTTTCCATGAAATTGCCTAGCAAATATATATATATATATATATATATATATATATATATAGAGAGAGAGAGAGAGAAGTGTTTCTAAGCACGTGCTTAGGGAGCTACCTAAGCACAAGTGGCTTAAAAAGCCACCGATTGGTTCGTATGGCAGGTCCACCTCTGCGGAGTCCACAAAAAGCGACCAATGGCTTTTTAAGCCACTTGTGCTTAGGTAGCTCCCTAAGCACGTGCTTAGAAACACTTTTCTCATATATATATATAAGGAAACTGTTGGTGCGCTTAAGCTCACCAAACTTATGGTGAGCTTAAGCGCCCAATCACATGGGGGCCCACTTTGTTAGGATGATCCAAAGCATTCATTTTAAAGTCCCTTACATAGATAGGGGGTGTACCAAAAATCAGCTCCATAGGATCATCCTAACCCCTTCATTTGTGGAGGACAAAAATGGAGAGGTTAGGATGATCCTATGGAGCTGATTTTTGGTACACCCCCTATCTATCATAAGGCCTTGCAAATGAATGGTTTGGATCACCACATGTGATTGGGGAGCCATGTGATTGGGGAGCTTAAGCGCACCATAGGTCACCAACAGTTTCCTCTATATATATATATATATATATATATATATATATATATATATATATATATATATATATACTGAGTTACTGACTACAAAGGAAAACAGGGATGAGTAATTGGGAAACGGGATAATTCAAGCCTTGAAGCAGTAAGACATACTAGTAAAATAATGGTGAAAAGAGGCCACCACTAGTGGTAAAGCTCTCCCATCCATATATGAAGAAGATTTTCAAAAAACATCCCAATATAAAAAAATAAAATAAAAGAAACCATGAAGCAGGTGGTAGAGGCTGTGTAAAGATATTGTCAACCAGATAATTAATTAATTACAACCAACTAAAGCTTTCCATTGGAGAAATAGCTGATTGATTTAATGGGGATATCATTTTGATCCAACTACTGAAAAGTCTCTTGTTATTCAGAAAAACATGATCCAGTTATATCTACTGAAAAGTCTCCTGTTGTTCAGAAAAACATGATCAGGTACCAAAATACCTGAATGGCATCTTTTGAAAAATAGCGACCATCACCAGAAACAACAAGTGTAGCCCCTGCATAAAACAACGAGTGCTTACACTGTTACTTAATAAGTGAATGCAATAGTATGTAAAGGTGATTAAATCTTGTAGGATATAAAAAAGTCAGAAAATGCACTGAAATAAAGAACACTGAGCGAAAAGGAGCATGGGATATGTGATTTTCCACTCCACTAAAGAGACTGGGAATGCTCTAAAAGCAAGCATTTCTGAGCTATTTTTGCCCGGGTGCTAACTAGACCTCAGATCATAGATGTTAATAGAATTAGCAAAAATAAAAATTACAAAACAAAGCAAGTGTTTCTTATACAATTGAAGTCCTGCCTCAAATGACTTAACACAAAATAAAACGCTATATATGATGTAATTGTATCACTGTAGTCAAAACTATTCGGCTGGGTGCTAATGTAGAACAAATCTGATTGACGCTTTGATAACAGATAATGAAAAACAAATCTTAGTTTGGCGCTCTGTTATCAAATTATGATGAAATTATACTGAAATATGAATCAAGAGTCGATGGACAGCTCTTGAATTCAAATATCAACAACATAATTCAAATCAGAAATCAAATATAAAGAATAAATTACTACAGAAAATTTCTCAACAACTAGCCTTTAGCAGAATAAAGCTACTGAAGATAAAAGTGGCAGCGAAACAAATTAGATTTAGGTTGATAACAACTGTGGATCAAAACCTTCATGAAATCTGCAAAACAATTACAGCAGAAATTCACGTTAACAGTGGAGGGGGGGGGGGGGGGGGGGGGGGGGTCAGAATCGTATCATTCCGTGTAAAACATGGTGCAATAGGCTAGTAAAAGTATCCATGTATCATAGATGCTAGGTTCTTATTGAACCAACATCAAAATTAGCAGCCATCTCAAGTTGGTAGATTAGAAGTTATGAGTGATTTGGAACAGACGAGCTTGCATTCACCAAAGACACAGACAGTAAATGGGAAAGGGTTCACATACACTAGAATAGAGAGAAATCAACTTCTAAGGATTGTGGGCCTTGTGCTGAATCAACAAAGAAAAAAAAAAGAAGAGGAAAAGAACTCTAAAGACCATATGCTAGCATGAATAAGGCCCAAGCTGGCTGAAAAGAATTGCAGACCTACTCGAAAAAGAGTAAAAGACAAAGGGATTAGATAGCAAACAACCAAATTACATCTAAGGATGTCGAAAATAGAGGCTTGAGGTATGCACTTATGTTTGAATGGCATGTTAGCTTGAACAGGAGACATTCTGTACACCATCAGACGAAGTTAAAAAGGTGAATCTGGAAACACCTCTTACACATGTTTTTACATTATACAGATAAGCCTATAATAGTGGACAATCTTAAACCAAGATTCAGTAACGGTTTCTTTGGAATAATTAAGCAACTGCATTCTATGATTCAATTGGGTTGTATTCACAAACTATAAGGTAAATGATGTCAAAACTCCTAAACATTTATCTAATATCTCTTGTCCCTCAATAAAAATAAATAAAGTCTCCTTCTAATGATAGCACACACTAGATATAACGAGACAAAACATGTCCCTCTGATGGTTTTGAACCCCATCTAAAAGGAGCAAGAAAGAAACTAGAGAGAAAACCCAGACAAAAAAGCATTACACGAATGTAACGACTTGTAAGAGAGATACAGCTTGGCAAGTGACACTTGCTCACAACAGCCTCATTTGCTGATCATAAATAAAAGTCTATAAACTGACTCCAAGAAAGGCAGCCAATGATCAACAAGTTTATTTAATTAGTGGAGGATAAAATCAATTTAATGATCACAAAGGATAGACAATAGTGAAGCCAAATCCCTTAAATAACCTAAAATTTGGGGCAATTGTCAAATTTCAATGACGAAATATAATCTTTTTTTCGGGTTAATGGAACCTAGAAGAACCAGAGAAAATGGAAAACCTGTCAAGGCTTCACATCAAGTTGCAGTGCTAATGCCACCAATTGCCTCTAATTAAATACATTAGTCAGGTCTAGCACTTAGGTGATTCCTGTTTTTATTCAATTGAGTTTTAATCTAATAGTACTAGCTCCAGGTGGCATATGCAGTACATTTTATTCCTACAATAACGTACCGAAAATCGTGAAATATCATCTAATCAGCACTGGTGTTTTTTATTTCTTGAAAGGAAAGAGACCAGAACACTCTAGATATGTACAATAGAAACTCAATTGGGTTCTTGATGACTGTTTAAAAACTGCCGGAGTCAATTACCGATTAGCCCAATTCAACTCTATTTACCCAAGCTGAGCCCTCAGCCCCGTCCACGTTCTACCCTTTTGAAAACTCCTTTGACTCACCAGAGTAAATGAAAAGTTGATCATATCAATCATTGACTAGCCGGCTTGACTCCTTTTACCCGTGGCCTAGTTCTCATCAGAGTTCAATTTTTAAACACTGCTCTTGATGGTGATGATGAATGGTGATGATGAAGTGTAGAAATTTCAATTAAATATGTAATATAAAACAGAGACATTATACAACTTACTCACAGTTAACTAAATGGGAAGCAAGTCGAATGTACCCATTAAATTCCAAAATACTTCAATTCTGTTAAATCTAGCATTCACAAACACACATCAATATCATCATGTTTACTGTACATGAAATTCAAATACCACTCGGAATTGTAATCTTACTGGCCCCAAAAGTAAGGCACATAAAAACATATAACAAACCTTTCACTTTTTCAGGTGTAAGAGCATTGAATGTTGATTGGACAAAATTGTGCAAGTAATTAGGTTGCTTGAATACTGTTACCTGGAAGCAAAAAAAGCTCACCGGTCATTGTATATTTGTTTAAGACACCAATAAAGTACACATAGAAAATAGAAAAATATGGAATAAACTTAGCTTACACAAAAAAATTGAAAAATATGGAATAAATTATTGCATATCCAGTGGTGGGATGGATAAGAAATGACTTCTCAACCACCCCTTCTATCTTCTCACAATGCTAAACAGATAACTTAAAATCATTCAAAAATCAGTTACTCCCTCAAGTTATGCAATTATTTTATTTCTTAAATATATTGAAAATACAGTATCGTATATTAACATGAACAACAGCAAACCATGAAAATAAGCAAAAGAATAAATACAAAGCAGACTACAACTAAAATTAGAAAAATCACATAACAGAAGTACAAGATGATTCAACCTGGAGCGTAGCCTCATGAACTTACAGTTAGGATACATGGATCACAGCGTTGAGATCACACGTTCTACCCCACTAGTGAATTTGCATCTTGTTACCAAACAGTAAAAAGAGTAGGCCAATCCCATGTTACCTGGAACGCGGGCTTCTCCGCTCGTGGTAGTTTAACGTGAACGTAGTACGACACTTTCTTGGTACGTGGTATGATATGGGTTACTTGGGTTGCTATTTTGGTATAGGTATGTTGGGACAACATTGCTCATGTTGCTCCATTACATATTACTAACTACTAAGTGTGCGTAATTATACTTTTCATGTCTTTTACTCTTTCAAATTGCTATAGAATTGTGAGATTTGTAAAGTGTAATTATTTTTATTTCTTCCCAAATCCTGACTCCAAAACTTAAAAGGCCTATAGTCTCACAAAAAATGAATCCTTTTTTAATGCTACTGTAATGAGCCGTTGATAAATATCTTTTGGATGCCATTTTTAGGCCATCCAGATTGTGGAACATGAGCATTTGGCGTTTTCTGGTAAACAAGTTCCAATCTCAAACAAGAACAAAACAACACAAAATCCCTATTAAAGCAATTTCTCAATCTCAAAGACGAATCTAAAATCAAATTAGCAAAGCCGTTGGAATTATTCATAAGAAAACAAGATTAATAATTATAAGAAATAAGAATAGATTTCTCTGATTACTCAAGATCAAAAAACATCCTGAAAATCTTAATAAACACAAAAATGTCATGATCCATACAAATCCACAACCAAAAGATTCGAACACATACGAAACGATCTCATCTGAGGAATAAAAAATTACAGATATTTACCATTGATCGAGGATCGAAAGTGTATAAAACTATAAACTATAAATATAGAATCAGATCACTGCAACAACGATCCTAAACCAGGAAGAAGAAGAAGAAGAAAAATTGGACAGAAAAAGAGATCGAGAATCGAAACCCTAGATCTGATTATACCTTCTTCCTGAGACCGGAAGTTCCTGGTTTTTGGCCATCGATGGGAGTGGTCTCTTTTCGAGAAACCTTAAACATCACCATTTTCTTCTTTTTTAGCTCTCAGCTGAACAATTGAAAAGTGAGAATTTGAATAAGAGATATGTGTAAAAATAAGGGGAAATGGTGCACAGGATAAGGGAGTATCTCCTCTCACTGGTTTGATATGATTTCAAGTGGAAGGGAGAGATTGGTTTTCTTAGCCACGTCTACTTAAACCGTGGCTGTTTTATGGAAAGTAAAGAGAGCGGGTTAGACGGGGAATCGGATATTCGGATCTCAGTAGTAAGACTCACGATAAATAGTACGGAGTGAACGGGTTTTATCGGGAAATTTTCTTGTAAGGAGAAAGAAATGATATTACCGCGACCTTGTTTTCATGTTTTCGCTAACCCATCTTGTCTTTTAGTATTTAAAGAGCTGTGTTATTACAATTCCTGAAGGCAAATGTTATCAGCACAACTGTATTTTTATTTTAATGATGGCACTCCTCACTTTATTCAAATTTAAAAGTACAGTATGGCCCGCACCATAGGATGATCCAAACAGTCCATTAGATAGGCCACACCCTAAATAGGCTGTGCCCCAAAAAATCATTCCTTAGGTTGATCTTTAACCCTCCGATCTATAGAGGATCAACCCTCTAGCATTCAGATCGGAGGGTTAGGATCAACCTATGGAAATGATTTTTGGGGCACAACCTATTTAGGCGGTCGCCCATCTAATGTACAGTTTGGATCATCTTATTGTGCAGGCCATATCATACTTTTAATAAAGTGAGAGTGCCATCATCAAAATACAGTACTGCTGATATCATTTACCCTGCAAGAAATTGGATTATGTTTTGCGAGAATCAGCATGCCTTAAGCGCGAATGTGGTTCATTAGAAATAGGAAATGATATATTCGCCCCTTTTTCTGTCTCAGGCCACCCCATCGTATTGTAAAAACTAAAAAGTGTAGTCATAAGTCACAACTCATGAATAGGGGCGGACGTGGTTCGGTTCGGTTCGGTTCGGCCAATCCCTGTCGGTCCCAAAATCTAGAACCAAAACTAAACCATTGACGCATGGAACCGAACCGAACCAAAACCAGACTTGATTGGTTCGGTTCGGTTTTGGGTTTACCCATCTTTTTTATTTTTTATTTTTTATTTTTTAGTTTTTTCTGAAGAATTCATGAGAATAACTTCTTTTGCGGTAATTATGCTACGCATACATTTCATAAACTCCCATATAATAAAATCATCAAAATCAATTGATATTCCTCAATCAATAGCTAATACACAACACCCAAAATCATTACCCCCAATTACTAACTTCATCTAGGGTTTTAACTTTTTGTTTTATTGAAGAGAAAAGAATCCAAGCGAAATGATATCAGCACCCCCTTGGTTTTTCATCCAAGTTTTAATATAAGCACCCCTTTTTTTTCTAAAAATTCTAATGTTTTCGGTTCTCGGTTCCAGACACCAAAACCAGAACCGAACCAAAATCACACGGTTCCCAAACCTTTGAACAAGAACCGAACCACCATCTTTTAGAACAAACGGTTCGGTTCGGCTCGGTTCCTCGGGTTGGATCCGAACCATGTCCACCCCTTCCATAATGGGTGGCCGGAAAAGAAAAAAGGGGAAGAAAATAATATGAGATCCACTGGTCTGAGGCCGGATGGAGATCTCATTTGACAAGATTGAAGGTCGAGACGTGCAAATATAAAAGGCTTAAAATATTTTAAAGGACATTTTTTCATGCTAGATCAAAGGTCTACAATCATCCAGTGGGTGGTAGGAAGTACAACTGATTTGATTTGGGGTCAACAACATTCATCCATGTAAATAATCATAGGTATGACAATGGATCCCTGTTCGTTTGAGATTTTGCAAGCCGATTATTGGACTCGGAATTAATGTAATTTTGGCTCCAAAAATCGGTTGGGCCCTCACAATCAGTGGCCATAATCTCAATCGAACATGTGTACGGTGATTATTTTCGAAAGTCTGTTTATGATTATTTTTCTGTTTTACACTCAGTTAACTAAGAAAGAAACTGTTACAGTTCTAAGTGGGGGCCTACCTAGGTATGTGATGGGGTGGGACCCAGGTATGGCATAGGTTTAAAGGGCCTAGCTTAATGCATTCCACCAACTCTGAAGCTTTTGGCCTATTTATTATGTACCTAACATTTGGTACGTCTTTAAGTCATGGAAGGGACGACATTCTAAGCAGACGAACTGAAAGACTACCTAGTAATAAGTGGGTGCCCGCCGAAGCATGGGACTAGGTGGGACCCAACTTGATATGGACCAAGTTTAAATGGCCTTGCCTAACGTGTTCCATTAGCTCTGGAATCTAGTGTCTTGGATTTCAGGGGTTGCAGTTGGATTTATGAAAATCACACACGGCTGTATAGTTCTGAAAGGAGAGAAGTGTGCCTTATTATATCGTCTGGTTGGGGACACGATGACTAGTCTTTCTAAGGTCCCGATGTTTAGTCGGAAACGGAGTGATAGTGAGTGCACTTGTAGGGTCTCTTTCGCAGTTGGTGCATATATGAGTATCCAAGTTTCAAACAATAGTCCTTTTCAAAAAAAAAGTTTCAAACAATAGTGAGAAAGTGACACTACCGTTGATCCCTCTCAAGGGTTGAGTAGGCGAGTCAACGGGTTGGCAACTACACATGTGCACTGACTGTGTTGCTCGAATCACAGGATAATTCGAGAGGTGTGTAGCTAGTCTTTTGGAAGGCCAATGGTGATTTACGGTGGTAGTGGACGCATCAACAAAAAATCTTCACGTAGCTGGGAAATAAGCCAAGCTAGAGATTGTTGAGAGAGATCAACTCATTCGATGTTGGCTGGCTGCATCTTCGTTTATGAGCTTCAACTCGTTCTTCAGGGATCGCCACCCATTTTTGGAGAGGGGCAGAAGAAGAGTCGAGTGCAATTTCCACATGTTTCTGCTCTTGTTAGATGGAGACAAACAGACAAAAAAGGATCAATACAAGTATTTCAGTTACCCCTCCCCCCCGCTTCTACCTTTCTTCTTCTCTTAATTTCCATCTTCCTTTCAATTCTTAATTTCTTTTTTTATTTTACTTCTTTAAAGTATTTCAGTTGAGGTACCTATTTGGTGCGTGCCTGAAATATTTTCTCTACTCGGTTGAGGTGCCTCATATCCTTGAGGTGCGTGCCTGGGAGAGCAGGATCGATAGTTGACCCGATGTCATGCCCATCAAGGCTTTGTTTTGCCCATCGAGGCTTTGGTCCATAGCGACCCACTTTTATGAGGTTGGGTACTCCAAAATCGGCCCAACGAGGCTCTTCGCGACACATTAACAAAGCGGCACCTCTTTTTGGCAATCAACATGAGTCATCATCAGCAATAACTTTAGTCACCATCAACAAAGGATCTTCATCCGATAGTGTATATTGAATTTGGTAGATATTCATTACATTTGTCATTTGGGGAATTCAATTGTACTGGAGAATTTCATTGTAATCAAACATATGTTGATTTTCAATCCACATACATTTGAGGGGGCATGTTAGAGAATATCAGATCTGATTGTAAATGATTGGATTGTGGTAGATTAGGCAAATCAGTTTGATTAGGATTACATCTTAGATAGGTTTATCTCCTTCCATGTTTATCTTTTCTCTTTCTATGTTTATCTGTAAGTGCTTATTTAAGCACAAAGTTACCGATTAATGAAAACATCCAAGAATTAGTGAAATATTCTAAAATTCTTCACATAATGCCTACAAAAATCAATAGTTTACCTTTTCTTAGTGGGCCATTAAAGATGCATTATTGATTTTTTCTGTTTGTTTGAATGGTAAAAGATGCGTTATTGATATGGTTTTATGATCATCCAATCATGGAGGGACCAACTTCATGCCAGCCTAAGCCGCTTGCATTCCCGCACAAACCCACCTCACGGTCAACGGTTCAATATTCTCTGTATGCTCCTGCAAAACCCACCGGCCTTTTTTATGCTTTCTAGCTCGCCTATTCAAAAATCTACTCCTGTTCTTCTATGCAGAAAAACCTCCGATCTTGAGACAGTAGAAACACCAATGGTCCCTCCAAATCCTCCCCACTATTCTCCTTAATATCTCATGTCAAAATTAGGGAGATGGTTTTTTCACCCCCCGTACGATTATGTGCCCCCTGGATAACGTGATTTGATGTTAAAAAGAGTTGAAGTCGGCCCACAATTCCGTTGAAAAAGGGGCGCATAATCCTACAGGGGGTGAAAAAATCATCTCCCCAAAAATTATCACGATATCATTTTACCCTAATGCCATTACAGTCTTGATAGGAGATTTTATATGGTGTAAGCCCTTATATTCTATTTACGTTATGCCCCATCACATAGACGGTTTGGATCATCCTATAGTGTGGTCCGTACAGTACTTTTTGAAAAAAATACTGGACTACAAGGGCTTACACCATATAAGAACTCCGTTTAAATAGCGAGAAAACAACAAAAGGGTTTATACTGCCTGGCATCAGCCTTCTTTTTAATAGCAACCCATCTAAAATCTCAGTAGCGGATTTCTGCCCACCTCCCGCTGCACCTGAGGTTAGAAAAACCCACAAAAACCTAAGTCCTTTAAGCCTAATCGTCTCCCAATCAATTAAAAGTTAAAACTAAGGTTAGGTCAGCTGAAGAAAAACAGAATATAACAACACTTCAATAGTCATTACTTCCCCAAATAAGCTTTTTAAGCAAAACGACGATCAAAACCTCCATAGCTTTTTCCTAGTACTACAGCCGACCAATGCATGTGATAGGGATTAGGGAAGGTACCTTGACATACCTAGAAAAAAATAGTAATGTGAGGCATCGATCCCTGTTTAGAATCTCACCAACCCAACCCCCCTCTCCACCGAAAGCAAGGTGAACCGTTCGGCCATGCATGGATCGAAGGTGAAAGAAAAGAGCCAATCTTAATTTCAATTTCAACAAAAGTCACACGTTCTCAGCAACAACGGACGATGTAATTACAGCAACACAACCAACCCCCCAAACCCATTAAATGCTCTCCTCCACGTCCAGCCAAACAAAATCAATACACATGTTATTCATCCAAACAACATTAACCCCCCATATATCAACATTAACCCCCATATAGCAAAGGGAGAAAAAGAAAAGGAAAAACAGCTATAGAAAGACAAACAGCGCACACAGTTGTTTAAACACCAAACTAAACCAACAAAAATGGAGAAAGTAAATACATGGTGCACAGTGGTTGTGTGCCCCCTCGTTTGCACTTGACGTTAGATAAACCCACAAAAAAACCAAGTGTCTAAGCCTTCTTGTTTCCCAATCAATTAAAACTAAGGTCAGATCACCTGAAGAAAAACAGAATATAACGACACCTCAATAGTCAATACTTTCCCAATTAAGAAAAACGCCAATCCATTATAAGCAAAAACGAAGAGCAAAAACGAAGAGCAAAACCTCCATAGCTTTTTCTAGTACAAAAGCCGACAAATGCATGTGATAGGGAACGCAACTTTACATACCTAAAAATAAATAGTGAAGCGAGGCATCCCTTTTTCGAATCTCACCAACCCAAAGGAAAGAAAGGTGAGCCGTTCAGCCATGCGTTGATCTTATCTTGAGAGTAAAAGAAAAGAGCCAACTTAATTTCAACAAAAAGCAGACGCACACAGATACAGAAGACGATGTAATTACAGCAAAAGAACCAACCCCCCACACCCCCCATTGAATGCTCTCCTCCACTTCCAGCCAAAATCAATACACAAGTTATTCATCCAAACAACATTAACCCCCAAGATATTGAAAGGGAGAAAAAAAAAAGAAGGAAAAACAGCTATAGAAAGACAAACAGCATACACAGTTGTTTACAGAAATAAAAAGAACTCTTAAACTATGCTTAAACACCAACAAACACCAAACTAAACCAATAAAAATGGAGAAAGTAATCGAACCTTCAAACCAAGAATGAGGCCGGTGGCTGGCCCAGCCCATCGTCTGAGTCGTTTCGCCAAGATGATCCATGATCTGGATCATCAATCAGATTCATGTTCTGGTCTTGCTCCTGGCGGAGGCTTGAACGGCTGAGCTCTTCAATCCTCTGTGCCACCTCTGACATTGATGGGCGTTTATCGGGGTACTGTGCTGTGCAATCGACGGCGAGCTGTAAGAGATGAACCATATCCTCCTCAACACTCTGGTACCTCAGAAGCTCAAGGTCGAACACCTCCGATGTCCACTCTTCTCGAACCACGGACTGGACCCACCTTGGAAGGTCTACACCTTCCTCATTCAAAAGTGCATGAGTTGGTGCTTTGCCAGTCAGAAGCTCCAAAAGCAACACACCAAAGCTGTAGACATCGGCCTTTTGGGAGACCCTGCGGCCGTCTGTCACCTCTGGTGCACGGTAGCCTGCAATACGGTTGGGAGTGGGGTTGGGGCCGACGAGGTGTGCAAGGCCAAAGTCAGATACACGGGCATCATAGGATTTGGTGAGGAGGACATTGGAGGACTTGATGTTGCCATGGGATACATTGGGGCCTTGCCTGTGGAGGTATTCAATGCCACGGGCCGCACCAAGAGCAATACTGGACCGGGTCTCCCAGTTAAGTGGAGTTCTACCTGCTCCTCTATTTCCTGGAAGAAGATACGAGAAAAGAGAAGATAGTCAGTAAAATGCTTTGGTTTTCTTTAGCGTTCTTTCTCCTAGATTTTGAATTTTTGAAGTTGATCATGGTTGGTATCTTCTTCTTTTTTCAGCTCTCCAGTGTTTGAATTTGAAGGTATTCACTTTCTCAGTGTCTAATTTTCTCTCTAGGTTTTGAATTTTAAGATGGTCAGGAGTGGGTATGTGTTTGAATTTGAAAGTAGAATACAAAATGCTTTTCCAAGTTTTGAATTTGAAAATGCTGGCAAAAATGCCTTGCTAGTTTCTTTTAGGCTTCCTCGTCTTGGGTTTTTGACTCGAAGACCATTGACATGATCCCTCACAGACTAAAATAACAACAATGAGATGCTCGTAACCTTCTGCACAATGGGATGCCATTTTAGACAGAAAATCTAATTACATCAGTCCACAAACAAATCCAATTATCCAACGGTTAAATGAGAAAGAATGTCATTGCTAGGCTATTGTCTATCCAGGAAGAAATCCATCATTTTTGGGCAGCACGAGGGGCAGTATATGATCAGACAGTAGAGGTGATTTTTATATAACAAATTTGAGCCTACAGTTCATTCAATCGATTAAATTGAAGGGAATTTCAGAAGAAATGCGATTCTCATTTACAAAAAATAGAAATAGTGATGATAAACTTCAACATGAATAGAGGAGTGTACATATCAAAACATAGCCCTCTTTCACCTAGATTTTGAATTTTGAATTTGATCATGGTACGTATCTTCTTTTTTCAGGTCTCCAGTACTTGAATTTGAAGGTAGTCTCTTTTGCGAAGTCTAATTTACCATATGGGGTTTGAATTTGAAGATGGTCAGGAGTGGGTCTATGAGTTTGAAACTTGAAGGTAGTAAACAAAATACTTTTCCTAGGTTTGAAGTTAAAAATGCTGACACTAATATGCCTGCTAGTTTCTTTTAAAATACGTTTCCTAGGAAGACTTAACAAAATACTTTTCTTAGGTTTAAAAATGCTTCCTTGTCTTGGGTTTTTGAGTTCAAGACAATTGAGTCCGTCACATAAACTAAAATAACAACAGTGAGACGCTTTTAAACTTCGGTGCAATGGGATGCCGTTTTGGACAGACTAATTGCATCAGTCCAAAAAAAAAATCCAATGATCCAACAGTTAATGAGAATCTATGCCGTTGCTAGGCTATTGCCTATGCAGGAAGAAATTCCTCATTTTTGGACAGCACGAGGGGCAGTATATGATTTGACAGTGGAGGTGATTTTTATAACAAAATTGTGCCTACAGTTCAAATTGATTAATTTGAAGGTAATTTCAAATAAAATGCAATTCTCATTTACAAAAATTAGATATGTAGATCATAAACTTCACAATAAATAGAGGAGCGTATATATCAAAACATTGGGGAGTAAATATCAGTTTCCTTCCAAAAATACTTCCCACACCTCCACCTTACAGTGAAAATGCGACCAGAACATCACGCCAATCCCAAATACCCAGCTATCCTCTTCAAGAAAAAAACAGAGAGAACACGCATGGACCATTTCTTCCAGATAAGGGGAGCGAACGACCACAAAATGAACTATAGACGGCTAACCTTATTGTTCTAGCATGTAGGAAAAAACAATAAAATGAAGACAAAGAAACCCAGAAAGAAAAACTGAAATCCCAATCCCTCCCAGTTCTAGAAAACAAATATCAGAAAACAAAGCAAAAGAAAAATCTGGAAAAAAAAACCCATAGACGCATTGCTTCAATTCCTCTAAAAATAAAAACGAAAACAGCATTGTTCCTTTCATCTTCGAGCAATCCACTCAAATGCAAGATAAGAACAGAAATATAGAAAACCCAATTACCCTTATTCCAAATATAAAGCACAGAGCACAAACTATTGTCCCTAATATAAAGCAAGAAAAAAAAAAGAGCAAATCATCACGCCATGCAAAAAGGGTCAAAAGGAAAAGGAAAATAGCGAAATTAGAAAAGGACTCACCATGCAAAAGCGCAGAGAGACTCCCCATAGACATATAATCATAGACAAGAAGCTTCTCATCCTTACTGAAATAATAAGCCCTAAGCGGAACAAGATTTTCATGATCCATAGATCCAACGACCTCGATCTTCTCCCTAAACTCCTTCTCCAAAATATTAACATCCTTCAATCTCTTCACAGCAACAACAGTCCCAAACTCCAAAACCGCCTTATAAGCAGTCCCAAAAGTCCCCTTCCCTAAAACCTCCGCCGAAGCCCTCAATAAATCCTCCAAATCAAAAACCCTAGCCGCATTTCCAAAAAAAATCAACTTTTTCCCATTATTTACCATCGTATCCCCTCCTTTAGGCGTTCCTGTCACCGGAATCCCGCCGCTTAAACCCCTATTTTCTACCTCTCCGGCCGGTTTTTCCACCGGCATCTCCAATTCCGGCTGCTTCACTGCCGTAACATCAACAGATCTAGTTTTCCGGCCACTTTTCCGGCAAACAAAAAGAAGAATAATAACAATTAGAATAAAAGCCACGGCCGATCCAACCGCAATTCCGGCAATCGCTCCTGCCGAAAGCTTCTTCTTTCCTTCGCCTGGACAAGCACCCATAGGCCCACCGCAGAGCGAATTCCCTTCAAAAGATCCGTTCTGTATTCCCCGGAGCTCCGACGGGATCGAGCCGTTGAGTTGATTGTACGATACATTGAATTGGACTAGGTTTGGAAGGCTCAGATCTGGAATCGAACCAGACAATTTATTTTTCTCTAAGTAGAGAGTTGCTAACCTCTTCAGTTTGTTAAAATCTGCCGGAATCTCGCCTGAAAAGTTATTCTCGGCCAGATTTAATCTCACCAGGTTCTCCAACCCAAAAATAACGGCCGGAATCTCTCCGGAAAATTTGTTCCCCTGCAAGTAGAGATTCCTCAAGTCCGTACAAAGAGAAAGATCAGAAGGGATTTGACCGGTCAAAGCGTTAAATCTGAGGCTAAGTGTTTGGAGCTGAGTCAGATTTCCCACGATCCCGGCCGGAATACTGCCCATGAGTCCGACGCCGGGGAGCCGTAAAGCCGTCACACGTCCGGCCCCGCATTTGATGCCTTGCCACTCGCAAGGGCTACTGCTCGAGTTCCATCGGAGGGATCTACCTACGGCTGATCGGAGAGAGAGAAGGGCGGTTTTGTCAGATTCTAGATCTGGTTTTGCGGAGTGAAGAAAGAAGAGAAAGATGAAGAGAGTGAGGAGAGGAGACGCCATTGGCGGTTTTGGAAAACCGCTTTATGACGATAACAGTGGTTTTATTGTAGAACCATTTGAAGAGTAGAAGTAGAATAGAGAGCTAAAAAGAGAAGAGGGTGTGTGTGTGCTATAAAACCCAAACCCTAGTTTCTGCTTTTGCTTTTTGAGTGGATTTTGGGAAGAGAGTGCTCATCTGTCAAAACCCTTTTTCTTTAATTTTTTACCCTTTTTAAATTTTGTTTCTCGGAAATACAAGCTGGATATTTCACTTCTTTACTCGCTGAAGCCCAGTTTTGAAGCCAGAATATCTTTCTTTAAAATGGGAAGTGATATATTTGCTCCTTTATTTTTCTTGGCACAGCCCCCTCTAGTGTTTTTTAATTTCTCTTTTTACACTAGAAGGGGCTGTCCCAACTGAAAAAGGAGTGGATATATTATTTGCCATTTAATAAAGATATTAAAGGTTTCTGACAGTGTGGATATGTCAAACATTGGCGATGCCATGTTTTAATAACTGCACAAAATTTGCTTGTCTTTTCCTTTTATTTTAATTGGTTTCTTAGAGCATTTTGGGTACTATAAGCAGCCTTTGAAAGTTGTTTAAATAGTAAAGGACAAGCTGGTTTAGTGCAATTATAGAAACATGGTAGTGCCAGTATCATTATCCATGCTAAAATATCGGAGCTATTTATTGGTAGAGAGAGATATCTGGAGTTAGGTTGAAGTTGTTTATCTGACGGTTCATTTGTCCATTTGGAGTAGAAAATCACCGACGTTAACATTGCAACGACGAGTTAAACAAATGTCTTTGAACGCCGATTAATTGCTTTTGTCTAACGGCAGATAGGGAGCGTTTTGACGAATTCTTTTCACTAATAAATGGTGGGCCCACCGGAGCCCGTATCTCTTACGTATCTCGTATCGTGGGCCCTTCGGAGTCAAATCAAATATGTGGGCATGGCGGGCCCCGTCTTGAATCAATCGAAACTGTTCATTTGATAACCCTAGGCAATCATAAACGTCAAATAATGTGTAATAAGGCCATAGGAAATACAAAATATGGCTTATCAAGCGGAAGGTTTGGATCGATCAAAGTTAGGACCCACTATGAGGTAGGTAGTGGGGTGCAGAAGTTAAGCATGCCGCTGCTTTCTTTCAAATTGGGAATGGTTTAACTGATCTCAGCTCCATGTGGACCTCAACTGATTTGAACCGTCAAAATCTGGGTCCATTGTGCATGTGGGTGCAGCCGGTCTGAAAAAAGCTTCCATTGTATCATCTATTCGTCCCACCAATTAAAGACAAAATGCTGTGCCTTTCACTATGGGGAAAAGATGGTCTCGTCACATTTTTAGTCCGATTGAATTTTCGGTTGGTAGTTTCAGCCAACTCAACTAACCTTGGAGTGGCGTCACGCATCGAAAAGACCATTTTGCCCTCTTCTTCTGCTTCTCTTAATTTTATTTTTTTTGTTGCACACAACCGCTTCAACTCCGTAGAAGAAGAACAAAGATAAAGAAGACGAAGAGCAAAAGGAAAGAACGATGAAAAATTAAAAAATTAAAGCACAATTAAAGCTGGAAAAATAGAAACAACTAAAAACATTTGCAAAAGATCGACATGTTTTTAATAAAGATCTCACCAATTCAAAAAAAATAAAAATAAAAAGGAAGAAGAAGAAGAATAGGGTGACTTGTCAAAAAAGGGAGTCGACCTGTTAAAAAATCAGGTTGTCACACTGAAAAATCCTGCCGTCAAAAGCCAGGTCAGTTGCAAAATCCGATTTTTTTAAGGCCGTGCTTGTTTAATATTATGACAACCGATTGTTAGTTCCAAACCGATGTTGGACTCAAAAATACGTTTAAATATGAGTCCAATAATTGGTTTAGACCACAAAATCTGTTGTCATGATCTTAAATGATCAAGGCCTAAGAGTTGAAATGATTTTTTGACGAGTTGATTTGATCTTTTGAGAGCTGGAACAATATATTGAAGTCGACCCGATTTTTTAAAGAATGCATTAATATATATTTTTCATTTTTTGAGTACAAATTCTTCTTTTTCCTTCTTTCTCTTCCGTGTTGCGGTGGTGAAACAAAGAGAGCAAAGATGAAGTGATGAAGGAGTTGGAGAGAAAGGAAAATGTCGACCAAGCGAAAAGGGCAGAAGAGTCTTTTAATCTGTCTCACGGCAACGTGATTTTAGGTACCAGTCAATTTGTCTTTTTTCCTTAAACATTTATTTACAAGCAAATTAAAAGGAAAATTAGAATTGGTTTCGGAGTGTGGGTCATAAGCTCATCTATGGTGGGGCAACCATTACGACCTTCAAGATCGATGTAGATACAGCCACGTGTATGGTAAAGATGCCCTTGAATACAGCAAGCATGCTACCCTATCCTAATATGATATGCCACGATAATTCAAATTTATTGTGTCACACATTTCCCGAGTTGTTTGAATCTTGATTGGGTTACTGTTCGGTGGGGCCCACCCGACATAGCAAAACGTGGTCCCAGACCTATTATTTGGATTTTAGCAATTAGACCCATCTATAAGCGCTAGGATTTATTTATTTAAAATGGAAGGAGTTATTTGCTGTAGACTAGTCTGTTTCAGAGGAAAGCTCCAAGTCATTCATGGGTTGGGTTTTAAATTTAACCCAATTAAGCTATGTGTTAGGATTCATGGGAATCCGAGTTAACTTGATGTGTCCTATTTGGTTGGATCCGCGGAGGATCCAATTTAGTGTACTAGGTCTCATTATTTTATACAGCTATATCACGTTGGGATAATCCAACATACTATTTTGGTAACATATGAATCATATGATTAAATTAATTGGACAACCTAACTCTTCATGTTTTTTTAATTTCAGCCATCCATTTTAATTTAGCCCAATGGCCACGTTTTTGGGGCATGTCCCACAAACAATGGGGACCACTAAATAAATTGTAGCTGTACCTACCTTTAATTCTTACTGGACTATATGTTTTTGTATTTTTGTGAGTAAAATAGGGACAAACACCATATAATTTCACTGAAAATCAAGCCATATTAATGGTAAAAGAATGTGGTAAGGGTCTTCTCAATCCCCATATATTTGAAGATGGGAAAGCCGAGCACAGTGCTTGCAAAAGCCTCCTCCCATTTCCTTTTTGCCTTTCCCCTTTTCCACCTTGTTTTCTGTAATAAATACTTCATTATAGTAATTTGAGGCCCACTTGTTTTTTTTTAATTCCACCCATCTCTTTTTTTTTTGTTGGCAGTTTGGTACATTTTTTTTATTTTATTTTATGACGTAGGATGTCCCCACCCCCTTCGGGAGTATGACTAGTTCCTACGGATACACGCAATGACCTGCTCACCACGGGTATCAGGTAAGTCGGGGGCCGGATTCAAACCCATGACTTTATGCCGAAGAGCCAACGCCTCCGTAGGTGGCAGTTTGGTACATGCCTGTAAGTTGCATGAGCCACTGAAAAAAGAAATTAAAATAAAAAATTAGATTAAAATCACATAAATAATTATTGGTCTAAAATCAGATAAATAATTAGTCATTTAAGAAGAAAAAAAATCTCAAAATAACTAACCAAAGTAGAGAAGAAACAAATGAATGAGAGGAATGTTAAATTATTGAAGTTATTTTTTTAGGAAGTAGAGCTGTGGCTAAGATTATAAAAATAAAGCTAGCTGGAGGGGGTGTTAAGTTATTAGCCTTTTATTGCCGGCTGTTCACATGCAGAAATGGAGAGTTTCTTTTGTGGTGTGAATATGATTTGCTTCCCTGTCATTTTACTCTCTAATCCCTCTATATCATTCTTTCCTTTGGACCCTCACATCCCCTGTGTGTTCAACTTAGGATTCTCACTCCTCTTCATATCTTCTTAGGATGCCCCTGACAGTCTGACACCCACCTGAATATTTCATAGGCATGCATGCTCACATCTTGACTCTATGTATTCATCTTAATTTAAGTTGAGGTCGTTTTCTACATGTAGTAGATAGAAAAGCACCCAATGCGCCATCTCCACCGTACACGACCATAAACTGTTGATCTGGAGAGGCTACACCAGATGATGGCTTCCAAATGAAGATTAAAAATAAGGATGAATGGCCTAAATGCTCCCTCAATATAATACCTTACTGATGGGTTAAGCGTGTGAAATCTAAATGGTTCCTTTCTATGAACAAAGTCCGGGACATACATTGATTGACAGATCATAAGATCTTGAATTCCATGGTTTGAGCGATTTAGTTTGATGTATTGCGTTGCTGAATTTTGTTTTCCACCCTCCATTTACATATTGGCTAACCAAGCCACAGTTTTCAAGTTCCTCAATCAAGGACACCAAAGGTTTAGGGAAATTCTTTCCACTCCTCTCTTTAGGTGGTGCCATGTTTGGAAACCTTGAAAAAAAAAATTCCATGGAAAATTAGTTCATAATGTGGTGAGAGAGGGGTAATGAGAATGGAAGGAGAGGCTTGACTCTTGAGTAAGGTTTTTTTCCTTGTTTTTTAACCTTTCCGCATCCTCAATAGCGCCAAAGTGTTTCCTTCTCCCGCTCTCTGCCACGATTGAGTAAAACTAATATTCCATGGAAAAAAAAATATGATTGCCCAATAAGACATTGGTGATTTTGATGTTGAGAAAGGATAGGGTGTTTGGATCTAGTGAAAAATATTATGGAAAAAAATTCCAGGAGAAAGTAGGTTAGCAAATTTCCTTGAAAACAGGAATTTTTTTTTATTTTAATTTGGAAACAAATTCCATGAAAAATTTTCCATAAATCCAAAGAGGCCTTAATAGGAAGTAATACAACCTACGCTTAACAAGTCAACACACCAAAAGCATTTTGATATGCTTTTGGACAGCTAACATGGTTGACAGTTAAAACAGACGTGGGAACCGCCCACATCCACATCTGTCGGGTCAAGACCCCCCGATTTTGACACCTTAATCTGCTGTGGGCTCTACCATTCTTAAAAAAAAGAGAAAAGTACAGATTATAGACCTGGCAAAAGTGACCCGTGCCCGCGGGTCGACCCGGCCCACCCGCAAATTTGCGGGCACGGGTCTAAGTTTCCGTGACCCGTCAAAAACCAACCCGCGGGTGACCCAACCCGCAAAAACACGAGTCGGGTCGGGTCAACTTGCGGGCACCCACGGGCACCCGCATTTTTATAGTATTTTTTAATCTTTTTGAGAATGTTATCATCACTGCTGTTTGTTTTTTTATGAGTAACTCCTCACTTTATAAAAAGTACGGTATGTCCTCCAAGGATTATCCAAAGTTCCAAACCGTCCATCAGATGGGCCATACCCTAAATAGGATAAGCCCCAAAATTATTTCCATCGGTTGATTCTAACCCTCCGATCTATAGAGGGTTAGGATCAACCCTCTAACATTCAGATTGGAGGGATAGGATCATCCTATGGAAATGATTTTTGGAGCATAACCTATTTAGGCTATGGCCCAACTAATGGACGGTTTGGATCATCCTATGGTGTGGGCCATACATAAAGTGAGAGTGCCCAGTAGTGTTGATAACATTTAAATGTGGTTTTTATTTTATTAGAATTTGCTATCAAGCTTCTCCTTTGGCAATTTCTCAGGCTGTCAAATCAAAATAATTATTACAATCCCATATTTGCGGCATATTTGCGGGTGACCCGCGGGTTTACCCGGCCCACCCGCGGGCCGCGCGGGTCAGGTAAATTTTGACCCGCCAAAATGCGGGTCATTTTCTCACCCGACCCGTGGACCCGCACCCGCATCACCCGCGGGTTGACCCGGCCCGACCCACCCGTTTGCCAGGTCTAGTACAGAATAAGGCAACCTGTTTCGATGAATTATGGATTTAGGGCACCTTTCAAAACAAGAATGAAACACGGGTGATTCTTCAAAAATGGGTGGTAAAAAGACCCCAATACCCTTCTAACATTAATAGTGTTCTCGTATGTTTCCCCTCCTCACAAATTCACAACCCAACGTTCTATTTGGTTGCCAGAAATTTTTTGGTTCTTGGGATTTCTGTGGAACAAAAAATTCCTTGGGAGATTGGTCGAAAAAAAATTCACATGAAGTATCCCGGTACCCATGTTTGGTTGACCAGACTATGGTGGGGAAAAATGCTTTGTCTGGTTGCTTGAACTATTGGGAAGAAAAAAAAAATCTTCTGCAAGCTTATTTTTGGTTCCTCGGAGTATTTTTTTTTCCAGGGTAGGGTTTCGTGCGGGGTTATTTTGGTTCCTGAGATTATTTTGGGTCCAGCAACCAAACGTGGGTTTCTTGCGGAAATTCCACAAAAGTCCCAAGAACCAAAAAAAATTTGGCAACCAAACGGAGCATTAAAGTAATATGTTATTATTCTCACTTATCTTTTGAGCTAAAACGGCTACGTTATTGAATACTAGTGGACAAACCGTGCGATGCACAGGGCAAGATATAACTAATTCGCTAAAATTTTGCTAATACACATAGGATATTGAGAGTAGAAACAATTTTGCTAAAATCATAGGACATGGTGGAGATTATTTTTCTCCAATAAATAGAAACAGTAAGTGGGATATTGAGTAATAGAAACAATTTTGCTAAAACCGTGGGATATGGTGAGATTTTTTCTACAATCCAAATATATGAGAGTTTTACGTTTTTTGAGGAGGGGTGTCACGTGGCACACCCACATCGTCCAGGATTCTGTTTTACACATCTCTTCTGGTTGAGAACGACGACGTTACTAAATATTTTATTATTTCCCATGTCTCTTTTGGCTTAGAACGGCAACGTTATTAATATTTTCTGGTTGGGAATATCGAGTACGCTGCCGGATTTTCTAGGTTCAAACATGTGTTCCAAACGTATCGAGTACGCCGGCGGAATCTCATACAGATGAACGTATTATTAGAAGAGAGTCATCGTTTTATGTTTATGTCAACGTGTCATGAAATCGACTGTCTATGCATATTGGCGATGGCCAAGATTTAAAAGAACCCAAGGAACTCTGAGTTCAAAGAAAGATTTCAAATCCAAACCAAACCGGCTGTATATAGAGGCGCCGTTATTCCAAAAAGTTTTTCAACACGTGTCAAGCATCCATCCGTCTCTAGTTATTTCTGACGGTCAAGATAGAAATGAACCCAAGGTTCTCTCGGTTCAAATACATATTTACACGAACCAAAAGAAGCCTTGTGAAGCATGCCAATTTAATAGGCAGTAATGAGAAATGAGATTTATGTTTATGTCATGAGGGTATCAGGGTCTTTTCCCCACCCGATTTTGAAGAATAGCCTCTGCTGTGGGCCCTTCTCAACGAACCATTTCTGATTTCTGCATACATATATGTTCTTTCTCTTTCTTTCTTCGTGAACTAGCGAGGAAAATTATAGAAAGAGAAAAAAGAAACCAAATAAACGAGGCAGTGCAAAATATTATTTCCCTATCTGTTTGACCATATCTGGAAAAACAAAATCCACATACCTGGGACCCACTAACAAGCTTCAAAACAGCTGAAATCATGCATGCGTTTTATAGTGTCAATTGTCAAAAGAATGCATACACATCTTTTCTTAAGGTCAGGCGCATCTGACCCTATCATTCTTCTTTAAAGTTTTAAAATTTAAAATAAGGGACCTAGCTGGGCGTTTGAAAATCGCAAAGGAGGTTCCCGCAATTGAACGCGGAGCCCATATCCTCAATCATCTATACTGATTACTGACCCAGTTGGGGACCTCACTTGTCTTACCTGCCCTTTGCATGAAATCTTCAAATTTCAAATGGGGCGGGGTCTCATAGACCCTCAGAGTAGAAAAACTGTAATCTTTGGTCTTTTTTCTCAACTGCTCTACACGACCGTTAACTCCTACTAAGTTCGGTCCCCCATTGTCAGAGGCCAATCAACAATTAAATCTGGTTTTTTCTTTCATGGGGCCCATATCTACCTTGTTTACATGATCATATCCGTTGATCCGAATGCCGATCGTAAGTCCAACAAATGCCATTGAGAAAAAGTTCATCGGATGATCCTATGTCTTGCCTCTGTTTGGTTGCAAAAAGCAAGTAAGACGGCTGAGCATTTTTAGGAATATGAAATACCAAATGTTGTCTGGTTGTCAATTTTCAGCTCAAATTTCATTGGACTACTAGACATGGAAGAGACATCATTATTAGCTTTTTGCTTAGGTGGCGCCTATGTGGCGGGATTGTTCCCTCTCCTACTTTTCCAATGCAAAACCTTGTTTTTGGTGAATTTTAGAGAGGAGAAGAGTAGAATATGTCTTGCCATGTGTAATCATTACTTTTCTCTCTCTTTCTCTCTCCTCGTTTTCTCTCTTCTACTATTTATTTTGTTAATGACACCCCTCCATTCTCCACTTGCTTTCACATCCAACCAAACACACTACCAAAATTCCCCTAGACAAGATCTGCTTAGAAACCCAAACAATTGATTTTTGTAACCTTTAACTTACTCATGGGATGTTTGTTCAGGGAAGACAGATGTTCTACTAGATCAACCGTAGGACCTATTAATTGACTTCTACAATTGATCATAAAAGTTACTTGGGATTTGCTAGGGACCATCGCAGAAGGCATTTTGCCACTGGGTTGTTGCATGTGAGAGCAGCCAAACATACTCACTTTTCAACAGATTTTGTCTTATTCTTGAGGTGGCTGTTCTCACTTGCAACAGTACGGCCGCAAAATGCCTTGTCTCTGGCAAATCCCAAGTTACTTTCCACATGGTTGGTTTTGTTTAGGTAATTATTATCAGCACTACTGTATTTTGATGAGGGCACTCTCACTTTATTAAAAGTACGGTATGGCCCGCACTATAGGATGATCCAAACTGTCCATTTGATTGTCCACAGCCTAAATAGGTTGTGCCCCAAAAAATGATTTCCATAGGTTGATCTTAACCCTCCGATCTGAATGTTAGAGTGTTGATCCTAACCCTCTAGATCCGAGAGTTTGGATCAACCCTGCACTAGCTTCTTTGTGTTGAAGGATGGGAATTGGGGTTTTCTTATTACGTGGACTTTGAGGAAAGCTTCTAAAGTTTAAGGCATGTTAGGCAACATGAAAAAATATTCCATTGAATATTAGGAGGGCTAGCTGCGAGCGATGGTGGAGGGGGGAGACGTGAAGATGGAGATTTTATACGGTGCCCGATCTGGCACGGGCAAGGGCGGGGCATCCACCCTTGGTATTTGATCCAACATCAGCCTATTTTTTCAACTTTTTAAGGTGCTGCTCTTGGATCAAATATCAAGGATGAATCGCCCTTGTACGTGCCCATCCGGCACCATATAATTTCTCAGAATGAAGAGATCTTAAAAGCTCCTGAAAAAAGGGGAAAAAAACCTTTTCAAGAGATTTCTCTTGCTTTCTCCAGAGTCTCTCCACTCCTGCACTCTCAAGTCTATCTCCCTCCCTCAGCTCCTCGCTTACAATTCTACTCCTCGTAGTTGTGAGCCGCAGTAGCAGTGCTCTTCAACCACCTGATGAACGCATTGGGTATGATCGGACACCCAAGATCTTCACGGACCTTCACCGGACTATCCATTGTCAGGTGGGATTCAGCGGGCTGTGTTTTCCCCAATGGTCCCTTTGGACGCAAGGACATTAGAAGTAGAAGAAAAGTAAAAGTAATGTTAACTTTCCATGGGCTGTTTGGTTGCACGGGAAAATGTAAGAAAAGTTGGAATGGGGTGTTTGGGGTGAAGAAAAAGGAAAGGAAATGGAAATCCATATACTATTTTCCAGTTTCTAACATTTTCTAGAAATTGCAGCGTCAAATTACCCGTGCATAATAAACTCAGTTCTTTACATCTATAACTCAAGATACAGTGTGAGAGAACAAGAAAGATCAAGAGAAAACCAGAATGTGGGAGATGCTATCATGGACCCAGAGCCTATAAGTGGTGAACTCAACCTAATAAAACAATAACTTCCCATACAATTTGGAAATGACAGAACTAGCATACAGTCATCCACGCATTAGAGAAACAACGCTCGTCTCTGGTCTTCTGTTTTTGGTATTCAAAATGCATCTTCAAAACCTCAATTAGCATTCAAATCGTAGCATGATATCAACTAACATGTTAAACAACTGCATTGGGTAGTAAGAATGAAAACCATTCAAAAAAAAGGGTAGTAAGAATGAAAATATCAATTCGCATATGCAAGTTTATTATCATTTCCAGCACCCACTACATCCTACAATTTATTTTGGGCCCATTTTGTTAGATGTAAAATGGGCATAAAAACAAAATTTACCCGCATTTTTACGCTACAAATGAGCATAAAATTTGTTTTACGTCCATTTTATGTTCAAAGAAACGGACTCTTTGCGAAAAGCCAAAACAAATTCCGACTGAAAACTGCTAGGAGCAAACAACCCTCGTAGAAATATGACTGAATCAACTTTAGTCCCAGGCCTATCCACAAGAACAGTCATAATCTGCAAACCTTCGTTCTTGCAGTAGGAAAGATGAGCTGAAAAGATGTGGACGAATTCAACAAAAGAGAGAGAGGCTCTTAAATGCCCCACCCAAAAACAAAACTCCAATGTATCTCCTCAGCAAGCATTATAACGCAATCAGAGGGGTGACGACCACCGGGAAACCAAAAAGTGTAGTATCATTTTCTTCATGCTCTCATTCTTAAGCAGAAGGCTCTCTTCCACATCAATACTCATTTCGGAGAAATCCAAGAAAACAAATAGCAAACCTGAAGTACCAAATTTCTTATAATAGGTCTCAAGGATCTTCAGAAGAACCCACATCATTGGATCCTGAAGAGGCTCCAAGAAATGGTGTTTCTTCAAGATTCGGGAAGAAGGTTTCAGAGGGCTGCCGTGGGAGTTCAATTCAAGCAGTTTCAACACAGCTCTGTGTTTCTTCTTCGTCTTCAATTGTAGTTTCTAGAAGAGATTTGAAGGAGGGTGAGGGGGTAGAAGAAGAAGAAATGATGAGTGCAGAGAGGGCGGTGAAGCAGCTTTCACAGCAGAACTTGCAGAAGCAAAACAACATGAGAGAATGGAAAAGCCAAGGGATGCCAAGTGCTTGCCGTTAAGAGAATGGAGAAGCCAAGGGAGACAAAGATACCATCAGACAGAGGAAGAGAGAGCTGCCTGACTTCCCATCTACCCATTTCGGTTTCCACCCATTTCCGTTCGACTCAGGAGGATAGAGGAACAGCCCTTATTCAGAAAATAATCTGCTGACAAGGACCAACGGGTTTATAAGGGAAACCACCCAAACATTGTTGATAAAAGGAAAATTGCTTCATTTTCCTCCCCTTTCCGAGATGAACTGCATTACGTTGGCAACCAAATGAACCCTAAGCACATGTCTGAATCTAAGGAAAACAAATTATGGAAAATAATATTTTCCTAGGAAATTTGTTCTGAATTTTTTTCTTGTATTTTTTTTTCAAATTTTCGGTTTACGTCATTCAATTTCCGGGAATTTCAAAATCTGTTTTTTGGGAATTGAGTAGCATATTCACCTCAGTGGCATTCTAAAACAGGAGCGACAATCGGGAAATGGATGTCGGTCCATCCTAAAGAACCAAGAACCAAGAACCAATGGAGTAACAGGCCTAGGATTGCCGGCCACGAAAAAGACGGTTGATGGCAATGCCCATGAGAACGACAGGCTTGAGGCATGTGACTGGCAACAGGCAACATGGCATGAAGATCTTAGGTGTCCATCTAAGGAAATACAAGGTGGAAAAGCAAAGAATGAACCATGTCTACATTTCAGTTTGTGGTCTGAAAAACAGTTGCCGAAAATAATCGGTGGTGATGGCCTTTTACAGTCGATCAAAATGCGGATTGTGCCTGGAGCTTGAAGACGAATGTGAGTTGACTCGGAAGCAGGAAGAAAGTCCCTCTAAGCTAAATTTTTATCATGAAAACAGATGACTCATAAGCAGGAAAAAAATCCCTCTGAGCTTAATTTTTATCATGAAAACAGATGAATCCCCGATCTTCTCGATTGGATGGCGGATTGAGATCAAAGATCGGTGGCGACAATGGATTGAGCAGGCAAAACGATTTTCTCTAAAAAAAAAAAAACAGGAGTGTGTGAATCAGCAAGGAGCACCTTTGCAAGGCTAAATAACGGCCATGTGTCCAGGATCCCAATATTCTGAGCCTTTTCTTCTGTATGAATCTATATTATTACATTCCAATTCCTTACCGATACCTCCCCAAGAAAATCCCGAATTGGATCCAAAATTGACGGGTTGGTGTGCCCTCGCCAAGAGCCATCGTATCGTCTACCCCAAACGAGGTTTCATCGAAGAATGATTGTGAAACGTGATGATCGTGCAGATGTTGTAGTGCATTTGTACTTGTTTTGGTCCTTGGTCGAAGAGTCGGCGCGGCCTACTCCTAACGGTAAAAAAGCGAGCCCTTTAATTCTTAAGTACTTAATTAAAGAATTAAGAAAATTCTTAATTAAAGAATTAAGAATTACTCAAATCTCCCCAAGTAGGAGAACAACTGTTAGCCGAAAATCACGGGCTGGAAAAGAAAATCAATCAACGATGATGCCTCGGCAATGAAGATATGAGATCTTGCAAACTTTTCACAACCATGCCAGTAATTTTCTTAAACGCGGGCTTTGCAACCAGAGAAATCCTCTGGTTTTACTCCTCCACTGGACCATCCAGTGCAACGGTCGTTAATGTTGCTTTTGTGCAGTCTCAAATAAATGGAAGCATGTAAAGAGAAACATTGGGATGGTGATAAGCAAACCTAAATCTCTGGCTCTGGTTTTCGATAAGGGAAAAGACAGTCTGCGATGATCTTTCAGCCAAGGGGTTGATTGGTGGATATCTTCCATAGATTTATCATACATAAGATTTGATATCAGAGCAAAGTATTAGCTCAACCTTCAATCGCCCTACATCACCTATCAAAAAGATTTCAAGGCGGATGGCTAACAGACATCGGTCTAATAGGGAAATATGGTTTTGGTTCTATGGTATACAATTTCAAGCCTAGGGTAAAGAGAGCATTCTTGCTGTCGGGTCTGTCTGGGGAAGACAACGGCCATTGATAGCCTCGAAGCCAAAGCAAGCAAAGTCGAGTATTCCAGTCAGAGAAGTTCGAAATTTCTTCAACTGCTCCATCGCCCAAAGGAATATTGATGGAGACCAGAAATGAATCTTCCTGCATGTTATCAGAGAGGAAAACACGAGAGAACGTGCAGAAAGGGAAGAGCAAGGGGGAATGAGCAGAGACAAAGGATGCGCTTGCTACATCTGCAGAAGCAGTGAGGTTGAAGACGATGCTGATGAGAAGCACAATACTGATGTGCAATTTTATAACAGGTCCATGTCAGATGGACCCATGTCAATAGGATACAAGGAGAGGAATTTTATTAGAAATTTCCAACAGGAAATGTTGGCGCTCTTTTGATGCATAGACAAAAATGTCGCTGTCTCTGCATGACAAATTGCAACATAGGCATGCCGGTTATGGACCAAGAGGGCTGCATTATTTACCAAGACACGCCGAATGTGACGACAAGGGCAAGGGTACGGAGGTCTCTTTCAGGGGGTAATTGTTGCGAACCCCAAATCGATTTCCAAATTTGCTTCACTCTGCACTTTTAGGGGTCCCACCAAGGAATTTATGGGTGTCTGGACATAAATGAAAGCTGTTAATAAGAAACACCAAACCTCTGTCTCAAGGGAACCAATTTCACCATCCTGTCATCCTCTCAAACGGCAAGAAACGAGGCCGAGGGGATGGAGTCAGAAACCCTAAGATGAATAGATGCGGACTCTGAAGATGAGTTATTGGAGCTGGCAGATTCAGACCTCAACTATATTGGCAATGACGACAACAAAGTACGCTTGAACCTAACTATTCTGAATTGAAACATTGCTGGTCTTGGAGAAGCTAGTAAGGAAGATTAACTGGTATGAGGTGAAAGTGAGGCGAATTGGAGAGAGAGAGAGAGAGAGAGAGAGAGAGAGAGAGAGAGAGAGAGAGAGAGGTGGCTGTTCATCAGATACTAAAATTTGGGAGAATTGAAAAGAGAATCCTCTCTTTCACGAGGATTCTGGAATTGGGTAACGACCTTGGGGTTGATACCAGCAAGAATACATGGGGGTAACAAGACTGTTTTGCTATGCATACGAAAGAGATGAGGTAACTCAACCCAACCAAAAGAGAAGGAAGACCATGGCTAGCAAACTTGAAAGAGAAATGAGATATCTTAGTACTATAGGGAACTATGAAAAAAGATGGAGATGCAATAGAGGTAAAGAAAGGAAGGAACGGTGACAAATGCATGGAATCAAAATGATACCAAGGAATGTAAGGGGTCTGGGGCAGAGGAGAGAACTAGATTGGTAAGATAGGTGGTGTCTTGGAGGAATATTGACATCCTGTTTCTTCAAGATACCAAATTTTCAGACTTCTCTAAACATTTTTGGCTATTTTTATAGGGGCTAACAATCAGGCTAGTATGGTTTCTATTCGTAGTAGGGAATCCTCTGGAGGTACTTCAATCCTTTGTAATACAAATAGATGGGAAATGGTTGAGAAGCTTAAGGGAAGATTTGAGCTCACTGTTGTTTTTAAGGACATATAGTTGAGCCTATCTTGGAAACTTTCAGCCAGTGTTTATGGACCTAATAAACCAGACAGTAGAGATTATTTTGATATGAGCTTGAAGAAGCGGTTAATCGGAATGTTAAATCCTGGTGGCTGGAGGTGATTTCAACACAATCAGATTCACGGATTGATGAAAAGAATAGCAGTAGGAAAGTCTAGTATGAAACAATTCAACTTTCATAAACAACTATAAGCTGATTGATTTACCTCTTGTAGGGTCAAATTATGCATGGACATACAAAATAATGAACCATATTCTGGCCAGATTGGAGAGATTCCAGCTATCCATGGAGTGGGATCAAATATTTGATAATGGATCGGTTTCAGATTTGGTAGGAAGCTAAAACTTTTAAAAGAAAGTATAAGAGATTGGATCCATGAAACCGATCTGAAACCCCTTCCTACCAAATCTGGAAAAACAGCAGGGTATAAGAGATAATGCAAAATAGAAGGAAAAGCTTCAAAATATGTTAGCTGATCTCAATAAGGAGTGATCAAGGGAAGCAGTGAAAAATAATCAACAAATCTGCCCAACTATCTCTACAAATTAAAGACAAATCTCAGACAGAATGAGACTAAATGGAGACAAAGATCCAAGGCACTCTGTCTGAAAGACAGTAATAAAAACACTATTTTTTCATAGAATTGCAACTGCAAGAAGAAGAAGAAATGCTATCCAATCTCTTATGGTGTATAACCATGTCATGGAAGATAAGACTATTATCGAACAGGATATTGTGAACTATATGTCATTTTAATGAGGGGGAACCATTGGAGGCCTAGCATTGATAATATCAACTTTGATTCCATATCTAATGATACGGTGACTACACTTGAAAAACAATTTACCAAATATGAGGCCAGAAGGGGTTTTTCCATTGAAAAGGAACTCGACAGTGTCACTTTTTCCTTCTATCAAGAGATGTCGGAGGACAAAAAAACTGGATGCAATGGATGTTATGAAGGAATTTCATGAGAGCTAGAATTAACAAAAGCTAGATTACAACTTTCTTAGCTCTAATTTGAAAAAAAAAATGGTAAGAAAGAAGGTAAATAAATACTTCAGAAAGCTCAATATGCTGGAGGAGTATTTACAAGTTCGCAAAAATTCTCACTTTATGTCTGAAGAAGATTATGGGTAAGATTATTTAAAAGTCTCGAGGAGCTTTTGTCAAGAGAACAAATCCAAGACAACAAACAATTACCAAGGTACATTAGATTCCAGTCCATTGTAGAATTCTAACACCAGAAAAATCACCATATTTGATCACTGCAAGCACGGACTACCAGATTGGGGAAATAACACAAACGGTTCCTGATTTGGCTTGGAACATAACAAAACAAGATGAGATTGATTGGATATGGTTTTCCAACACTTGCTAACCAAACTAGCACACTTACAAACAAACAGCCAATGCATCATAAAGTAATGCAATACCATCGACACTATTTTTATTGAAAAAAACAAATCATAAAAAGACAAATTGCAGTCATACCAACAAAAACAGATTGATGGATAGAGAAAGAACTACACAGAATCTCAACAATGATATGTTCCCAGTGCAAACAAAACTCGATCTTACCGATCTCATTTAAGATGCATAGATCTCAAGTACACAAGTCAAGAGAACAAATCCACGACAACATAAAATCACCTTAGAAACTGAAATCAAAACAAAAAAGGAAAAGCGTAAATGACAAACAGTAAAACAAACCCTAACTCATTCCATCAATCCTGATTCTTGAGCTTTTCCACACGCTGATTGAGCTTCTGGAGCCTAACAACGAGATTCGTAACGGAGAAAAGAAGCCAATAGAAGATGAGAGCTGCGGCGATCAAGAGCGCATTGCGTTGGCTCTTCATGATAGATTTCTCGTGGCGAATATGCTCAGTGGGAGTGCACGATTGTCCTTCGCAAGTGGGTCTCGTCTCGTACTTCCAGTAGATATCCATGAGCAAGAACAGGCAAAATGGGACCACGGAAAGAAGGGGTTTGAGAGCGTTATGGGTTACAGCGATCAGACCCTTACGGAGGGGATCGAGGCCTGGTAAAGTCAGTAACAGGAGCATGATGGCTTCGGCTCCCGCGACGTACCCTAGAAGCACCCATTCCAACGCCATTTTTTGGATCCAAAAACCCTAGAAAAACCTTGAAGAAGATAGGATCTTTCAAGAAACCCTAGATCGGAGTTTCTTCTCCTTTTCTGTTTGAAGAAACCCTAACCCTAGAACCAGAACCGATTCTTGCTTTTCCGATCGGAAAACCCTAGAAAACCTAGAACTAGATTGTCTCTCTCAAGAAACCCTATTCGGAGTTTCTTCTTCTTCTCTTGAACAAACCCTAGCCCTACAACCAGATCCGATTCCTGCCTTTTCTCCTTCGCTTTCGACTTAAAAGACGATTAAAACCGTGGTATTTGTAAGTGTAAAGTGGGTCCCACCTTTGGTTGATCAAAACCGTTAACTTGATTGCCCTTGCTTTGGTTTCTTATACCCCGACAATCAAGTCAAATCTTGCAACACGAGGGCTCGTTTGGGTACCCCTTGCATTTGGATTGGCAGTGAATTTGAATTTTTAAATCCAAATTCGGCGTTTGGCAAGCGTTTATGACATCTGGATTTAGATTTGAGTGAAATCCACAAGACTTACAAATTCCTCACGGTAGTGTCATTTTTTTTTATTTATAAATCCTTTCTGCGAAAGGTTACTTATAAATCTAAATCTGACCCGTAAGGGTTAAAATGACCAAAATGCACCCAAAAAGTGTTAAATGACTTAAATACCCACATAATTAGGGCTGCAACTCGAGCCGGGTTTTACCCGACCCGCATCGACCCGACCCGAAAATAGCCTGGGTCGGGTTCAGGTTTCATGGGTTTCGGGTCGAGCCGGGTTCAGCATTCAAAAGCCCGCATGAATCTCGGGTCGAGCCGGGTTTGAAGGGGCCCGACCCGACCCGACCCGAGTTACATAAGTTATAGTATGTACATTTTTTTCTATTGTTAGTTAAAAGTTAAAGGGATAATTACATTTACACCCCCTCTAGTTTCTGACACATCCACTTCCACCCTATAGTTTAAAACGTGACAAATACACCCTTGTAGTTTCAATTTGTTTAAGGTAGGCCCCCTCAGCTGAAGGTTCATCCATAGATTGAAGGGTTAGGATGATCCGATGGAGCTGATTTTTTTGGCACACCCTAACTATGTCAGGACCCATCAAATGAACGCTTTGGATCATCCAAACAATGTGGGCCCACATTATTTGGATGATTTTTTGGTAATGTTTGGATTTGGATAGGGGCCCACATTATTTGGATGATCCAAAGCGTTCATTTGATGGGTCCTGACATAGATATGGTGTGCCCAAAAAATCAGATCCATCGGATCATCCTAACCCTTCAATCTATGGACGAACCTTCAGCTGAGGGGGCAAACCTTAAACAAATTGAAACTGCAGGGGTGTATTTGTCACGTTTTAAACTATAGGGGTGGAAGTGGATGTGTCAGAAACTAGAGGGGGTGTAAATGTAATTATCCCAAAGTTAAAAGTGAAAACCCACGCACCCACTGTTACTGTATGTGAGTGTAATTTCTGCTTCTATGAGTTGAGTTGATTCAAGTGTTTGATTCAGCATTGTTTGATTGTAATTACAACATTGTTTGATTACAGCATTGTTTGATTCAAGTGTGATGTGAGTGTAATTACATCATTGTTTGATTCAAGTGTAATGTGAGTGTAATTTCTGCTTCTATGAGTTGAGTTGCATTGCCAAACAAGAATTTTCCTTAAAAATTTGCGTAAACGTGAAAAAACCCGACCCGAGATATTTCTCGGGTAGGGTTGGGTTCTACAAAACCCGACCCGCCCGACCAGAGTTGCAGCCCTACACATAACATTAAAAACTGATCAAAATGCATCGTATTAGGTAAAATGACTAGAAAACCACGAGTTAGGCAAAATGACTGAAATACCCCTATACTAGGTAAAAATAACAAAATACCCCGAGTCGTGCAAAATTACTAAAATACCCTTATGACATAAGAATGATCAAAATAACCTCATATAGGGTTAAATGACTAGAATACCTCAGTATCATGAAAAATTACTAAAATGACCCATGGCTCATAAAAAATTGACTAAAATGACTAAAAATATCATCACGAGATAAACATGATAAATATACCTCATATTAGGTAAAATGACTAGAAATACCTCTATACCAGGTAAAAATGACAAAATACCCTGAGTCGTGCAAAATGACTAAAATACCCTTATGACATAAGATGATCAAAATAACCTCATATAGGGTAAAATGACTAAAATACCTAAGATCATGGAAAATTATCGAAATACCCCTATATTAAGTAAAAATGACATATGGCTCATGAAAAATGACTAAAATGACTAAAAATACCCTCATGAGATAAAAATGCGTCATATTAGATAAAATGACTAGAATACCCCCGGGTCATGCAAAATGGCCGGAATACACCTATACCGGATGAAAATGATCAAATATCCTGAGTCATGGAAAAGGACTAAAACACCCTTATGACATTAAAAATGATCAAAATACCCCATATAGGGTAAAATGACTAGAATACCCCTGGATCATGGAAAATGACTGAAATGCCCCTATATCAAGTATTTTAGGCCTTTTTGGTTTTGTTAGATTTTAAATTCAAATCCAAAGAGCATCCAAACAAACAAACAAAAAAAAAAAAGATTTGAAATCCAAATCTATACGTGGTTATACAAATGGCATTATTTATAAATTTGTGAATTTTAAAATTCTTGATTTGAAATCCATGGATTGGTCCATCCCAACAAAGTTCTTTTATTGTTCATTTAATTCTATCTTTTTCTAGGCCATTTTTTACAGTTGTCTGTGGCAATGTAAATGCACTTTGTTGGGATGGACCAACTGGGGCGGCCTAGTGGCTGGTTTTTTCAAGGAATATAGATTTCTATTTCTTTACTTTCCTTTTCCTATTTATTCATTTGGGCCTCAACTTAAATAGGAAATGACACAAAAATCATCTCCATATATGGTAACCCTCCGCCATGTGATGTTTCTAATACTATAACATCTAGGGATTTGCTAGCGTCCATCGCAAAAAGCAACAGACCAGCCGTGAATGCCTTTTGCGATGGACCATCTATTTTAAATCTCTACAGATTTGGAGCTTAGGGTCATCTATGGAAATTATTTTAGGGACGCATACTTTTTAAGTCGGGGCCCTACGTAAACAGAAGAACAGCTTGGATCAGCTAATAGCGTGGGGCCCAATTATCTTTTGTTATGGTACGGGACGGCTATAAATCTCCCCCTTCACAGGCTGTGAAGCCACAACCGGTGCAACACAGGTACAGTGGTACAGTGGTCTCTCTCTCTCTCTCTCTAAACCCTTGGTGGGGCCAACAATTGAATCGTTTATCTTTGACCAAGGTAGGCCCCACTCATGCTTATTCCCATGACCAATGCACACACTCTCTCTCTCTGTATGGTTGCCGGGTTTTTTTTGTTCCTGGGAGTTATGTGGGAGAAAAAAATACCCTGGGAGATAGGTGAGAAAAAAAAAGTCCTAGAAGTATCCTGGTAAAGTAAAAATTCCATGTTTGGTTATGTGGGAGAAAAAAATACCCTGGGAGATATGGTGCGAAAAAAAAAACCTTTGTTTGGTTGCTTGAGCTGTTGGGTAGAAAAAAATTCTTCTCAAGCTTATTTTTGTTCCTGGGGTTATCTTGGGATGAGATGAAAAGGCAATCATTACAAAAGTGGGATTAAAAAATTCACCCCACAAGTAATCGTTACAAGAGTGGGATTAAAATAAACCAAGGCAACCAAACATGTGATGGGACCAAAATTTAACTTACTCTCCCACAAAACTCCCAGGAACAAAAAAAAACCCGGCAACCAAACAGAAGGTAATGGGCCCAACCATGAATGGTTTAGATCTTTGAACAAGGTTAACACCCTAAAATGTGAATTTTTTTAAAGCACCTTTCATTGAGATTTGACGGAAATGGATACAAAACAATGGCTTTTTACATCCCAAACAATGTGAAAAGATATGAACAAACTTTTTACCGAGCTCACTTTGTTCCATGAACATAAGCCTTGCCCCAAAAATCATCTCAAATAGAGATTTTTATACGAATTGGATTGGAGGGTTAGGATTATCCCGATGAAGATGATTTTTGGGGCACATCTTATTTACTCTGAGGCTGAACGGTTTGAATCCTCAAACAAAGTTGTCCCACTGAATTTTCTGAAGAACATGCAATGCCAAGTAATAGGTGGGCCCAGTGTGTATTACGTCCATTGTCATGATCTTTGATCGAACGATCCTAGATGCTTAATCCAAATCAAATGGGCTCACGATTCAGCTCATAAAAAAGTAGTAATATAAGTTACTACTAAGCCATAGCAAAGTCCCCTTTCTCCATATTCTCTACATGCTCTGTTCCTAATAAAACACCATTATTTAGTTCCTTAAACTAGATAGAATTACATAAAGTTGAAGACCCAACATCACATTTCAACATTAGAAAAACAAAGTTTATCTCTTCTCTTATTATTTTCAAAGCTTGCTGGAGACAGCAATATTCCTGGATTTCGACTTTGGGTTGATATCTCTGGGAACCACAATGGTTAAAACACCATTCTCAACTTGAGCCTTGATCTGATCAGTTTTCACCTTCTCCGGCAAAACCAAATCTCGAGAAAAATCCCCTTTTCCCCTTTCAGCCAAGTGCCATATCACCTCTTTTGGAATTGATTCCTCTTTACCCAATTCTCCTCTTATATGCAACACGTTTCCCTCTTCCAATTGAATTTTTATATCATTTTTATCAAACCCTAAAAATAACAGAAAAAATACATGAAAGATCAAAAACCCATCATCAAAAGATTGATATAAAACATTATTCTTTACGCCCTGTTTTTCATTGTTTGATTACACATGAAAAAAAAGAAGAAAAAAGGTTAGGGTTTTGGGTAACATACCAGGGACGTTGATCTTAAAAATATGTGAATTGGGAGTTTCCAGCCAATCCATCAGGGCCGTTGATCCAGTGGGCCATTCTCTGAAAAAGAACCGTCTAAAAGGGTCGAGGAGGATTGTATCAGAGGCCATGCCTTTGTGATTTTCGCGTCTAAATCTCAAAAGCCGATGGAAGAGGTGAGTGGTGAGATCGTTTTTTATAGACAGAAATGGCCCTCGGCAGGGGTGTGTAGAAGGTTCTGTACGAAATGAGAACCTTATCTTTTATAGTCTTTCAATGTAGTTCTCTCACTTCTCTCGAGACTACCTTAAGTAGTGGTCTCTATATGTGGGTTCACTATGGATTGAACTAGTCGGATGATCCTGACCGTCTCATCAATATATATTTAATGGTGGGGTCCCACCCAGACCAGATGGACCTTAAAATAAGGGCGCTGATATTCCCCCCCCCCCCCCTGTAGGCTATCCCCCCCCCCCCCCTTCGATGGCTGGCTAACGTTAAATTTCCCACCTTTTGACCTCTCTCTCTCTCTCTCTCTCTCTCTCTCTCTCCACAGTCCCCACACACAAAACAGGAACAGTTGGTGGGCCCAACAGAAACCGTTGGTGGAATCGTGGGCCCATCTTTGAACAACATAGGCCCCGCCCATACCACACCATAGATAATCCAAACCGTCCATTTGATGGGCCATAAACGTACCACACCATAGATAATCCATACCGTCCATTTGATGGGCCATAAACGCAACCCAAAATATCATTTCCATAGGCTGATCCTAGCCCTCCGATCTAAATAGAAACTACATCCTATGCAACCTCTATAGATTGTAGGGTTGTGATCATTCTATGGAAATGATTTTTGGGGCACAACCTATTTACATTGTGGCCCATCAAATGAATGGTTTGGATCATTCTATGGAGTTGGTCGTAATGTAACATTAAGGCCCGTCCACAACATAGGACAATCCAAGCCGTCCATGGTTTGGGTAATCCTATGGAGTTGGTCGTACAGTAACATTAAGGCCCAATCGTAGGCCCCACCGATATCTTTTCAAATTGAAACGTACTGTCCACAACATAGGATGATCCAAGCCGTCCATAGTTTGGATCATCCTATGGTGTGGTTCGTACAGTAACATTAAGGGTCAATTTAGGCCCCACACATATTTTTTAAAATGAAGTGTACCGTCAAGACCATAGGATGATCCGAGCAGTCCATTTGATAGGCCATAACGTCAATGGGTTGTGCCCCCAAAAGGGTTGGCCCATCAAATGAATGGTTTGGATCATCCTGTGGTCGTACAATAACATTAATGCCCGTCCACAACATAGGATGATCCAAGCCGTCCATGGTTTGGATAATCCTATGGAGTTGGTCATACACTAACATTAAAGCCCAATCATAGGCCCCACCGATATTTTTTAAATTGAAGCGTACCATCCTCAACATAGGATGATCCAAGCCGTCCATGGTTTGGATTATCCTATGGTGTGGTTCGTACCAATTTAGGCCCCACCCATATTTTTGAAAATGAAGGGTACCGTCCAGACCATAGGATGATCCGAGCCATCCATTTGATGGGCCACATTGTAAATAGGTTGTGCCCCAAAAATCATTTCCGTAGGATGATCACAACCCTACAATCTATAGAGGTTGCATAAGTGTAGACACCCCATTTTGACCTGACCCCAATATTCTAAAAAAAAAATCAAATAAATCCCTAAACCGATTCCCGAAATTTCTAGGACTTGAGATCCAATTACAGAAAAGCCTGAAAAATCCAAAAATGCCCGCTTGAAAATCATTTCCGAAAATACTCTGAAAGCCCCAGTATCCCTAAACCCCATTGATATTCCTTCCTCTTCTATTCACCCAGACCACCCCTCGTAGTTAAAAAGAGTAGTCATAAATACACTTGAAGAGGGTTGTCCAAGGGATGAATGGGGGCATGAATATTTCATTTCCCCATATCCCACGCAACTAGGGCATCAAGAAGGAGATCGATTTTTTTTTTGGGTTTTTCTTCCTCTCGAGAGAGGGCAGCCGCAAGGGTGGAGAAGAGAGATCAGAGGGAGAGATTGAGGGAGAAGGGAGGGATTTACAGCCCCATTGCCACCACCACCTCTGCAACCACCATCAGCCACCGTAACCCATATTCACCTCGCCACCGCCCTTCTCCTCCTCCTCCATGGCCGCCGCTACCTCCATCCTCTTGGAACCATTAAAACCCCATCTCCATCTTCCTTGGCCACCCTAACCGGAATCCGGCAAGGATCCGGCTCCCAACAACCCACCTAAAATCCACCTCCATCTCCCACCTCATTCTCCCCATTTCTTTTCTCTTCTCCTTCTTCTCCGGCGAGCTTGCCGGAATCCGGCAAGCCTCTCCACAACCCACCAAGCCTCTCCACAACCCACCCAACTCCGGCCGGCCACCGAACTCCACCCAAACCCTCTCCTCCACCTCATTACTTTCCCCAACCCCCATTAAACCTCAAGCCTCTCACCCCATTCCAAAACCCATTTCGCCACCACCCAAGCACCTCCGGCCAGCCACCTCCCCCCTCCTCCTCATTTTCGTCCCAACCTCCACCTACACAATCTCTCTCAGCTTTGCCTTCATCTTCACTTAGATCCACCATTTAAACCCCTCTCTCTCTGCAACCTCCACCGCCAGCCGGAATCCGGTGAGGCCAAACCCATCTCCGGCCACCAACCCACCGAAATCCAAGCCACCATCTCCCTCATTCTATCCCCTCCATTTTCCACCTTCAAACCCCTCTCCACCCCCATCTCTACCCAAAACCCATCTCCAAACCCACTTCGAAAAATAAAAAAAACCGAAATCCACCCAACGCTACCTCGTCTGTTCATCTCCCACTTCATCCTCTCTACTCTTACTCCCCTCGAAACCCACTTCATTTCCTCCATTGATTCCAAGAAACCTCATCTCCGGCCACCATTTCTCCGACCCTCCTCGTCGGTCGCCGGCAAAACCCATCCTCGGCCATCTCCGACCGACCACCGCCTCCACTCAAATCCATTTTCTCCCACCCCTCATACCTCTGCAACTCCTCCCCCCCAAAACCCATTATCTTCACCATTTCCTCCCTTTAAAAAACCTCCATCTGCCATTTTCCAAACCAAAAAAGAAAAGAAGAGAGAGAGAGAGAGAGAGGGAGATATATATATATATATATATATATATTTATATATATATATATATATATATATATACACAGAGAGAGAGATTGGGGGTTGTCTTCTTCGGCCCCGGTCTTGCCAACCATTTGCTCCGGCCACCGACCCTACCACCATTTTCTTTTACCCATCAAACCCACTTGGGTCTTCCTCCATTTGCAGTCACGATCCCACTCTCCGTTGATCTACGCCCCAAATTCGATCCGTCATCATCTCTGGCAATTTCGCCCCGATCCGCCGTCTCTGCCCAATTCAGAAGAAGAAGAAGAAGAAAGGAGGAGCAAAAGCTTGAACCTACAAGGCTCCAATTTCAAGTAATTCTCCCAATCTCTTCCTTCATTTCATTCTTGGTACTCTCTATTTCTCTTTCTGTTTCTTTCATTTCTGATGGTCTTAATTCCGCGTTATTTTGTTTTGGTCTTGAAAAACAACAAATGATTGGTGTGTGCTTTATGTATGTCCATAATCTGTTTGATTAAAAGCCTCTAAGTGTCGAACATTTATTTGAGTTTTCTTGGGCCATCTTAGATGTGCCGATTGTGATTTGAGGCTCTATTATTTGAAGTCATAATATTTTGCCTTTAAATTGTTAGGATGAGAAAACCATCTATACTACCATGTACCTGTCTCTTTTGGGATGTGTGTTCTCATGCCTACACTAATTTGCTAACTTTTGCCATCATATGCATGTCCTTCGGTTCTATGTCTAGTAGTATTGAAAGTTATTATCTGTGTTCAGGGTTTTCTTCGGTTCTTCAGGATTTCCATCGCCTTTTCAGAAACTCCTTCTCGGGCTAGGGCTATGACGGAATGCTTCTTGAGCCAACCCCCTTCCCTTCCTGCCTTAGAGTTTTCGCAGGTTAAGGGATTTCTTCCTCTTTAGAGTCAGTCCTAGAGAGTTTAGGAGTCAGTCTTACCATCCTAGGGTTTAGGTATCTGTCCTACCCCTGTAGAGTTTAGGATTCTGTCCTATCCCTTCATAAAATTTAGGATTCCGTCCTTCCATCTTTCAGAGTCAGTCTTCAGCATAGGAGTCAGTCCTTCAGTCTTTCAGGAGTCTGTCCTATCATCGTTGGGGTTAGGCTTCTGTCCATCCCCTCATCAAGTCATGTGATTTTGTCCGCTCCTGCAAGGTATAGGATGCTGTCCAACCCTTGCAGAGTCGTGTTTCTGTCTTTTTCCCCCGCAAAGCATATGATGCCGTCCGACCTTTGCGGGATATTCGGGAGTCTGTCATCCCTTTATGATGATAGGATTTTGTTCCTCTTATGTCAAAAATTCCAAAAAACACTAAAACATTTCAAAAACACTTGAAAATTCAAAAAAACATCTAAAAAATCAAAGATCTCAAAATCTCGAGTCATTAGGAGTAGTCAAGTCCGAACTACGGATGGCTTGATCCCTAGCTGAGGGGTACGTAGGCAGCTCAGGCGTGCTGCTGGCATCCTGAGTCCAGTCACCTTTTTTTTAAATCACCATTTTACAAACATTTCTCATCTTTTCGTCCACCCAAGTTCAGTCAAACATTTTTAATAAATATTTTCAAACATTTCAAAACAAAAGAAAAAATGGGCAAGGATGGCGATTGCCCGGTCACTCGGAGCCCTCTTTTCATTCCATTTTCGGTTTTCATCGTGATTTTCGGTTTCCATCGGTTTTCTGATGTTTTATCGGGTTTTGGGACGGGCGATGACGTAGCGTGGCCCCTTTACAGGGATTGCCCTCGCTGAGCCCAACGATAGGTTATGACGATCGCGAGACTTGTCCGATCTTCAGCAGATTAGGATCGCTGGGCTTGATTCCTTTTGAATCGCCCTCTGAGCCTATCGTGTGTTCCATCTTCTTTCCCCTGGCATTTTGGTTCTCACGTGCCGTTGATTTTTCGATTTCTTTCTTTTCTTACACCTTTTAGCTTGCTGTGCGCTTATCTTAGATTTCTTATGCATTCTAGTTTGTTTGTTCTTCTAGCGTGCGATCGATTGCCATTTTGTTAGTCTTATCTCTTGCATAGGCTCGCATGCTAGTGTGTTTACCTTACTGCTTTGATTGCTTAGCTATAGCGTTTATCCATTCGTCTTAGCTTGATTATCTGTCTAAACTTAGATATTTGCTTTCCTTATCTCATTATATCTGTCATTATCTGTTTAGCTGTAGCTATGCATGCGATTGTTTATTGCTTTCTTAGATGTGATGAGTTAGGATTAGATGCGATGAGTTAGGATTTGGATGTTCACTTTCTTTGCCCATCCCCGGGTCATGCATGCTTAGATAGACGTTATCTCGGGGATGATGGTTCCCATTTCACATGATTTTTGCCCAAAACTCTTCAAAGTTAATAATAAATGGCATAAGAGACCAGGTGCTTGCACTTGGGCGAATTGGGGGCGCCTAACCCCTTCCCCATTCGTCATCAGGCACGGACCCTTTGTATCTCTGGTTATCTGTTGCGACAGAGCACAGCATGGGATCCAGGGCCCACTTCCTTGGATGGCGACTCTTTCTTTGTTTAAGGTGCGTCTCGAATCCGGGCTAGTCCCCGAATCGAGAGGTATCTCACTTCACATCGCCGCTCATGCTGTGAGGGGCACTCTTTCGAGAGTTCCTTGGCGGAGCTCTCCTTCACGTGGATGATCCTGAGACTCGCGTGGGGGCACGTCCCCCCGCCTCTCTCGGATCGGGGTCCACAATAAGATATAATTTCTATATAGATCGGAGGGCTAGGATCGGCCTACAGAAATAATATTTTGGGACGCAACCTATTTACGTTTATGGCCCATCAAATGGACGGTTTGGATTATCCTATGGTGTGGTGCCTACGTTGTTCAAAGATGGGCCCACCAACTGTTCGTGTTGTGTGTGTGTGTGGGGAGAGAGAGAGAGAGAGAGAGAGAGTGAGAGAGAGAGTGAGAGAGAGAGAGAGAGACCGGTCAAATGGTGGGAAAACGTTAACCAGCCGTCAGGGGGGAGAATATCAGCGCCCTAAAATAAATATATCCACACTTACCCAATTTAAAATCTGAAAATTTTACCCAATATAAAATCTGAAAATGTCTTCGCCATTTACTTAAAAATTAATTAAGAAAGAGAAGTAATGTGAGAATTGCAAGGGACAGATAGTTGCAACCTCTATACTGAAAATCAAAGAAGCTACAGCAAGTCTTCAAGACAAGCCTGGAAATCTAAACAAAAGGAAAAGGATGATTCGAATGTCCTGGTCGCTGTCAAAGGAAAAATTACAGGTTCCAACTCTTCTTCCATTCAGCGTGAACCAAAAAGAATGCACTCAATTGGGATGCCCATTGGCCGCAAGGTAACCCCTCCCCATCTCCCTGTTCATGGCAATCGGTTTGCTGCTCTCGATGTCCCTGACTCTGATCCGCCTCCCTCTATTGATGGCTTTCAGCATCAAGTTGTTCAAGATGAAAGCTCTCCAAATTCAGATCAGAGACCATGGCAAAATGTTCGTAGGGAGAAAGGCAAGTCGCCCTTTCTTGCCTTCCTCTCCCTGCCAACCTGTGGCATTCCTTCCCTCTCCAAATTATCCCTTGGGAGGAGCTTGTGATTAGGCTGATCAATCTCTCTCTGTGATTAGAGCGCTGATTTCTTTTCATGAGTTCAGTTGTATGGTGTTGTAGTTTCTGTTTTCCCTTATCTTTGGGTTTGTTTTCTTGTGGGGCCTTATGCTTGTTTTGGCTTGTATTTTCCTTTGTTTTCCCCTCAGGTTTGTTCTCGAGCTTCATGTAATCCTTTTGTTGTCTTTATTAATATATCCGGTCGGGGTCCTGCCTAACCCCAGCTTAACCATAAAAAAAAAAAAAACTTTTAACACACAATTAGAAAAGGGCGATGATATTTTCACCCCCGCCCCGCATTACGCATGCGCGCCCCGTTTAAAGTGATTTGACGTCAAAAAGCATTAAAATTTTTTTTTTATCAGTAAGCTGGGGTTAGGCAAGACCCTGACCAGAATATAAGAAAAATATAAAGAGGAACATATAGGGCCCGAAGGCATACAAAAGAAGGGCCTAGCAGGGCCAAAAAGGGTGCATTACAATCTCCGATATTCAATCCCTTCACGATCAGAGGTAATACATTGCAGCAATGTTGGAGGGGAGAGGAAAAGAGGAATGGGGATGCCTTTAAAAGGGAAGCATCTCTTGGATAGGATATCAGCAGGAGCATTTCCCTCGCGCCAGATGTGGGTGATTTTCCAGGAGGAGAAGCAGCTTAATGTGCGAGTGATCTCAGCAAAGAGGTTAAGCAGCTTCCAGAGGATGTTAACTGATCCAAGGATGATATCCACAGCAAGTTTCGAATCAGATTCCACCCAAATCTTCTTAAACTTCAAATTTTTTGCCAAATCTATGCCAATCTTAATGGCTAAAAACTCCAACTCATATATTTCGTCCATATCATCATCACAGGAGAAGATGCTAATGATCATGCCTTCATGGTTTCTGATGATGCCTCCAACACTTCCTCCTGTGGACCGTAGAGATGCATCAGAGTTGATTTTGAATTCATTAAGGGCCGGCTTCAACTATGAGCAGAATTTTGGCTGAGGGCTTGCAGGGCAGAATTTGTATCCAAAATGGGCTGCAGTTGTATCCAAAAAAGCATTAAAAGTTGCCCACTGTTCACGTCAAATCACGTTATAAGGGGGCGCAGTTGCAGGTGTTCTTATATTTCTTCCACTACAGAGAGGGGCATAAGAGTTCCAGCGCTGGAATAATTTGCAAGAACCCATCCTACCCAAGGAACAGATACATGTTAAGATAAAAACTATTGAAGTTTTGCTTGATCAGCTCACTATTGAGGATGTTTCAATTACCAACTGTTTTGTTCTGCTCTTGATTAATTTGTTGTTGCCATGACTGTTTTTCTTTTATAATTTTTTCATTTTTTCTGCTTTGCTTTGATGTTGTAGGTTGGGATAGTTAGTAAGCGCCACGATCCTACAAGTGATATCAGAGCCAGGTCTCAGGTTCGAGTTCTAGCGTGGTCCTAGGCCTTGTGCCAGCAATGCCTCCTCGTCTGGACTCTTAAGAAGATAATTGTAGTGCCTTTTCCATCAGCAACTGCTTTTGGGATAGTTACTAAGGGCCACGATCCTACAACATGTGATTCGCTTTGGGTACACGACTTGCCAATAAGGATGGAAATTGGCGACAAAGAATACAAACGAGCACCCTTTTATAAAACTGGTTATATTAAACTGAGTTGATAAACCGAGTTATTTGAACCGATCATTTCACTAAAAAGTACCCTGCTTATCCATGAGAATTTATGGTATTTGCTATGCTTGTTGTTCTTCTTCAACTATATTGCACAAACTGATTTATGGCATTCAAAATGCTTGTTCTTCTTCTTCAAATATAATGCATGAACTGAGTTTCTCTAGCATGGTAATTCCTTTTCTATATGTGTGTTATGTGGTTTCTATTAGCTGGCATGGGATTTGACAACTTGCTGGACTATAAGCTCATTATGTGGTCAACAATTTTCAAATACAGAGGAGCAGTAGGCTTATAGTCATTGGATCTTCGGAGCAAGAGGATCCGGAAGTGGAACTTATTTATAGACTTAGTCATATTTATTTCAATTTTACTCAGACATTTTACTTGAGGTAATTTTAACGAACATTAGCGATGGAATTGGAGTTGATTATGAACAATCCAAATTATACTTAGATTTATGGTCTAATTAAGCTTTTTTTTTTTACAATTTTTGTTAGTAGCTCAGTATGTTGGAAAGGAGATATGCCTTGCATGCTTGTGAGGGCGACCCTATGAGTGTGCGGCGGCTATCACACGTGGTGTGACAAAAGTATTTTATATATATAGAGATTTAAAGTAGTGAAAGATTGCATTTTATTAAGGCGGCCTGATATTTATATCTACAAACATTTGTTGTAAGTTAGTAAAACTCCGGATTAGCAACTTCAATATCGTATTTGTTTAACTAGAAAGAGTACATAAAAAAAAATCTCCATTCATTTGGTAATATTTCAACTACAACTCAACTAAGCCTTTGTCCCAAACTAGTTGGGGTCAGCATTCATTTGGTAATATTTAATGAATAAAATGAACTTTAACATTTTTTTGAATGGCAAAAAAGGTTTACATTTACATTGTTTTGATGACAATAGTAAAGTTGGTTAGGGGAACAGAGAAGCAGGTTTCAAGAAAGGCAACCCTTTCATCATCTCGTCCACAAAGCGTTGGCTAAAAGCATCAGTGAAATGGTCACCCTCCCAACTCATATGTTCCCACGGTTTACTGCACACTTTTGCTTCACGTTGAGGTCCACAATGAATTTTAGGGTTGTAGTTGTAGGGTGGCCCTCCATACCCACAACAAGCCTGTAATTTTACTTTCTCTTCCAACCCTGCATCAGCCATGAAAAAATAATCTTTCAAAATTTCATTAAAGATAAAGACCTCGAAGAGTGTACTTTCAACATGAGTAAGAAGGGTAAATGGAAGAGTAGGGTTACCATAATTTGATGGGTTGGCCATGGCTTCTAACATGAAGGAATAGATGTCTGCAACCATGATATTTATATCATCAAAGTGGCTAGTGAGATTGGCTAGGGCGTTTTCCAGTTCAAGGTTTGTATGTTGCACGACATTGTTATACTCCTTAAGACATCCCAATCCATCTTTTTAACTGAAGGGGTCCTGATGAAACTCTAGCCAGTAGTGTTGGCAAGCATCCTAAGGCCGGAACAGTGAAGACCATGAAATTCTCTGATCCTCCTTTGTGAAGATCCTGCTTACAAACAACATTACAATATTTAAGCTCGAGAATTAATGGTGGACAGTGTAAACAGATAAGGTGGACCCATCGGATGAATGGCTGAGATCAAGATGTGTAAAATTTTGACCTTTTAATTTGTAAACTACTATAAGGTGTAAACAAAAATATGCACACCTGTACACCCTTGGAAATTGCTGATATGATTTGTGGGGCAATCTTCTCTTTTATAAGAGGAGGAGTTTCTGTTGTTAAACTGTTGTAGATATCATTGGAGCCAATGAAAATCATGTAAATCCCATCCTTGAACGCCTTCAATGGGGGAATACGAGAAGCCAAACGATCTGGAAAGAACCACAATCTCACACGTTAGAGCGAGGGGAGGGGGGGGGGGAGCGAGAGAGAGATCATTGGTGTTTTATGGGAAGTGGGACCCAATTAATCATAAAATTAACCTCCTCAAACTAGAAGGCCCACTTGATTATGTAATGTTTACATACCTGATCTGTTTTTAAGGAGCACGGACATTTCGTTTGAATCGTACGAAGTGGTCAGTCTGTAGGGGAGGGAGAAGGTAACTTGTCCCCCCGTCACATTTCTCGCCGTTCCTCCGGCCACCACAAAGTTGATGCCCCGTCTGTAGTTGGTATCCATGTTTTTGAAGTAGGGTTGTACAAAAGGAAATCCTCACTTGGAAGCTGCAATCATATTTGGTACAACAATGGTCCAATATCATAAGTTTTGTAGCCCTTATCAAAACAAGTCATAATTGTCCAATAGTAAAACATATTAGCTAGTGATCCTTTGATCAAGGACTAAGTACTCACCGATGAAGTCAATGATCACGCGACCATCGGAAAATCTTCCCGAAGGGGCGCTGAAGAAGGTTGAACCATAAGGAGAATTCTCAGCACCCGCAATGAAGGGGAAAGCCTCTATTACATTACCAGTGTCGCTAAATGAATCTCTAAATACGAACATGGCAGGGGGAGTATAGTGGGAAAATGTTTCACTCTTTCCGAACTTTCGAGACTCAGTTGATTGGAAAAGGAAAACCCACAATAGAATCAGATAATAGATGAAATTTCCCATCCTCGGAACTCTAGAAGCTAGCTTTTATAAGAGAATGGATGGAAGGAGGGGTTTATTTATTTTTTTGGGTAAGTTGGAAGGAGGAGTTTAGTAGTAGTGCTCTACTTAGAACTCAAGTAGCTTTTATAAGAGAGAATGGATGGAAAGAGGAGTTTAGTTGTGCTGTTCTACGAGGAACTCAAGCACCTTTTATAAGAGAGAAATAAAAAGGGCCTGGTCATCAAGGCAAAGAGATATGAAACGAAACAAGTGGCTATGGGTATATTGCTTCACTATATCAAAGTTAAAATGTACTTACTTGGTTTTATTGACTATGAAAAATCTGTACTTGTATACGTTTTGACCTATGCAACGCGGCCAAGCTCCAAAAAGCGATTTTTGTCGAGGCCTCCACATGAAATCGTGGTCTCCACGCGAATAGAAATCCTTGGATATGTTGTTCTGAAGTTTGGCTACCATGATAGTATAATTTTATCTTGAATAAGACCTTGGATTGGCCTATCCGACATTGCTTTCTCATTTTTTTGGGAAAGCTCAATCAAATCCATAAAAAAACTACCAGCAGTACTTTCAAAGCCTCGCAGTATTCTCGAGAGTGGTAAATAATTTCCCCTCACTTGTTTTAATAACGGCACTTCTCTATTTACACTTCTGTAATTTACGGTTCAAGGCTGTTACAGTAACTTAATATTCCCAAAAAAGTAGGAAAATGATATACTCCACCCTTTTTCGTCGTCCCTGGGCCACCCCCTTCTGTAAAAACTAAAAAGAGTAGTCATAAATTAGGGATGCAACTCGGCCGGGTTGAGGCCAACCCTTACCTGACCCACGGGTTGAGGATGGTCAAACCTAAAAAGATTTGTGTGTGTGTGTGTGGGGTGTTTGCACGCCACACCCCCCCACCCCCCCCCCCACCCCCCCGCGGGGGGCGGGGGTTGGTATCATAGATTTGAATCATTAATGGGTGGATTTTAGTTAATTCAAAATCTGAGGGGATTGGATATTTGTGCGTCTAACTCTATCATATGCATGCCTCATATAATTTACATGACATCAATTAAACATAAGATGGTTACCCTATAAGGTTCCAAAAAAGATCAAAGGAAACGTGGGCGGATGACCATCATCTAGTCAATTTAATCTCAGTGGAGCAAGACGACAGCAAAAAAGAGGGTCCAGAATTGGAGTACTTCAACGAATCATGGCAGAAAGTCCCATAGCAAACTTGGCCAAGGCGTACCCAAAGATCCTAAAATACGCCTGTCAAGTTAGTCGATTACGTAACTCATAGGTATCAAGCCGTTCGATTTCCTAGGTTTAGAGGTCCTCTTTCGTGAGTTATGGATCTCCCTTCCTCATGAATTTCAAGTTAGGGATGGCGTATTGTGCCCATGAATGTATCTTTTTTTCTCTTTATCAAATAAACCAGTAGGGGTCCCTGCCAAACTCCAGCTTACCCATAAAAAAAAAAGTACGTGTTAGATTAACTTTATATTGGTGTAAGCAAGGCTGAGATTAACCAAATCAGACAAGATTTGTTGAAAAAGTACAGAAATATGATTCGATACAAATGGATGCATCGAAATAAAATTAGTAGAATATTATGTTTGTTACGTCATTCAATTCTTCTACGTTGTAGTGCAATTTATTCCTTTGGTTGTTCATGAGATCCCTCCTTTTATTATATTAAGTACCTTCGTGATATAATAATTAATATAAAAAGCTTTTGAATCCGGCAATAATGCTAATCGGAATTTATTAATTGCCATATCCTTGGTGGAATATCGTCACATATGTACGATCACTACCGACACTAAGGGCACATTTGGTAACCATTCTCTAGAGTGATTATCTGATTTTGTTGCCCCGGACATTAGGAATGAAGCTTGTAAATGAAATGCAGAGTTTCTAGTATCTCTTCCCCAATTCCAGACTTTGTGGGAAAGATTTTGTTCTCGATTCCCGCTATGCGGTAATGATTTTGGGAATCTTTAAGGTCGTGCTTGGTTACACTAAAGTCGAAATGGTTTATGGGTTTTGCTTGGCATTTGGGTGTCTTGATTGCTAGCATTTAAATAGTCTGTCGTCTCCTGGTTAATCATTGCATGTTTAATAATGTGTCACAATTCTCCTACCAAATAAATTCAATCCAAAAACCACAGAGGTGGTCTTTGCTTGGATTCCTTGGAAATGATGCTCTCTCCCTCTCTCTCTCTATTGGTGGTGATACTCCGTACCACTACTCTACAATTGACAACCAAACACTACTTACCACAATTCTTCAAGGTAAGTTCCAAGTAGATCCGAAACTTGTCGCCCCCACGTTCCCACTACTCTATCGAATAAATACCTGCAAAAACAGAGCCTAACCGTTTGTAAACTTTACCATTTCTTATTCTAGCTAACACATAACAACACTATAAAAGAGGCTATCTATTATTAGAGAGAGAAAAAAATACAAAAGCAATTGAAATCAATCAAGTGGAGACCATGTAGCCATAGCCATTCAAACTAAAGTTGCTTATGTCAAACCGTGGATCCATCAATGGTAATTGTGGGAGGACTCTCCACATCTCATTTATTTAAAAAAACAGCCGAGCTTTAAATGGAATAGAAAGCCTCCAATTTTTTTTCTATTTTTTAATTAGAACTAGTATCTCTCTCTCTCTCTCTCTCTCTCTCTCTCTCTCGATCTCTCGATCTCTCGATCTCGAGCTATGAACACAAACAGGGTTGATTCCATTGGCCCCATCTAAGCAAATAAGTGGATCACTTAGATAATTCCTTACTCTATCATAAAGAGTGTGATAGGTTACCCATGATCATCGCAATAAAAGGAGCAAAGTGGTAGTGCCAGGCCTAGATTAGGTTAGCCCCACCTTACATTTTAACAAAGCTACTCTTTACAATCACTCGTGAGTATCTTAATTCAACAAGGACACCCACTTTAATGACTTTATTAGGTCCTAATCACTACTAAAAGCATTGGCATAATGGAAGCATGAGAGGATGCAAAATAGTTCTTGCCTTCTTAAAGGAGAGTCAATTTACCATGTTCATGTATTAAAGTAAGATGTTCTATAGTATATTACTCTTGACACTAGTTATATACATATAACCTTACTTTGTCAACTAAGGGTGAGTTGGAATTTGCAAGAATCGTGCACTGGAATCGGCATCATATTCCAATTCTCCCCTGTTCCGGCGTTTGGTTAAAAATGATCGAAATCTTGAAGAGGGGAGGGGCAGAAGTGATATCGGGGCGGAATTAAATAGAGAAAAAAAAAGGTCAGAATCTGTTTCCCACCCCCAAGATGGAATATTCTGTGTCGTGACTGATTGGAATATATTTTTTTATTAGATTTTTTAATTAAAATTTTATTTAATTTTTTTTTCAATTTATCCAAATTTTATTAGATTTTTTAATTATAATTTTATTTAATTTTCCCCTTTTCTATTTATAGGGAATTGGAATAGAATGTTGATTCCAACAATCCCAATGCATTATAAGAGACATGGTTTTAAATTTCGGCCGAAATCCGAAATTTCAGACATAAATTTGAGAATTTCGAGAATTTCGGTCCAAAATTTCGAGAAAATATAATTTTAAAAAAGAAGAAGAAATGTTACAAAATTTGTGCCTAAATTTCGAAATGAATAAAAAATCTTTTTTAATTTTTACCAAATTTCGTCCCGAAATTTCGGATTACGGTGGGGTCCGAAATCGGTACTGAAATAGAAATTTAAAACCTTCGTAAGAGAGAACTATTCCATTTACAGGTAAATTGGAAATCGAATAGGAATCGGATGTTGATTCCAATTTCTAATTCTAACAATGCAAACAGAGCATAAGAGAGTAACTAAATCTCAAGAAGTCAGACGTAACCATTTCTAAAATTGCAGAGGAATTGGAATAAGAATCGGAATAAGATGCCGACCTGGATGCCTAATTCCAACAAAGTTAAATAAATCTCAACAAGTCGGATGCAACCATTTCTTAAATCGCCTTGTGCAAGAGAATGCTAGAGAGAGCAGTTGTGTTAGTGGTACTATAGTTATCTCTAGAGCGCAATTTTTTTTTACAGGTACCTTTAATTTAGGTAGATGAAATTTATTTTCACCCCCGTCTGGAGTACGCATTTGCCCCCCTTATAACGTGAACAGTGGGCAACTTTAATACTTCCCTCTAATTAATTTAAATTGTGAAAAAAGAAAAAAAAATCCTAGCAAAAAATTCCTCGGGAAATGTTTTTCCTGCCAATCAAACAGGGCTTAAGTGAAATAGATTGAATCAATATAACTGATGATGGAATAACATGGAGGAAAATGAAAATCAACCCAATCAACAGCTATTCTAGTAAAGCATAAATGGGCACTTCATCCACCCTAAAAAAAATGCATTTCTACACATTTAGACAACAACTTGGTATGTGAGTGGACTTGGAATCTCTCCTCTAACTTTGTCTTCTCTTCTTTCGAGGTACTGTCCCGATATCTTTCCAAACTTCCTTTAATCCCTCTTTAGGAAGTATAAAGAAGAAGTCCCACAAAGATAAAGAAAAAAGTAGGGGCTGAGGAATAAGAAGAAGCAAAATACAGAGGGAGAAAAGCTAATTCCACCATTAAAAGCAAAGTACCTGCTCCATTATTTACCTGCATTCTAAGAAATTGTTAATGAAATATGGTTTGGAGTTAAAGAAGTAAAAGGAAAAGAGAAAGAAAAGAAGAGAGAAAGGGCCACCTTTTCCTTCAAAGGCCTTTCTTATGAAAGATAAGAAAACGATAATTAGAGCTACTCCAGCCAGTAGTCCGATTAAGATAGCCAATGTCTTTCCTGTCTCGTCTTCGGAATCTAATGTTGGACAGAGAAAGACCAAAGTTACGAAAATGTCCCTGAACTTTTTACCTTCCATTTTACAAAAACATGCAGGTCCCCCCACACACACACTTTTCCAATATTTTCACTCCCTCTTTTCTTTCTTCGGAAGGACTTCATTTCAAGGAAAATGCAAACAAAAGTAGATTGAAAAGCTGAAAAGGGGGGTGGAAATATCATTTTCCTATAGAATTGTGGTGCATCAGCCCATCTGTGATGGTCCCTAGCAAATCCACATTGTAACACAATGAGGTATGTGGGTCTCACCTTTGATTGAATCTAAACCGTCCACTTCATATCCCTTGCTTTGAATCTCCTATGTTCCAAAAATTACACAAAACTACTAATCGTAATACCCAATAATTTGTTTTTTTATGGCAAAAATATACATGATTAGATTACTTGCGTAATTATTGCCATGTGAGGTTCAAAGCAAGACTTAACAAATGGACAGGACCCACCATATCATATTAGTGGGCATGGACTCATTGTACTACGATGAGGCCATGTCCTATGGAAACATTCCTATTGATTGTAATGAGAAGTGGTTCCCACTACATTTACAACAATTGAAGAAAGTAAAAACAACTAGGGACCACTTCATATCACCATCCCGGAAGCCTTGATCAAATCTAATCCGTTGGATATGTCCATGTACGTTGGATCTATAATTTGGATGATCTCATCAACGTTTGCCAAGAGATGTTAATATCAACCTTTGATATTTGGCCACATACCACGTAAAATGGGCGTAGAAACAAATTTTACGCCTATTTTTACAGTAGAAATGAGCATTATATTTGTTTTACATCCATTTTACGTAAAAAATGCTTTCTTTGAAAAAAATCATTACACAATTTCAAAAGAAATGATAAGATTATGGTTAATTTAGATGGATATCATCATAAAATTAAAGTCCATGCATCTACATAAAAATTGAATAAGTTTGATGTACATTTTTTTTTTTCATGTGTAAAATAAGATATCTTCCTTTCCAAACTTTTCCGGTAAATTCCTCCAATCCAAACAGGAATAGTGAAATTTCACCTGTCTGTTTGGATTGCAAGAACAACATTTATGACAGAAAATATTTTCTTTGAAAAAAAAAAAATTCTTTACACAATTTAGAAAGAAATGATATGATTATGGTTAGTTTAGATGGATATCATCGTAAATTGAAGGTCCATTGAATAATTTTGATACACATTATCTTTTTTCATGTGTAAAAAAGGTAGATTTTTTAACCCAAAAAAAAAAAAATTCCTTTCCAAAATTTTCTGCCAAACAGGACCCGTGAAATTTCTTAGAGTTTTTCTCCAAATCTACCAAAACCCTCTAAAATGTAAAATTTATATGCCCATATAGTAAAACTTTGGTCAATTTGAAACTATACCTGTCAAGGAGATTTAGAGTAAATTAACCAACCCAACAAAAACCCAAAACCACCATCATGTTAAAAACACTTACCAGAGCCGGAACCCTTGTTATAGACCTCGCCGGAGGAATACCTCGCATAACACTTTCCGAGATAAACCTCGCCGGAAACTGCGGTCCCACACTGGTCCCTTAGCTTCTCAATAGCGTCCGATAAGCAATCAGAGCACTCTCCGGAGCTCAAATCCCCTACACACTGGGCCATCCCATGCACGTAAGCGGACTCCCCGACCCGGAACAGGCCCGACCCGGACCCAAGGCCAGCCAAAACCTCGTCCCGCCTACTCAGTAGGTCCGAACCATAGCCCGAGTTGGGATCACACTTCTTCATGACCTGGGTCTTGTCCTCCACACCCAAAAACGTGTTGTTGTCATATTTGACTAGGCAACCCTGGAGCTGGAGCGTGCCCCCGGCCGAGTCGAGGCAGAGTATGCCGAGTTGACTCACTGAGTTCCGCACACACTCGGCGCAGTCGGAGGGGCTGAGGTCGCCTCGGCATTGGAAGAGACCGGAGACGGAGGAGGTGGGGTCGGACCCGGTGACGGTGAGGTTGTTGTAGGAAGATATGGTGGCTGAGTTAACGAGTGAGGTGAGTAGCGAGTTGAGATTGGTTTGGAACGGTGAGTTCGGGGAGAATTTTAACTGAGTGCAACCGCCATAAACAAACGAGTCAAAAGATGAAGGAGAAATGAGAGTTGGGAGGGAGAAAAAGAGGAGGAAAGAGAGGAAATATGGTTTGGATGACATTTTGGTGTGTTTGAGAGAATGAGAGGGAGTTGGGGGGTTATGGGATTCCAGGGAGAATCTGGGCCGTTGATTGGATGGGCGAGACATTCTCTGAGAGAATCTCTGACAGTAGAAGTGGGGGGAGAGACTTATTGCTTCGAGGGGAATTTACGTAGAAGGGATGAAGAACTTGATTTTCGTAGAATGACTAAAGTACCCTTTTGCTCTGTGTTGCATGCATACTGAAATGACGAAACTGCCCCTAAGTAAACATATAAAATGCAGGATTTCGTTGTGGTTCAATAATCTATAGACCATTCGGAGTTGAGATGTGGGGACATTTTTACAAGAAATTGAGGAAGAGTGGTAGAATCAGGAAGTTGAGTCACAAGATTATGGATGGATCTTTGATCAATAATCGATGAAAGAAGGTGATCTCAAAGTGCATCAGATGAGTGGTAGAATCAGGAAGTTGAGTCACAAGATTATAGATGGATCTTTGATCAATAATCGATGAAAGAAGGTGACCTCAAAGTGCATCAGATGAGTGGTAGAATCAGGAAGTTGAGTCACAAGATTATGGATGGATCTTTGATCAATAATCGATGAAAGAAGGTGACCTCAAAGTGCATTAGAAGAGTGGTAGAATCAGGAAGTTGAATCACAAGATTATGGATGGATCTTTGATCAATAATCGATGAAAGAAGGTGACCTCAAAGTGCATCAGATTGTGTTCATAGTCATGGATCTCTTCTTAGCTCTCTAGTTTTGTTCATAGTCATGGATCTCCCCTCTCTTATGTTCCTAAGATTCGGTGGTTTTGTAATCACGAATGTTTAATTTTCTCTTAATTTAATAAACCGGTAGGGGTCCCGCCAAACCCCAGCTTACCTATCAAAAAAATAATATCAATAATAAAGTAAGAAACTAAAGTTATAAAAGTTCCCATGAGGAAATATTCTGTCGACAGTTCGGGAGAATTCGAAAAAAAAAAAAGTGGGTACAAAAAGTATATATGAAAAGGGAATTTTGCTAGGGCGGTGTTAGCTTGTTTTAGGATGTGAATTTTAGTTTTCACTGCAATGCTTTTTCCATAAACTTTGAATTCCAGCACAGTCCCTGCCATTGAATTAGTGTTACATTTACATTTTAATCCATTCATGGATGGGGCTTTCAATCGATCGGTTAGGTTCATTGCATACGAGCCATGCCTCTGGTGGAAGTTGAAGGGACTACAAATTCAAGTCTCGGTGCATTACCAAATTGTTTCTCTTTACAGCAAGACTTCTTAGGACTTTCTTCTCAAGGATCGTTTCCACCACTCACGTTCAAGCTCTACCATGAAAAAAAGAAAGAGATACAATTTGCTAGGGGCTGTTTTTTACACACAACACCCCACTCTAAACCACCACCCCATTGGAGCTTTGGAGATGTTCTAAATTAAGAGAAGGGGTTTGGACTTAAAGGATGCATTCTGTGTCGAGGATCAATGGTAACATGCAATCTCTAGCCCGGGGTTGGGGGGTGGGGTGTTCGGATCTAGGGAAAAGAAAATCATGGAAAATGATATTTTTCTTTTATGGGTTTTTTTTTTTTTTTGGATTTTCTTTTTCTACATTTTGTTTCATATCCATAAATTTCTCGAATAAATCGTCTCCACGAAAAATTGGAAATTTACTTTCCTGGAAAGAGAAATTACACCTATAACTTGGTTTTCTTTTCTGAGTACTTAAAAAATCCAAATTTAATGTGTTAACCAAATCATGAAAAACTCATTCTTTAGGGATAGTTTTTTCTGAGAATAAAATACGTATATGGAGAATTGCAAAACAACTTATCAATCATATGTTTGCCAATCACAATGAAAAATAAATAAATTCAATGTTTCTTGTACCCACCATCCCTCTTTACAGCTCATTGGGAAATACAACACGACAGCTTGAAGAGTTTAAAATAAGGAGGGAAGATGTTACTATGAGAAATTCAAGACTGATGAAAATAGATTATAATGAAAATTGAACTCACACCCTAATTTGACAAACATATGCACTTAACCATCTTCCCACGATTTTTTTGCATCTTATTTAGAAAAATAGGCATACATATAGTAGATATATGTGTTGTAAATAGAACAACACTTACATTTTTTCCCAAAAAATTTCCCCTACGTATTTTCCAATTTGGCTTGCCAATTTATTCTCAATCCAAACTTAGGCCCCATTCATTTTAGATCCTAAGAATCCATTGAGTTCAAAACTGATTTTAATACTCAAAATTAAACTTGATTTTGAGCCCAATGATCAGTTTTGGACTCAAAACCCACAACCAAATGAAGGGTAATGTTATGTATTTGGCTTCTCATGATGTCATCCCTCTATAAAGAAATGGGTGCGTATAAGAAGTGCTTAATTTTTGTCCTAATCTATCCACTGACCAACCTTTCCCAAAAATCCTCCCTATTTCTTTCATAATAAATGGGAAATCTCTGTTTTATGTGACTAACAAAACATAAACCCATGTTTTGCATCGCCTGTTTTATATTTGGCGGTGGGCAGGAGTAGCTACGACCTAACAATTACCCTTTTCACTTGTTTGTCCTTTACCTTACAACCATGAGTCCATGTTGCATTACAGACATGGGATGAGCTACTAGCATTTCCATTACTTTTATGTTGTTTTGTCATGTACTACATCTAGTGAGGACCATGTAGCTGTGTTCCCTCAACAAATGGAAAGAGATGGATGGGAGAAGGTCACTTCAATCATGTCTTTATTTTAGTTATGGTAGTTTGTCATTCTTCAATCAGCCCACATACCCTTCTCACTATGTCCCCGACAACCATTCGTCGCTTTGCCCAAGAGATAAGGTCTTCTACGAGAGGTGTGCATCTATTGGCTGCTCTCTTCAGTAAGAGAAGTTTAACATAAAGAGTAGGAAGGGTCATTGAGAACACAAAATTAACACTTCATATGTTTATTTGATTCGAATTGAAATGTTTATAAAAGGGTACGAGACTGATTGAATGGTTGAGTACCAGATCAGTAGAATATGTATGTATGTGTAGGGACTTGCTAGGCAATTTCGCAGAAAGCCATTTTGTTGCTCACTTTTTCAGGGGAGAAAGACCACCTCATGTGTGTGTATGAGAGAGAGAGAGAGAGAGAGAGAGAGAGAGAGAGAGAGAGAGAGAGCTTTTATATAGTGCACGTGCATTGCTCAGGGTGCTGCTCTTGATATTTGATTCAATGACAACCAACTGTTTCAGGGGCCGTCGTTGGATCAAATATCAAGAGCAGCACCTATCTCGTACCCCCATTATATGATGTAACATGCGAGTGATGTAACATGTGAACACGTGGCATATTCTCATTGCAGGTCCCGTTTTAGGTGGTAATCTAGGTCTCTATATCATTTTCCTTTCATTATATGTATAAGAGAGTTTATATGGCGTTGCGCATAATCAGGACATAACCCATTAATTTTATATGTTGCTATCTTTGAATCAAATATCAAGGGTAACACCTACGTCATAACCCATTAAGCCCATCAACTACCATATAATTTCACTACATCTAATCACAAAAATGTAAAATAATGCGAGTAATGTCATCATATTCTTACATCCCTACTGCCCGTATTAGAATATAATGACATTACTCACTTTGTTTTACACTTTTGGAGCAGGAGTAATGGAATGAAGCCGTTGATACTGATTGGCCATCAATTTAGGCAAAGGTGGTCCACTTATTGTCCATGCTATATTGGACCTCATTTTTTGCCAATGGGGGACATTTAAATATGAGAATTGCCAACAGGGGACACACTTTAGAAAAATTGTTAAAAAGGGTTGATAACCCCCTTTTGAGAGTTTGATAACCCCATTCAGAGGGTTGATAACCCCCATTTCGTCCCTCTCTAACAAATTTTCAAAGTTGTGTCCCCCCGTTGGCAATTCTCATATTTTGATTTTCCTTTAGGCTACTATCCAACGTTCGTGAAGGAATCGTTTGAAGCCATATTCATGCTTGAGTGATGTGCCCAAGCTATTGGGTACACGGTCGAGGAGTCAAGGCAACAACGTTATTGATTAGGACAGGCTTTGGATTTGGAGGCTCTTATTGCTTCACCTTGCCAAATGTTACGAGGAGTTCCCGTTAGCCAAAATTTGTGTGTGAACCATAATCATTCTAGACCCATTAGAAACAGATAAACATGCTTTTACTTCAGATGGGGCAAGTCTTCATTGGCTCCACACTTGCAAGTGGAGAGTTTTGATATAGAATGCGAGTCCATCTCATCACATTTTCAACTTAATAAAATAGACAGAAGGAAGCTATAGATCGTTTTAGCTAATAGATCTTTGGACCATTCACTTGAAAAAAAATGCTCCTCTAAGTTTGAACTAAATCTCACTAGCAATGTCATCACAACTCACTGTTGGCAATATCAGTAAAAACTCACTGTTTTTTTTTTAATGAGTGAGCAGGGGTTAGGCAGACCCCTACCAGATATATTGAAAAAGAGAGATACCACAATACGGGAAATAGACCAGGCCCTCATCAAATGGTGGGCAACAACAAAAAAACAACTAGAAGCTCATGGACAGGAGCAACAAAAAGAGGAATCAGAAAATCCTGCAACAAGAGAACCAAACCCGAGCGATCGAAAGCTTCCAATAGAATCAGAGCTGATAAAGTCCAGATCATGGGGCAGATGCTGAGGAAGTCATCATGGACTCGGGTGAGGAAGTCATCATGGACTCGGGTCTTAGAAGGAATGAGACCTTTGAAAGGGGACCTCAAAAAATCACTCTTGAGCAAGAATGATAGGAGCATGTTGTTGCCCCCTTCACATGTCATAGCGTGTGTTGATTGAGACTTAGTTCGAGAGAAAGTCCCAATCAACAAAGCAAAGTTTGTTTTTTTGCTGCACAGACAACTTTGACACCATATTCCCATGAAGAAAAGCTATCACCAAAAGTGTGGGGCTGTGGAAATAGCAACACCAGAAGTGAGGGGCTGAAAATAGCAACGCCCAGAATGAGAACCTTCCACAGGCAGTAGTAGCAGTAGTAGAAGTGAATGGACAGACATGACTAATCTATTCAGTGCCGATCAATTATTTCTCGCTTACATATAAACTATCACAGGACATTCGGAAATATTTCGGCTCATATTTTTGTTTAATTTTGGCCTCTTTTACATAGCAACTGGTGTTGCAACATACATGAATATACTAAATATACATAATGGGATTCATCCCACCGGAATTAGAGAATACAACACCTGAGGAACAAGGCCGTCTGATCCATCCTGTGCTCTTCACTTCCTGCATACATAATAAATCCATAATTCCAAAATTACCACAATACATAATAAGATGGAGAACGATATAAGAACTGCTACAAAAAATATATATATAAAAAAAATCAGTCACGTTTCTACTGTACACAGCCACGTCCACCTGGTGTGCACGGCTATGAATGGATCAGAGAGAAAAAAATAACATCAATTGAAAAATCCTAGCAAACTGACAAATGGGCTTGGCCCATCGAATGTAGTTCATTGCCCATTTCCTAGTCGTAGTGTATTAAAAGGAGATACATGCATGTGAACATCATCTTCGGAAGGCTGGACCAACTTTTGGTTCTGAGGAGTCGCCATTTCTTTCTTCAATTGGGTCAATACGTCTTCCATCATGAACTCCCTTTGCCAATTCGAAAGCATTGGAAATTGGGATGGTTCAACCTGGTCAATGAGCAGAATTCAAGCATGCCAATTCAAATTCAGGCTAGAAATGAGGAATGCTCGAGTTGTACGAATACTACCACTCCAGTTTCCTGGTTCACGCAGGTCATGTTTATCCGTGTTTGAAACCTCATGGCAGTGGACTATCTGGATAATCTTTGTAACAAAACAGTTTCAGCTGATATATCCGTCCTTCATGAACAGTCTGGAAAAACAGAATAGGACATGAGTTACCTCACTTTTACTTTTACTGTATAAAATATGTTATGAGGAACTAAGCACAGAGACAACAAGGCACATGAAGGGTGCAAGAAAATCGCATGAGTACGTCATCAGCATCGTCCATTCCATAGCTAACAGTTCCATCTCCAATGCCCTTCTCCCCCCTCTCAAGTTCTTCTAGCAATCTGAAATTTCTAGGAACTGCAACCAACCACCATAACTGTCAGTCATGTATTTAGACATGAATGCATGCTTGCCTATGTACACATGTATGGGCAGATACCCTCCATGTTCTTGGAGTTATATTCACCATATACAAAGTAATAAACATGATGCTGGATGTGTGCAGAAGTTATACAAGTGCTTCAAATGACAAACTTGTGAGTAGGTAGGTAAGCAATAGTAATACACGAAATGCCTGTGCCCTAAAATTTGTGAGAGTGCATCCATGGATTCCTTATACCAACAATTACAGTTCCATGTTCTGAACTCAATCAGTTGAACTAATGGGGGAAACCTACACATGCATGAAGTTATAAAGTAATTGAAGAAGAACAAGAGGAGAAGAAAAGGGAATCATGGAAGAGGGTTCTATTCCCATCATGGGGTATTGCTGCCGTTATATTCACTTGAGTTCTAATAACAAAAGGACAAAAAGGGCCCTAACAAACATAAATGGGATAAACATTATGTTTCAACACTACCCCTCAAGCTGGACAGTGAATGTAAAACAAATCCTGCTTGCCAAAAATGAAAAATCCTTCGTAGACAATTTTTTCACTCATATGGAATGAATTCTGCAACTTTTCAAAAAAAAAAAAAAGAATGTCAGAAAGTTGGTCATCTGATCTGACGTATGAAACTGTAAAGGTATTTTCCTCCACTTTCTCTCACACAAAATGAAAAGTCAGCCTCTATATGTTTTGTTCTTCCATCAAAAAATTCGATTAGAAGTGATGTGGATGAATGCCTGATTATCACAATAGAGTTTCACGAGGTTATCCACTCATACTCCCATCTTATGAGTAGAATCTCACGCCACAAAAGTTCAAAGGTCGCACGTACAATAGCTCTGCATTCTGCCTCAGTACTAAATTTGGCCACCAAAGCTCTCTTCTTACTCTTTCATGTGCCTAGATTTTTTTCTTGAATGATGATGAAATTTTATTAAAGTGACATCCCCATGACAAAGGTGGTCAAATACAAAACTAATAAAATAGAAGGGAAAAGACAATACAAAAGTAATCCCAAAGTATGTAGCTGAGATAATCAAAAGGAATCAGAACTATTGAGAGGACACTGACTCATATGGCCTGTGTGACTAGATTACCCACAACAAAGGTGCAATAGCCACTAGCATATCTCTGATCGGTGTGTGAGCTTGTACAATCTGCATCAGCATATGCCTCTATAGTCAAATGACCTGTCTGGAATATAGAGCACCTTCTCCTAGTGTTCCCTTGAGGTACCGTAGGATCCTATGAACAATTTCTAGGTGTGTAGTCAGATGAGAGTGCATAAATCTGGTAAACATACTCACAGCAAAAGCAATATCGGGGTAAGCGATGGTGAGATAAATAAGCTTTCCAACAAGTCTCTGATAGACTACTGGATCAGTGAGAGGATGTCCCTATTGATCGTCCATCCTGTGGCTCGATCTTATGGGGCAACCAGCTGGTTGTCTGGCTTTGCTCCCAACTTAATCATCTCCTGTAGCAGATTTAGAACATATTTCCTTGGGGATATGAAGATGCCACACTTAGATTTGGTCGCTTCAACTCCAAGGAAATATGCGAGAGAACCATAATATTTAATGTCAAATGCCCGCCCAAGGTGATTTTTTAGATCTTGTATGGCCTTGTTAGTTGTTATTATTGCATGTGATGACTATATCGATTACATATACCACTAATATTGTGGTACTATCCCCCACTTGTCTAATAAATACAGAGTGATCTGCACAACTTGTTTTGAACCATATTTGGACCATTGATGAACTGAATCTGTCAAACCATGCTTGAGGCAATTGTTTTAAGATGTAAATCGCTTTCTTCATTCTACAAAATTTCCCACTCCCCCTTAGGTTGAAATCCGTGCAAAAGATCAATGCAGACTTCTCGCAAATTGCCTTGAGGAAGGCATTTTTCACATCTAACAGATGAAGTGGCCACTCCTTGTTGGCAGCTAAGGAGAGAACTATGACGGAGTTGAGTTTGGCAAGAGGAGAGAATGTATCCTGATAGTCAATCCCATACAACTGTGTTTTCCTTTTGCTACCATGTGTTTTCCTTTCAGCAAGACAGTAACTCAATCAGGTCTCATGTATGACTTTTCTCGAGTCTTCGCATCTCTTCAATCATGAATTTCTTCTATTGTAGGTGAACTAAGGCATTAAAAAACTTTCGTGGGAATAGAAATATACCTAATAAATGCAAGGCAAACTCTATAGTAAACACACATAAAACAAAGCAAGAAATGGGGTGAGAAGTACACGAACCCTTACCTTTGCGTAAAGCAATAGGAAAGTCAGATCGTAAATTTAAATTGGAGGCAAAGAAGGACCAATACTTAAATCAGAGGTGTTTCATATTTTTCGGTTGCCAGAGATTGTAGCTTGCTCATCCCGTTTTTCAATCAAGTGTGGACCTGGAGTTTTTAGGAGGGTTAGTAGAAGGTACACCAACAACGAAGATGATAAAAAGAGGAAGTAGACTTTCTTCTGGAGATAGAACATGAATGGATTTAGCAAGTATCGAAAAATAAGAGACTTCCTCATGGAAAGTGTATATATATATATATATATCTTCATTGTCGCTGGATAATAACATTTATACCCCTTTTGGATATTAGAGTATCCCAAAAATACTAAAATAGACACTAGATTGATTGTGCTCCTAGTTTGTCTTTTCCTTAGCCTAGGATGTGCACAAAGCATACACATCCAAAACGTTCGGAGGGACGAACGGATATGGGAGCAGTTAGTTTGAGCATGTCAATTCAAAATTTTCCCATTAAGGATTCTGGAGGGCATTCAATTCATTAGATAGGAGGCAGACAAGATAGTTTCATCCTAATTGGAGACCCTATTGACTTCTAATAGGTCTCGGTTTTTTTCTTTCTGCTACTCCATTTCATTGAGTACAAAGATGTGAAATTTAAAACTCAATACCATTCTCCATTATATAATTTTGTAGAGTGTGAGAAGTGTACTCACATCCATTATTTGATCAATGAAATTGAATTCTGATATTTGTTCAAATAGAATGTGGATCATCCATCTTGTGAAAGATATTAAAGATGCTTAGAACTTCAACTCTAGATTATCTAAGATAGATACATGTAGCTCTGGAAAAAATATCAATAAAGGAAACAGATAGCAATATTCAAACACAGAAACAATTGGTGATGGTCCCCATTCATCCGAATGCACAATATTAAAGGAACCCTGAACAAAACGAACCAGATCTGGAGATCAATAGTATTTTCATCCAGATCTTGGAGTCGACAGAATTCTCTTCCCTAAGTTTCAGATCCATCAAATTTAGATAATTCTAAGAGAAGAAAATTGATCTTGATAACAGCTCATTGCTGAATTGTTTGAATTCTCGTGAACCTTCGCAAGGCATAGACCTGGGAGATAAACTCGTTTCCAACAGTTTTAAGCCTTTGTTAAGCTTTAGTTTGGTTTAAGGCCCGCATATTCTCTCTATAGAACTGGTTGTTGTATCTTCTAGATAACATTGCTCGGGACGGAAAAGGACCTGAGAGGATCCACTGAATTCAAACCAGATCTGGATGTTTTGAGAGAAAATATTCCACAAATGGCTTGAGAATGTCCAATTACACGTTTTTGGTTCGGCTTCTGCTCTTGCTGGGAACATTTCTTGAACGGCGAAATTTTAGATCTGGACGTGAGATTGTAGCAATGATCAGACCCGCTGAGAAAGTTATTATGCTCAGTCTCGGTTACTGTTTGTAAACACAAATATTGTGGGACATTTCCATCATATTTCAACAGTTGATGCTCCATTGAACTGAGCAAAAGAAAACTCAGACAGTCTTCTCTAGATCTGTTGAAGAATTTGTCACAGTTATTGTAGATGGTGAGCACAACAAAAAACACAGACCTTTGTTTGAAGCTGAGACACAAGGAACTGTCTGTTATTGAAAGTCCTGAGTTTTAATCTTTGGCCTGATACTTCATTTGATTACTAGTAGTAGAACAGACCCGATTCAAGACCAGATCCATGATTGAATTTAACCAGGGTCAGCTCATTGATTATTGGGGTGTTGATTCATAGTCCTAAAGGACAGTTCCCATTTGAGAGTATCCAGTCCCAAAAGCTAGACGCCTAGGAAAGCTGGGTTAGGTGAATTGGCAGTGGAACTCTCAGTGGAGTTGAGTGAAAGAGGCTGATTTACAATGGAGTCAAACACTGCCTACAATTGAAAGTTTCTTTGCCTCAATTGGGAGAGGAGTTCTCCTACTCAAAGCCTTACTACATTAGTTCAGAAATTCTGAATTAGTGACCGATTCTCCGTTTGAATACTCTCACAAGTTGCCTAACCAATTGAGGCATGTGCATCCGCACTCTTCCTCCACATACCTGCAACTTAACCCTGCATCAATGAACCTAGAGATTTGTAGCTTTGGGGAGAAAGATAGGAAGAATGGGAGATTTCGATCAAAATGGTAGAGAAAGGGAAGGTAGTGTTTGTTTATGCAAGAAAGGGAAGAAGAGAGGAAGAGAAAAAACTTTGTGAAGAGAGAATGTGAATTAGAAAGGAAGGAAAAGAATGAGAAGTACCTGAATCTAGATGCATGTAAGCCTTGGATCTTAATCTCCTAAATCACCTTGGTCTGATACCATTTAAAATATTTCTTGAATTTAATGAACTCTGGGATGGAGAGGAGAGAAGATGGAAAACGTGGAGTGTAAACAATATAATAGAGAAAGCTCTTACTCAAACTATGGATGATAGTAGAAGATAGGCCGTTTAGCTTCAGAATAAAAGTTTTAAAGGATCACTCCAATGAATCTAAGGCTTGGCACCTTGTTTTTTTTTTCATATAATTTAATCATTCATTACATAAAGAAGGACTGCAGAGCACATATATATAGCTCATAAAGACTTCTACAGGCTTCCTTTCAACTTGAATAGGGTCTTCTAACAATTTTATGAAACAAAACCCACAACAAATCTTGGGTTGCCTCCCCTCTTTCATAACTTCTAATTAGGACTAATTGAAATAGAAACCCAACTAGGACTCTGAATAGCTTTAAAACATAAAAAAAATTATCCTATAAACTTTCAAACATTAACAATTCCAAAAATAAAAATTAACATTACTAGGACTCCAAAACATAGACTAAACCAAATAGGAAACACATCCCATTTTATACCCAAATTACTAACTAGTTGACTTAACAATTAAATAACACCCTAAAGAAGAAACCCAAATTTGCGACAATCTTCAGGAGCCTCTCCCTTCTTACAAAAAGCCAAATTGAGGAGAAAAGCACTTGGTTAACAAGGACAAATCACCCCTAAATCTTTGTGGTTCTACTTGATACCCCTTCTACGGGTCTCGTGGGCCCCACTTTGTCTTCTTTGGTTGAGGATGGTCCCCATCTACAGTCTCACAACTCCTTCCTAGTGTAACGATCATCCACCTTAATACTACTTATATTTTAGTAACTTTAGTTTCCTTAAAAACTTGAAACTTATTCAAAATTTATCCACCAATCATTGAGTAGATGAATAAAGCCATGAACTGCCAACCAAATGATTTCAAATCTATGTCACAAAGAACCACAACCACTTCCTTAGTTTCTAATGTTTTTCTGTTTCTTCTTAATTAAGAGTATGCTTCCTAATTAGGGAATTATTTTTCCCTTAAAAGGTTTCATTCCTTTTCTATAAGTTTTTTTGAATGATATTCCTTTTTTTATTAGTCCAAAGGAATGTATTCAAAACTTTTAAAAACTCATCATAAGTTTCAAATAAAACTTATGTTGAGTCTTTTACCAAAAACTTGACGTTAAATCCAAATAAATTAAACTTCAACATTATAAAACCCTGGCACTTTAAATTCTAATCATGTGTGAGGTCCTCTTTACTACTTGTAACCCAAACCTATATTAACTCTTTCACCCTAACCTGTTAGAACCCTATCTCTTTCTATAGGCTCTCCGCACACTTCCAATGAGGCTTGTTACATGCTTCACGTAAACTTCTAACAATGCTTTCCACGAGTTTCCTCTTTACATTCCTTGGTGCTTTTCACTTCCTACACCTCTTGTTTAGACCCCCCTGCAGCTTCTTACTACCACTTCCTATATCGCTTCTTGTACTTGCTTCTCATTTTGGCAACTATGATTTTTATCCTTCCACCAAGCAATCCATACCATTTTCACTCCAACTTCTAGACCGACTACTCCATTCTCCCTCAAACTTCCATAGGTCCAACATAATAGAAGTATCATATCAGCAGAATGTGCAAGATTTACTAGACAATCTACACACTAGATAAAATAAAAGGGAAAATATCCATAATGAGCATTAAAAGTTTGAAACGAGCAATATAATCAATATTTGATAGGTGATGTTAATCCTTGCATTAACTCCATCCATAAGCGCCCAAATCATTTCCAAACGCATATAGGGTGCGTTTGGCGTACCGTTTGAAATAGCGTTTAAAACGCCGTTTTGCAAAATGGCATTTTGGTTCAAAACGGCATTTTCATGTTTGGTTGGCCAGATCAAAACGGCATTTTCATGTTTGGTTGGCCAGATCAAAACGGCGTTTTAAACGGCAAACGGAGGTATTGTGTGTTTGGTTGCAAATGCCCCAAAACGGAGTTTTAGTGGTAAAATGACCAAAAAGGGCATTGTTTGGTTGGCCTCATTGTAACTCAACTACTCTCTCATTAGGCCCAATATTAAAAGGTCATTAGGATCTCATTCAAACACTATTAAAATTAAACATCATTGCCAAAAAAAAAAAAAAAAATGGCTATACCTTTGGGGTTCTTCTCTTTCTTCTTCTCAACAGCAGGATTTGCCGGATTTGACGGACGAGTGGAGGCACTGAGGTAGTGAGGCGTGAGAGGGTTTGCAATTTTGCAAAGTAGATGAAGAAAGTAAGAAACTAGGGTTTCTTTTAATTCTTTTGTCTTTAGAAAATCAAAATTAAGAGATCATATAATGATATCAGCCCCTTGTTTTGAATTAAATATTAACAATTTAACAAATTTATATCCTCAAGAATGATATTAACACCCCCACTTTTTTGGTATTTGACGTAACGCATAAAATCGCGCGCATATATGTAAAAATGGGTTTTGGTGAGGGCAAACATGTAAAAACCCACAGCACAAAAACTCTGTTCAAAACGGCGTTTTGCAAATGGACCTCCCCCCCCCCCCCCTCCATTTGCAAAACACTGTTTTGAGGGTTCAAAACGGTGTTTCAAACGGCGTTTCAAACGGTGGCTGCGCACCCAAACACTCCCAAAACGGTGTTTCAAACGCCAAACGATGTTTTAAACGGTACGCCAAACACGCACATAAAGCCCTGCAAATTAAATTAGTAATGTTTATTTTTCAAAGAATGAAAGAAGTTGCCAGTACTGCTCAAATTCTTCAGAATGGAACCCAAAACAAGAAACACAAAATCTCTAGGGCGCTGATATCGCACCCCCCCCCCCCCCCCCCCGCGTCGTACACTAACATTAAGGCCCAATCGTAGGCCCCACCGTTATTTTTCAAATTGAAGCGTACCGTCCACAACATAGGATGATCCAAGCCGTCCATGGTTTGGATCATCCTATGGTGTGGTTCGTACCAATTTAGGCCCCACCTCTATTTTTGAAAATGAAGTGTACCGTCCAGACCATAGGATGATCCGAGCCGTCCATTTGATGGGCCACAATGTAAATAGGTTGTGCCCCAAAAATCATTTCCGTAGGATGATCACAACCCTACAATCTATAGAGGTTGCATAAGATGTAGTTTCTATTTAGATCGGAGGGCTAGGATCAGCTTATGGAAATAATATTTTGGGATGCAACCTATTTACGTTTATGGCCCATCAAATGGACGGTTTGGATTATCCTATGGTGTGGTATGGGCGGGGCCTACGTTGTTCAAAGATGGGCCACCATTCCACCAACGGTTTCTGTTGGGCCCACCAACTGTTCCTGTTGTGTGTGTGTGTGTGGAGAGAGAGAGAGAGAGAGAGAGAGAGAGAGAGAGAGAGAGAGAGAGAGACCCACCAAATGGTGGGAAAACGTTAGCCCGCCGTCGAGAAGGGGGGGGGAGAGAGAGAGAGAGAATATCAGTGCCCAATCTCTAATTCAAATTGCCCATCTGACATAAGACAGTGATAGAAAGAGATTTGCTTCTACACAGCAGGTTTGACAGGGAGGTATGGTGTAGGATCCTTGGCAGATTTGGTATGACATGGGTTTTCCCTCACCGGCTATTTGATCAGTTGGAGTTAGGGCTGCAACAGGGTCGGGTTTTTCAAAACCCTAGCCCAACCCTGGATCCCATTATCTCGGCCCTGACCTAGGGTCAGGGCCAAAAAACCTCAACCCATTGCCCGCCCTACAGGGCTTAGTGCTGGCCCTGGCCCGCCCTGATTGGGCAGGGCCGGCCCTAATTGACCCTAGTGCAAATACCTGTTAAGAGTGCCAAAAATAAAGCAACCACTTATCACATATCAAATTATCAATAAACAGAGAAAGGGAACAAAATAAGACAATATGAATTCAACAACATGACAATTAATAATAATAATCTAAAGAAACATCAATCCAAGATAATAGAAAACATTAGCAAAAGAAACATGCACAGATGGTTCAATTCTATAATAGAAAACTTAGGGTCGGGCCGGGTCGGGGTACCTAAGGCATTAAGCCAGAACCCGGCCCGACCTGAGTCGGGGTCTAAAAAAATGAACCCTGACCCGCCCTCAGGGTTGGAAAATCCAGCCCTGACCCTGTTCAGGCTCAGGACGGGTCAGGGCTGACAGGGCCAAACTTGCACCCCTAGTTGGAGTCTTGGTACACTGTGCAGTGGCCTAAGAAAGAGAGAATACTCTGGAGGGTTACGGTATTATTGTATTAGCGACCCTATAAGCATTCTGGAAGGAAAGAAACGCCAAAAACGCATTCAGTGTCTACATGAAGATAGTCTCCCCCCATACTATCTTGGGTGAGTTGAATGTTGTGCTAGCCTTTACTACACATCTGACATAAGGCGATGCTGGAAAGAGATTTGCGAAATCACTAAGAAATCGGAGTCAATCACCTCTAGATGGACCCAGGGGCGATGCCAGAAATTTTGCAAAGGGGGGGCAAAAATTATAGTAATTTTTTATCTATCTTAAAATTAAGATAGTATCTAAAATTTTGCACAAGCGAGCAAAAATTATAGTAAATTTTGCACAAAGAAGGGAGATAAAAATGATTACATTAAAATTTTAAACTTGTTTTCTATCTTAGGGAATCGGAAAGGGGGGCATATTTTTAAAAAAAGGGTAAGTATAAAAATATATTAAAAAATAAAGGTATATATTATTTTTTTTCCAAAAAATAAGGGGGGCAATTGTCCCCCTTTCCTTACAAGCGGCATCGCCCCTGTATGGACCCCCTTGAACCAAGGTGGCTAAAGCTTAACTCCGATGGCTCTAGTATTGGTAATCGTGGCCCGGCAGGGATTGCCAGTTTTCTTAAGAGATTGGATAGGAGGCACCAAATGGGCATTTTATGCTCAATGTGATTCAAAGACTAACAAGGCGGACGTCATGGCACTTTTGCAAGCCATCAGGATCATGGATAGGCCTGATATGGATCACGTCATAGTTGAGGGAGACTCGACACTATCATATGGATGGATGGATCTCATCCCCCACCGTGGAGGTTCGCAGTGTATGTTGACGAGAATCAGGATTACAGAGACACTAGTTAAAAGTCCAACAAATTAGGAGGTTTTGTTCTAATTCAACTGCCCATGCCACCGTTAGGTGATTCCAGTCTCCAAATAAAAAATTGTTACCAATCACTTGGAAAAAAGATGCCTCTACTCAAATCATCATTATCCATACACTCACCAAACATAGAAGTGGCATTGAATTCTATATCCATCAGATTCCACCATAAAATCCCTGCTCTGTTTGGTTGCTGGGTTTTTTTTGTTCCCAGGATTTATGTGGGTAAAGGTTTAGTGGTCACGTCAGCTTTTTCTTGCTGACATCAGCAAAATCTTGTCTTGAAAAGGGTGTTCTCTCTTTCTCTCTCTACCCTCTCTCTCCACTCATCATAATATCTTTCTCTAATTAATGCTTGTCCCCTCTTTTGTCTCCTACCTTTACCCAAATAAATCCCAGGAAAAAAAAAAAACCCAGCATCCAAACAGAGATATTCTTAGAAACCCTAGAACTTTGCTAATGAGCAGTGAATGAAACCACAACAGCAGAAATATTTAGAAACTCAAACAGCAGAGTGGAAAAGACGGGATTCTACTAAAATTACGTTTTGTTAAAAACATAATGTAAACAAGTAGGGAAAGAAAACTATAAAACCTGATGAGGAAGAGATCCTAAGTGGCCAGCAAAGTGGGAGAGAGAAGGAAAGGAGGCAAATGTTGCAGAATAGAGAGACGCGGTTCGTAAGTGGCCAGGGTTCTTTTTATTTCCAGCTAGGGGTGTCAATGGATCCGGACGGTCCAATGGATCGTCCGAATCCGAATGTTAATGAACAGGATCTAAACATATGAATAGGATCCATGGGCATATTTCAGATCATCAAATCTGGGATCCGAAAAATTTCGGATTGGGTATGGGCACGCCACATATGCCCATTGGATAGTCACGATCCAAAATGTTTTGCAAAAATACCCTCCAAATTTTGTTATTGCTAACCGTTCGATGAAGGGTATTTTGGTCAAAACCACTCTTATCACTTAATGAATCGGATTGGAATGCGATTTCACTCATTTCAATTGTTTACAAGCATTATTTTACACATAGATTAAGCATAGATAAATTTTTAATTTAGTTTACTTAGCTTAGTGGGACATAATAGGACACTCCGATGGACGGTCCGAATTAAAATGGATCGTGATCATGACGTGGAAAGTAGGATCCGAAGAACAATCCGACTCCGACCCAACAGATAAGGAATTTGAATGGATTGTGACTAAGACATAGGTGGATCCGACCCGAAGTGGATCCGTTGACGCCCCTATTTCCAGCCGTCCGTGGGTCTTACAAAATATATATATATATATATATATATATATATATATATATATAAGGCACTTGGATGATCCTAACCGACTGATTTAAGGACTAAATCCAAAATTTGAGTGTGAGCAATTGTGATAATTAAGTGGTGGGCTCCACTGATGGAAAATAAATTTGATGGTCTCACCGGCAGACTCGGAATCTTTCTTGAGAAGTGATATATTAGCCCCCTTTTCTTCCATGGGCCACACCCTCTAGGCTCTGGTGCATTTTTGAGTATTCATTTTAAACTACAGTACAATGGGGCGGCCTGGGGAAGAAAAGGAGTTGAAAATATCATTTCCCTCTTTTTTGTGTGATTATTAAAGGGTGATCAATGATAAATTCACACCCCCTGTAGGATGATTCACACCCTTGTTAATGTGATTTGATGTTAAAAAACGTTAAAAGTCTGCCACAAATCTAGTTATCAGCGGTGTGAATTATCCAAAGGGGGTGCAAATTTATCATCTCCCTTATTAAAAGGGCGGTAATATGTAGGGTTGCAACTTGGGTCAGGCTCCACCTGAATCTGATGGGTTCAACCCGGTTTTGGCTCGGGTTGGGTTAGGGTTTAGGCCTTGGCCACCCGACCCGACGCGAACCTAACTTCTAATTTTATCTTGATTTTCTTTGGGTTATTGTATTTTTTCTGTTTGGCCCAAGGTGAACTCAAACCAACCCAACCCAATTTCGGGTTAGAAGGGTTGGGTTAGAGTAGAGAAATTTAGAGGCGGGTTGGGTTAGGGTTAGGGTTAGCCTCAACCATATCCAACCCGACCCAAGTTGCACCCTTAGACTGATTACTTTGCTATACAACAACCATTATATAGGCTCTTTCATCCTTGACGATAAGGAGAAAAGCAAAACAATCTCAAAAATCCAGTTGGATGGGCCGGCCCCGCAAGCTTGTTTGGCAAATTTAACTTTCTTTTTCCTCTAAAAAATGAGATTCTTTCGAGCTACTCTGTGTCAATTCAAAATATTCTTATCAATCCGTTTCCGTCCGCTTAAACAGGCAAGAAATAGAATCCTTGCCAAACATGCCCAAAAGTGTGTGAATTGCATCCCTAGTATCACTTCCTTAAAATTTTCGGTAATAAGAAGGGAAGTGAAAGATTCACCCCTTTTTTCTTCCCCAGGCGAATAGGGGGCTCAGGGAAGAGAGGAGGCAAATATATCATTTTCCCTTTGGCTGCATCTCGATATCAATTAGAATTTTGGAGGAAAAGTAAAGCTGATTTCTCATTTGGTTGTCGATATTGCATTGGACATATTAGGAGGCTCCCTAATATGTTTCTGGCATAATTATTGCTTATCTGCACATGTGGCATTCATGTCTCCTCGTTCTCACTTTTAAAACAAATTATATTAGAGAATTTTGGTGCTTCTCTCTCTATTGGTAATGACACCCTTACTTTTTCCCTTACTCTCCTGGTCTATGCCGCACATCCCCGAGAGGTAATTTTAGACAAATCCAATGCTTTTCTCCTCTCTTTTGACATCTTATTCCACTATTCTCCAACCCTATGCGGCATACCCAAACATAATAAAAATGATAAGAAGACACTGGTGCAACTTGGGTTAATTTTTAGGAATTTGGATTGAGCTTTAACCATCAATCAGACTGGGTCCAGGTTGATTCGAATTCATTTTTTAGCAAATTCTCAACCCGGCAAAACCTAAGCTGTACCCCTTCCTGATGACAACTTTTTTGGGCCATGTGTGCCATGTGGATGTGATCGGATTGTTGACCATAACAGGTGACCACTTATCTGACCCGTTTCCATTGACCCCACCTTGATTGGATGATCTTAGACACTTGATCCCTCAAGCCTCGTTTAAGGGCAGTCATGACCGCTTGTGATACCTTTCACCAAAATTTTCTGATGGGTTTCGATATTTGTCAACGACAAAGCTTCTATACCAGCAGTTCAATAATGACTGCCGGTGAATATATATGCATTTATAAGTGGTTTTATAAGACCACCGGTAAAAGTCCGCTGGTAATAACCTCATTTCTTGTAGTGGGGCTCATACTCCAAATTCTGCAATAAGATCACCAACTTTCATACTTCCAAAGTACAAGATGATACAAGTACCATTTCAACAGAATGAGCACAACTGCACAACTTATTCACTTGACAATACACTGATCATCAAAGAAAATATAAAAAAATGTTTATAAACTGTCCTTGGTCTTTACTTCTATCATAATTTGAAATGGTTTATCAAAGTTTTGCCACCAAGTGCTCTGCTGGAAAATTTTGTCATGTATTCTGTAACCGTGAAATTCCGGTATAGAGCTGGCTTCTCTGGAGAAATCAGTTCTGGCATAGGTCCATAGAAATCGGAATCCCCCCTCTTTCCAGGGTTGAAGAAGATAGCGATTGAGACTCGCGGGACATGAGAAGCATTGGCCACCACCCTATGCACTGCGCTCTTATACTCTTCGTTAGAAATTATCTGAAAAATGACAAAAATAAGCAACTTTTGGAAATTGAATATAACAATCTTTACTGTTGTCCCTCTCGTCTGGTATGGAAAATGTAATTAATAGGAATCCATATCACTGTAACAAGGTTTGTGAACATTCATGGGAAATGTTATATCATTACCAATCATTGGAAATTATATCCGCACTCCCTTAATTTAATATTCACTCCTTTCTTTAATAAAAGAGGAATGCTAGACTCAAGGGTGCCCTTGCAAATATCTGGGGAAAGGGCGCCCCCATTGGCCGCAAGTCACCGTACTCTTTGACTTTGCATATATTATAAATGCACTTGGGTGACTTGCAGCCAATGGGAGCGCGCTTTCCCCAGTTTTTGCAAGAGTGCCCTTGAGTTTAGCACACCAAAAACTATCGAGAGAAGTATAAAATTTAAGTAAAGAGGGCCACTTGCTGAGTTCTATGCAGCGGAAACCAATCAAACTCACAAAAAATAGATCGAGTGCTAACACTCAATTGCATTTTCTCAATAGTGTGTCCCAATAATCGCCAGGTAAGCCATCGTGGTCGTTGTGATTGGATGGCGACTATTATAATCGCCGGATGGGCAAAAAGATTATCTGAGACACTCTCGTTCAAGGCGGAGCCTTGCAATAAGAAATGTGAAATGATATGAGGTAGTGGTAAAGTCAAATTATACCTAATTCAACATCGACAGATTTGATGGAAAAGACAGTTTCACCCTATGACAGATGAGGGTGGAGGATATCATTGTTCAATAGGAACTAGCTAAGGCGTTAAAGAGAAAGGATGGAAAGTTAGAGAAGATGACATATGCCGAGTGTAAAGACACAGAATCGTGGCGGTCAGCACAATTCAACTATGTCTCACAAATAATGTTATGTTCAACGTTAAGGAAGAAGACAAATGCCAAAATTACAGGAAAAGTTGAAAAAACTTTACATGTCAAAAAGCTTTATGAAGCAATTGTATCTAAAGCAGCAGTTGCACGGTCTAAAATGCAGGAAGAAAGAAATCTTTCAGAACACAATAATGTGCTTAATGGGCTTGAGAATCATCTCAGTATCGTTGATGAAAAGTTGAAGGAATGAGACAAGACTCTTTTGCTTGACACAATGGAGTTAGAGGAGGTAACAGCATTGCGCTTATCGAATGAGATGTAGAAGAAACTTGTTATTGATGTGAGTTGAGAGCATGGGCTGGTTGTTTATAGTGAAAATCAAAGAGGAATGATGTTTGCCAGAGGATCAGGAAAAGGCAAGTCAAGATCCATGGTCTGCGAAAAAAGGCGCGCAATGTTATCATTTCAAGGAATATGATCATATTAAGCAAGATTGCCCAAAGCAAGCTAACCAGTCAAACAATAGTGATAAAAAGATGGTGGTGGCGTTAATGAATGAGTAAAGAGAAACGGTAAGAGATATCCTCACAATCTCGACAGGTGATCATACTTCTCATAATGAGTGGATTCTAGATTCATGGCGCATGTTGTATCAATGTATGCTCTACGAGGGAATACTTTGATACGTTCTAAGGTGTAGTGTCCTTGGGTAAACGAGTCAACTTGTGACGTCGCGGGAATTGGAACAATGAAGATCAAGATGTTCGACGGAGTGATTCATGCTTTGGGTGGTGTGATGTATGTCCCAAAAATACGGAAGAATCTAGTGTCTCTTGGTTGGTTGGACTTCGGGGGTTGCAAATATTCAATTGCATGTAGAGACATGAAAATCATGTGTGATTGTATGGTTCTGATGAAAGGAGAGAAGTGTATTGGCTTATATTGTCTAGTTATGGACACGGTGGCTAGCATTCCTAAGATCTCAATGGGAGGTTGGAAGCAGAATGCGAATGGCAAATACTTGCATAGGATCTCTTTCACAGTTAGTGCAAAAACATATTTTCAAGTTACGGACGATGGTGGGAAGATGACAATTAGTGGCCCGGACCGTAATTTAGTGACCCAGACCCGTCAAAACTAGGCCGGACTGGGTAAGAGACCCTACATAAATGGTGAGAAAGTGACAATTAGTGACCCGGACCCGTACGGGTTGGGTGAAACCCGGCGCAGCCCACCCGTTTGCCAGGTCTACATATCAATCGAATGGGCCAACGGTGTAGTTTTGGGTTTTCCGAACCCAATAACAACGAATCTCACATCCAAAGACAACAATCTCACTAGACGAAGTCTGACCTTATGATCCCCTCATACACAGCAAAAAAAAAGAGGAAGCCACAAACCTGGAGAAAGTCACCGATATTGATAACGACACCCCCGGGCAAGGGCTTCACCTCCACCCACTCCTCTTCATACTTCACCTGCAGCCCACCTACTTGGTTCTGCAGCACCACGGTCAACACACCAGGATCCGAATGAGGCCCAAGCCCCAACGTAAGATCCGGTTGCGGACACTCCGGATAATAATGGGCCGCCATCACCCTCCCTTCTAGAAACGTTAGCTCCTTCAATCTCCCCGGGCCCACATCCAACCCCTCACACAAAAGTCCCATCAGCACCTCAGCCAAACCCTTAGCCTTCTGGTCCCATTCCACCAACTCTTTCCGGCATATTGCCGGAATCTGATTCCATTCCGCCAGCTCTGGCCCGGTCCTTAACTGCAGCGTGTCCCTCCAAGTCGCAGCCTTCGACTGTAAGAGATCGAAATTCGTGTTGTAATTGACTCCGGTTCCTACTTGCCTGCCGTAGTGCTGGGCCAGCACATCCAACGGCTGCTCGTTGAAGGCTTTGAAGGCTGAGATCGTCTCGTTGAGGACGGAAACAGGGATACCTGTTTATGTATAAATGGTTAAATAACACTTCCAACTGTAACATCTTAAGGCCCTATTAGTATTCGTTTAAGATTATGACAACCTATTGTGAGTGCCAAACCAATTATTGGGTTTTCATAATATTATAAATGTAAATTTGTGTCCAATAATTGGTTTTGGACTCACAATCGGTTGTCATAATCTTAAATGAACAGGGCCTTTACGAGTAATTCATTGTTTTTAATAACTGCACTAACTCACTATGTCTTTTATTATTTAACAGCTAGCGGTCGAAGGTTATTACAATTCCCAAAAAGAAAAAAAACTCTCCAAAGCAAATTTAAAAAGAAAAGATAAGGTGAGTGAGTGTAATTATCAAAACACGACAGTGCCAAAATCAGTAGCCATGATTAAATAACACTAACTCTAACAACTTAAGCCTCTGGAGTAATTAGTAGTTTGACAATACCATGATTGGTGACTTGGAAGAAACCCCATTTGCGGGATGCATCTCGGATTTGTTCGACGGTTTCGGATCGACGGTCGGAATTGATGCCGGAGAGATCGACGACAGGGATTTGGAATGTGGGGGGAGCAGGTTTGAGACTTGTGAGATTTTCCGGTGGGTGTATGAAGAAACGTGGGATGGTGGTGGTACCCGATTCTACTAGGCCTTTCACTCCGATCTTAGACTCATCGAATTCCTTCACTTCTTTAACCCGATCGTAATCCTGAGATGTAATCTTCTGATCTGACCCCATTGATAAAACAGAGAAAGGATTCAGCTTTCGTTGCCAAAAACGCGATGAACGGTGAGGATCGAGTGATGGTCTAAGATGACTGTAAGATCTTGATAAAATAGCAGGAGGAGTTTGTTTTTCTTTGGTATGATCTAGCGAGAGGGGAAGGGAGCTGAGCTTGTATGACAAAATCATGTTCTTTTCTCCTTTCTTATTCTTCTTTTGTTTTGTTTGTCCTTTAATTTGATTAATAATATGGTTAGTCTTAGAATGGAATATGTGGGATGAATGGCTAGGATCATGCCAGATGCCACGTGTATCGTATACATGTGAAGATAATCTGGGATGAAACTTGTTTTATACGTTTTGGGAACCTCTAGAGCCACTAGTTTTGTCAATATTTTTAAGCTGGCTCCAATTGAAATGTGGTTTATTGTGGCTGATACTTCGCCACACATCCACACTACAAAACAATATGTGAAGTACAAGACAATCTATGTGGGCCCCACTTTGGAAATGATCCTAAAAGGAAGTGTGCTTTTTCTCAAGAAATAGAAAAGGCTGAAAATTCTGGAAAAGTTTTTCTTTTCCAAACTTTTGCAAAAGATTCACAAGAGAAGACATGCTAGATTGCTAGTTTGGCAACTTTACTGTGTGTTTGGTTGCCAATCCAGCATCACAATCACCTGGAGCTATCACAGAAGATTCAAATGTAATTATTGCTTTTCTATGTCGTGCATCCTTGTTCCCTACTTATTCCGCCAAATTTCTCCAAAGGGGGTTCATGGAAAGTAGAATTTTGCTCTTTCTCTCCTCCTGCCATATTGGTAATGACACCCCCTCCCATCATTCTACGAGGCTGGCAACCAAACACTACACGTATCACTATTCCACCATGTAAATCCTAGGTAGATCAAACACTACAAATGTCTGTCTCCTCCCTATTGACTACTTATACTACTAATCTACATTCTACAAGGTATCTATCTGCATCCAAACAGACCTAAAGTTGTTCTCGGGTGAAATTTTCCAATTATTTTCCAATTATTGCCCAACAAATGAACGGTTTGAAAAGTACCATGTGACCTACTTCATAGGATGATCCAAACCGTTCATTTGTCAGGGGACAAAGTAAATACGCTGTACGACAAAAATCATTTCCATGGGGTGATCGTAACCCTCCTAACCTCTATAGATCAGAGGGTTGGGATCATCCTATGGAGATGATTTATGGTATACAGCCTATTTACATTATTGCCCAACAAATGAACGGTTTGAATCATCCTATGAAGCAGGCTCACTATCCTTTTTTGAAAAATACGCATGCGCACACCATATAAAATCTCCATTTCTTACGTACTCATCTCCTCCTTTGTGTACTCTTCCATGGATCAAGTGGAACTCTTATATATGATTATCAACCAAACAAAAATCTCTGTTTTCTGTTTTGTGGCAGTGAACTCACACCATATTCACAAGGCTGCCTACAAAACAAGAAATTGAACATTTCAGTATCTCATCTTGCCAAACAAAATCTGTTCATAACATTAGAGGAGCTGTTCTGAACTATTGAACTCACTAGAGATCAAATCAACCATAATTCCAAAAATATTTCAAGAATATAATAAAATGTAAGAAAACATGCTTATACATACACAAATAACTGGCTACCTTCCAAAGAAAGGAAAAAAAATACACAGAAATATCAGGTTTTTCATTTTTTTTTACTTATTTTTGAAGTAAAGAAGAAAGTAAAAGAACTACATCTACTACTTCCTAACCAGTGAAGAATAAGGGCCTCGTTGTTCATCACCTGAGGAGAGTTGGCAAGTTAGTCATGTTATAAAAAGGGTACTTTTATAATTTTGTATTTTGGATTCCTTTTCCACATCCAAACCAGTCAGCCATCTCATCATCATCACTAGACTCTGTAAAGTCTAAGCTTCTTTGAAATTTGGCAGAACCCCAATCATCATAACTTCCTCTTTCAAAGTTGCTCCTCTTTGACATCTCTCCCTTCCATTTCTCCCTCTTATGTGCATTTTGAGAAACAACACTCTGACCTCCTTTGATGGGAAAATCTTCAAAATATGAGAATTTATTCTCTGGTCCAGACCAACCATCATCACCCTGATCCTCCCCTGAGCTCCAAAAACCCGTTTCTTCATTTCGAATTTGACGTCTTGGTCCACCATAACGTTGATCATACCCTTCATCATTTTTGACAAAAGACATCCTAGAATGCGAATAATGATCATGCTCTTTGTGTTGGAATTGAGCATAGTTGTCTGTATAATTGGATGCTTTTGGCCGTTTCCAATCGCATTTCAAGCATACCATGTTTCTTCTAAAATTAACATAATTGCACCTGTAAAAAAATGTGTTTTACCATGAGCTCTGTGTTACATTCTCATAAAAGGGCACTGGTGATTCAGAACTAACAAATGAAAACAATTTTGAGGCAGTATTGATTTTGCAAAATTTCGAGACAATATTGATTTTGCAATAATGGAGTATAAGGGCTCAGGAATCAACAAACAGAAGAAAAGAACTCACGAGACACACTCCCATTCCCCTGGATTGAGATTCCGATTCGCAGGCTTCTCCTTGCATTGTAAACATTTGGTATTCTTGGCAAAGTTCAAGAAATTACATCTGAGAGAAATTTTGCAGTGAGAAGCAAAATCCATAGACAAATAGGGGGAATCTCGAAAGATATGAGAGGAACTTACTTGTCACATAACCAGTCTCCCTTCTTCAGTGGAAGATGATCCTGACCCTCACCAAGCTTCCTGAGTCTTTCTTGGAATATCCCATCACAGCACAAGCATTTGATGTTTTTGGCAAAATTTAGGAAGTTACATCTACCAAAATAGACAAACAGACCAAATCACCTTGTGTTAGTTAGAAAACAAAATCACTAGGATTCGATTTGCAAAAGGGACGGGGATCTGTTAAGGAAGTACTTGGGGCAAATCCAATCGCCTTGCTTCATAGGAATGTTGGTTTGACCCCTCAGCATTTGTTGTGAACTAGAGGGCTCTGGTTTAAATGGGAGACTTCTTGAGGTCACCTTAAGAGGATTTGAGTCAAGTTCCTTGACACTAAGCTCTACTGCTTCTTTCAGAAGCCTCCTCACAGATTCTTTAACTGACTTGTTTAGGCATGGCTTGTTCTCCACCGAACCAGTGAAGGGATCAAGGCCATATGTCAATAAAATGCGCATCACGTCAACGGTCCGCCCACCTTCATCTTCGCGGGCCCTCACATATGCCCTCTCACAACTTCCCCTTAAATAACAGGAGCTGCAAACCTACTCAGATGCTTGCGAATGTTAGCAATGAAGTTTCCTCATAGTCTAAAAACCATATAGAACCATTTTGAGCATAAAAATAACTAGGTTAACTTGAAAAAAATATATATAGATAAAGATTATTGGATATAGGAAAGAGTTTTTGACCATACAGTTCCTTCCTCAATGCCCACATGAGCCCTTAAACGCTTTCCCGAGTTGACGACTTTCCTGTCTAAGCTAGGGCACCCAGACCCCACAATCAACTGTATGTCTTTCCTACAGAGGTATCTGCAGTAAAGGCACGTCTGTGTCAAGCAAAACAGTCACACAAGAAAGAAACATGCAATAAAAAGGAAAGAGAGAATCAAAGTTGAAATGATGATTTATATTCTCGCTGGAATTCTCGTCAATAACTTTGAACAATTAAAACTAGAAATTTTGAATTGGCAATTACACAGGAAATCCATTCCAAACCTCCAGGCTGGACATCCAAGTACAATGGTTCAAGGCAAGATTGGCACGTCTTGTTCAAGAATAACTAATTTCATTGGATATATCCAGATCTGCTTACTGTGTTGCAGATTTTATGTTTCCTGGGATATGGTATTTTAGTGTTTATGTGGGGTGCTTTAACTTGTGGAGTTTCTGTAGCAATGCTTCACTGATGGGACGCCTCGTCCCCACGGTGGTAAAATGTTTACAGCTATTAATAAAATCGTTAGCTTCCAAAAAAAATTCATTGGATGGACATAGCATGAGTTAACAAGGGAAGCTGTATCAGCATTTCATGAAGATAATAAATATGCTTAAAAGGGAGAGTCTCCCCTGAGGGCAAAGGAAAATTTGCTCATTCCATTTAAGTGCAAAGATGCAAAAACAAATCTCTCTAAAAGGATAAGATCGGAAACAAACTTTTTAACCTTTCATAGGGCCAAAAGGCTCTTTGCACCAGCACCAACTTTCATTGGCAAAAACAAATCTCCCCGGAGAAAAGATTGAAATGACACAATAAAAAATCTATGGATATATGGCGCAAACACAATGAACAACAAACCACAAGATGCACACAACAGATTTGCGTGGTACAGCAATCAAGCCAACGTCCATGTGAGAATTGATTTTACTATGCGAGAAAGAATTAACGAGGATTACATAGGGATTAACCTAATCCAAAAAAATATGCCCATCTCTTAATTATATATAATGGCATAGGATTTTACTATTATAGTCCTAATTTTCATTGTGTGCATATGTGGCAGTGTCCCCGTTTTTAGATTTTGGGGATTGCCATGTCGGACAAAGTGTCCATGTCTACACGCGACGCTCGTGTCCATGTCCACAAATCATAGTTCTCAAAGTGTGTTATGATAGATACACAATGCCAGTAGTCCTACTCTGTACTCCCAAGGAACATTGTCTCCATCCTGTAAAGAAGAGACACATTTATCTTTTATAATTTGTTCATGAATTTCCATATAATTAATACATCCACAATATGCATTCATCCATTAGCTAACAAAAACAAAATGATTGCCGCGACTAAGACAACAAGACACTCCAAAATAACTCGCTTGGCCATAATCAAACATTGCAGAGAAATGCACCATCAGCATGCATTAACGATCTCATTAGCCATCAACAACTCAAGGAGTTTCACCCCCTAACATTCTTGCTCTACTTGGTTGCAATGGTTAATATTAACCAAGCTGACCAAAGTTCAAGTCTTGGGTGGTGCAAAGGACACAGAAGAGAGCAAAGCCATTAAGCCACTTTGATTTGGGGCAACCAAATAAACCCTAACTTCTTCTAAAGTGAAGGGCAAAACCTTTTACCAATATGTTAGAAATTTCATAAACAAGATTAATGGGTCAAAAATCACACTAGTCGATATTGCATCAGCAAATCCATGGCAGTAAAAGTATACATTCATAACATCATATAAGCTGAACACTATTTGAATTTGAAATAGGCAAATTCTATTGACAATGGACAATCTTCTAATAAGTTTGAGTGAATCCATCAAGGCAAATCAGAGTTGAACTAGTCCTGTTACCAAACAACAAATTCTAACAGCAATTCAATGAGTTCACGAAAACCCATTTGGCAATATCGACCACAAATTCAACATGATTCAAAGTGTTCCTGTTCCTAACTTACCTTATGAAATCGAACCGATCGCGGGCAAAATTGAGGCAAGCAGTTCGGATTCTATTCGAATCCTTGGAACCCAATTCCCCACCATAAAAAAGGTTGCCACTGCTGCCTCCAAAATAACCTTTCTTTAAGAGGAGTTCCATTAGCTCCACCCACTCCGGCCATGGATGCGAGATTTCGACCTTGAATTCTTCCGAGGAAGAAAACCCTCTTCGATTCGGAGCTTCTTTTTCTTCTTCTTCTTCTTCTTCCTCTTCTGTGAGTTTTAGAGATTGAAGTTGTTCAAACTCCTTCAAGACGATACCGAATTTGGAATCGGAGATTTGGGTATTTTTGGACGAGTGGAAATGTGAATAGGGAGACAAGGATTTAGGGCTCTTGGATTGATTTCTGAGAAATCCATGGGTTTTCAGGAGAAGCCTATACATGAAAGTTAACACACTGTATCGAACATCAACAGATTACAGTTCTGTTATCAAATTGCAAAGAGGGTTTGCCTCATTGTAGTGACATCCCCTGCAGCATAGTGGGTTCGCCTTTGATTGATCTGAACCGTCCGTTTCATCGGACTTTGTTGTTGATCTTCTAGGGTTGGGTGATAGATACTTTTCTAATAGCCACTTTTTGGACGCATATGTGCCAAGTGGACTAGATCGGACTCAATCCAATTGTCTATTTTTGTAGACCCATCTTGATCAGATGATCATAGATCCCTGATCCATCAAGCCTCATCTAGGGTTCTGCCCAAGAGACGATGAACCGTTGATTTTTTTTTATAGGCCTTTATCTGATGGATGGGATATATTCGGCATGGTATAGAAAAGAAACAATGTGTGTCATCGTGAGATGATCAATAAGATCAATGATCTAGATTACACAGACATGTCACCGTATGAGCCCAATGTTGATCATTAGGATTGATCCAGATGATGTCCAACTCTTGAAAAATACTAACATCTTAGCGATTGTTAGTCTCTTTCCTAACAGGCACTTTTTGGGTGTCATAAGGTAGCTGTGATTGGGTTCACTAATCCAACTGTTGACCATAAGTCTGGTTTATTGTCAATGGTGCAACTCGGGTCTGGTTGGGTCGACCCGAGGAACTCATTTTTCCAACCCAAATCCGACCCGATTCAATTTTCAAACCGACGAGGTTCAACCCGACCCGAATCGAGGAACCCTTTTTTCTAATCCATACCCGACCCGACTCGACTTCAACCCGACCCAACCCCAGTTTTTAAGCCTTAAAAACTAAAAAAATCATAAAAAATGTCGGGTTACACTTGGGTCAGGTTGCCAAACCCTCAACTTGAGCCCGACCCAAACTCAACCCGGGTTGGGAAAAGTCATCCCGAACCCAACCCGACCTTTTTCCGGTTGAACCTGACCCGAGTTGCACCCCTAATTGTCATCGATGCACCTTGTTAGGATTATCCTAGCCCCTTATCCATCAAACATCTTTTAGGGTTCTACCAAGAAAATCTAAACCATTGTTATGTAGGCCTTTATCTTATGGACAGGATGTCCGTTCGGCATGGGACCCGTATCATATGAGTCACCTAGTCATGGTCGAGAGGATCAACAGTCTCAATTAGGTATGCATGTCCTGATGTTACGATGTATGGAACCCAAATGGCATTCCTATGAAGAGATCTTAATGCCCTGTCTGGACTTGCAATTCAATGTGAACCTAGTCATTTAGGTTTTAGCCCTCCATTTCTAGGCCACTAACCAGATGGCTAAGATGGTCAAATCTGTAACATAACACATCTCCAATCAACTTCATGGAGATTTTGTCAAGATTGAGATTACCCGACTTTGTTAGCTTAGCCGGAGGACTAAACTAAAACTAGTCTTTATCTCATATCCCAAGTTTAAATGGTCTTAGTTGATTCGCTGCTCGTAATTTGAAACTTTCAAATGAACCTAGTTTGGTAGGAGTAAGCTTCTCTGGTTTGCTTCAGTTTGCCAGCTTGGTCGATCTTTGGTTGTATGTAGGAAAATTATTCAAATGGATGGAATGTTTGAAACTTAGAGCAGAAAACACATGGAGCTGTAACTAAGAAAGTTAAAAGCTGGGTATCAAACAGCTTATCTTTCATGTTAATTCGTAATCTGCTAAGCTTTTCTTTCAAGTTAATTCGGAATCTGCCAGTGTTATCTTTCAAGTTAATTCGGAATCTGTCAGTGTTATCTTTCAAGTTAATTCGGAATCTGCTAGTGCTCTCTCTCTCTCTCTCTCTCTCTCTCTCTCTCTCTCTCTCTCTCTCTCTCTCTCTCTCCGTGCGTGTTATCAGTTTAGGTTCGTTTGGCACCCCATTTGGCTTTTTTTATCCATGAAATTCCATCTCCGCCACTGAGATGTCATTTGGGTAGTCCGATAACAACATGGTGTGCAGTTTGTGATCCAGTTTGATTGCTAAATATCAGCTTAGTAGTTACTTAAAAAGGGTAAGACATTTAAGAAAGGGCAGTGATAATCGACCCCATATTTCCCTATACGGAGTCGATTTAAGATAAATGGGGGTCGATTTATCACTGCCCTTAAGAAAAGACACTGTTAAATCCTAGAAACAACATTCACCCCACATATTTTGCACTTAGCAAGATCTGAAACAGCCTCACTTCATGTGAATCTCCACCCCAATGTAGCTCAGTCTTATATTGATGTACCTGTCAAGACACGATGAGACTGCAAAATTATTCCTAAAATTTGTGAATTTATCTGTATACATGAATATTGTTACCACAGAAAGATAATGAATGCAAAATACAGGAACTTCAATGATCAACACTTTTCTCGTTTTTTTTTCGAGTTCTTTAAAAATGAGCTTTACAAGCGGAATTGCCCTTCTTCACCGATATTGCTGGATCGGTATGATCGAGCGCTCTTGCGCCGAAGATGAATGGGGCTAAGCGATCTGCCGAAGCTGTGGGATGTAAAAATGCATCGGTAGTGGCGGCTCAGGATCAGCCTCATGAAAACCTTATATTCCCTAGACTGCTATAAATCATTAAAGCGTCTTCTAACGGCCCTTTTGGGTGTGATTCGTTTGTAAACTTGAAATTTAGCATCTACATCCACGACCGCCTTGCTAGTCGATCTCATATTGATGAACCAAAACCGACACGATCCAATGCACGCACTTGGCATGTGTGCCTTGTGATTGGGACCGTTGCTCAGATGGACCATCGCATCGCATGTAACCCAATGGATCTAGATCAATGTTGAACAGAGATCGAATTCACATGATCGATGCATGCAAAAATTGCAGGCTTTTTTTCATCATGCTTGATTAAAGTTCATCCGACGGATTTATGACGACCAACAATATTCTTCAACCCAATCACCGCACACATGGGATCCATGCCATAGGTGGTTGTTTCCGTGACAAAAATGATGCTCTTCTTAAGAGATATTTTCTTTTGCATCCATTTAATAGATGTTACACCACAAAAAGGAGAGGAGATAAAAGAAAAAAGCAAACGCAGTAAAGCATTCATTAACTTGACGTGCTCAATGGCCAAGGCTTTGTTATACAACCTCGAGGTCGGAGGTTCAATCCCAACTTACGTACCGGAAAAAGGGAAACAAAAAACTATATCAGTTGAAGTCATATATCAAAAAGGCATTCATCCCTCTCTCCATGCGACAGTCGTGTGTATCAGAAGACAGTCATCCGTGCCCTGCTGCTCTTTTGAGTTGATCCATGACTAGATGTGCTACTGATTCATATCCCTTCTCGCGAGCTTTTAAATTCACCACATTCCACGATTAGCAAAACCAAGAATTTTCAGTAATCATTGAGCACATAAGAAAAAAAGACAGAAAAAAAAAATGCACAAGGAGATCTCTCCTAACCTTCATATATTGCTATTCCAGTTGGCGCAATCTTTCTCTTCCTCAAACAAAAAGAGCTATGCAAAAAAAAAACAAATCCCAATGTTACTAATCACCATTCATCTGCAAAATGACCGAAAAGGGAACAATCATTTGTATAAAACACATTACACTGAAACCCAGTACATCACATAAACATCCTCTACCATCCAATCAGTGCACATTCCTACATTGAAAATTGAAATGATCAGTTGGCGCAATTACTACACTGTCACTGATCCATGATATTCTCAATCGTACCTGCTCAAGGGATTGATTGGCATGTGCAGTGATTGGACAGGAGATATGGTTTATGCACAGAGTTTCTATAGCAAAGATCATTCTACATTGTCTATGCTTTCTCCAACAAGATTCCTGATGATACAGTAGGTAATGGTGATGAAGACAAATACCTGTTGCATATCCAATATGGATTTATTCCTTTTTCTTCAATGCAGTGTGGGCACATCCATTCCTTGTTCTCTCTCACCTCGTCCATCTCTACCAAATGATAACCCAACAAAAGATCAATTTACAAGAAGGTTTTATATGCTGTTGTCTTCTTTAATTATACTGTCTTTCTTTTTAGTTCCTACACATGAACTTTACCTTCTCCATATCTAACCTTGAGACAAGCTCGACAGAGAACACCGTTGGTAGAATGGCAGACCGAGCAATCTGTCTTGCCTGGTTTCAAATATGTCATCAAGTGCATTTCTGATTTCTGAAGTCCCAACTAAAAAGCAATGTATTAAAAAAAAATAGCCCTCACCAATGCATGGCTGATCCACATCTCTATCTCCACACCGCTTGCAATCTTCCTCCCCACACAATTTTTTTTGCCTGCATTAATAAGTTTAGAAATTTATGAAAAAAGAGATGACAACTTTTATTAATAGAAACAAATGCCCTGTATTTTATGAAAAAAGATAAAAAGTGACCCCTTCTCACTGAAGAGCAATGATGCCACTTAGATTGGTCATTTTGTTGGATGGGAATGTTTTACCAGACCAAAGAGGAGTTATCCTATTTATTGGCTAGAGGGGGCTTCTCTGAATATTGTTCGAAGACACCACTAGCTGCTGCATTATTAGTTAAGGCAAAAGGCTGGCTAGCATGGCTTACAGGCAGGGGGCTAAAATCCTTTGGCTAAATCCGCGGGATACGGAAAGGCATAGAAGAACTATGATGATGGTACATTCCTTCTCTTAGTTTTGTAATAAGACTAAGATTGAAGAGCTAAATGGGTATTTGAGCAAGAAGATTGAACTGAAGGATCTTGGCCCGGCCAAGCAAATACTTGGGATTGGGATTTAAAGAGATAGGAGGAATGGGACCTTGTCACTTACTCAAAATGGGATTTGTGGAAACAGTGCCTGAAAAGTTTGGCATGAGCAAGGAAAAAGCAGTTAAAACTCCAGTGGCACCACATTTCAAGCTAGCTTCCGATGATAGTCCAAATACAAGAGAGGAAAAGGAGCTCACGGCTAGGTTTCCCTATGCAAGTATTGTTTGGATCTTGATGTTTGTAATGAAGTATACTAGAACGGATATTGAAGTCTGGGAGCTCACGGCTAGGTTTCCTTATGTTTGTAATGAAGTATGCTAGAATGGATATTGCTCATTTGGTTGGTGTTTTAAGTAGATTTATGGCTAATCCTGGAAAGATGCATTGGGAGGCAACAAAGTGGGTGCTTCGGTACTTGAGAGGCACAAGTGATTATTCCATTACTTTTTAGCGAAGGTTCAACATCAATTCAAGGTTTTTTGGAAGCAAGTTATGCTGATGACCGTGGTAAAGGGAGATCTACTACGGGTTTTGTTTTTCGATTTGCTAATGAACCGATAAGTTGGATTTCTAAACTTCAACAATGGTGGCATTATCAATTACCGAGGTTGAGTACATGGCGGCAACGGAAGCTTGCAAGGAAGGGGTTTGGCTTCAAGGTTTGATGGGTGAGATTGGCATTGAGTCAAAACCCATGGATTTATTTGTGATAACATGAGTGCCATTTACTTGGCCTAGAATCTGAAGAATTTTGGAGAGAAGATTTCACTAATCTTGAATATCTTAGATCAATTACAAAGACAATTGGTGGTGCTTATAAAGAGCACTTACATGATAAACATAGAAATAAATCAAGACAACTATGGAAAGAGATAACACTAGAATATTCTAATCTAACCTAATCAAATCTACTTTTCTAATCTCTCTTGCTTGCCTCTTCTAATCCACTTGACTAATTTATCTAGTTGCTTCATTTAGCCAACTTACCCAATCTACCTCCAAGATGATCCAACGGTGAGATCTTAACCCAATCCAACCGCTGGATCCCACATATTCTAACATACCCCCTCAAACGTATGTGGATTGAAAATCAACATACGTTTGATTACAATGAAATTCCCCAATAAGAAAATAAAATTTGCTCCCCATAAGAAAATAAAGTCTTTTGATTGGAACCGCATTGCCGAAGTTTGATGATGAATATGCCTTGATGTTATCGCCGAATGTATATTGCCGAAGAAGATGCCGCTTGTTGATTTGCCGTGAAGAGATGAATGAGAACAAATCATAGCCTTAATGGGCTAGACAAGAATCAAACCTCGATGGGGGAGTGGTAATGGGTCACTATGGACCAAAGCCATAATGGGCAAGTCATTAGGTCGATTTAGAATATCGAACCTTCTGGAAATAGGTCACATTGGACCAAAGCCTCGAAGAGCAAAAAGGATGCCTCGATGGGCGAGAATGAGCCTCAATGGGCCAGACACATGGGTCGGCAAGTTCCGATCCTCATGAAATTTGGAAACAACTCTCTCAAGCACGCACTTCAAAACAAATGAAGCACCTCAATTGAAAAAAGAGAATATTCCGGGCACGCACCTCAAATGAAGTACCTCAACCGAAATATATATGAAAAAAAAATGGAAGAAAAAGAAGATAGAGAAGAAAAATAAGATGGAGACAAACTACAACTAATGGCTCAAGGACGACAATTATTGGCAAACATAAAAGGTCATGCAAAACCTTTCATAAGAAATTGAGCAATGTGTATCCAAAGAGGGCTGCAAATATCAATAATCGGTAACGATATTTCTCTAAAGAAAGGTAAGAGGGTGTTCTTCTCAATTTTGGGGTTAAGATATTTGGGTAAAAGCAAAGGAGTTTAATTAGTAATTTGGAGGTGATTAGGTAGGTAAAGAAGAAAAGGGTTTCTAGAGTAAAACGAGGAGTCCTAAATATGATATTAGTAGAAATTTGGGAATAAATGGGAAGGAAGGGTGTGCTTACCAAATCTGGGGTTGAATATATTGCAAAAGACAAAGGAAATGATGTAGCCATTAAAATGAAGCATAGTAATTCCCCCAGCTCTTCTCACTTCCCCTGAAGAGGCATTTCGGTATATGCCACATACCCCATATGTCTCAATAATACCTTTTCAAACCCCATGTGCATGGCCTTGAATTACGTAATTGCTCCTTTACAAGGCATTATGCAAAAAATAGTGTTGTTAGCTACTGTAAAAAAGAAAGGGCTGCACATAACCTTGGAAATAACAGAGTTTTGCTGAAATCCCTCATCCGTCCTTCACCATTAACAGAAAGTGGAAGCGCTCGAACCATGAAAAGAATCAAAACACAGGTTTGAGCAAGAGCAGCATATGGGATCAGATTTGCTCTCGTTACTCTATTTTTGTGTTGACTCCGAATATCTAGACCTTTTTTTTTTTTTTTTTTTTTGGAATCGGATCTGCCCTCGTTACTCCATCATCTCCAGAGATAAGATAGCTATGCTCTAACCCTCAATGTTTGAATACATTGTGCTTGGATCTAGTGTCTGGTTTTCCTTCTGGTGCTTCTCATTGCCATCACTCCGGTCCACAAAGATGAGGTTCCGATTAAAGACATGGTTGATTTTATGAAATCGGCCATTGGCAAAACCGCTCCTTAAGAAAACCGCATAACACAACAGATTATAGAACACACAGATCTCATATAGAACTCAAATCAGAGAAGAGTAGCAGGACAGCTAGATTAAGAAAACAAGATGGAGGAAACAAATAAAAATGGATGGACCGGGCGGACGGCTGATCTAGCCGTCCGCCAGAGAAATACGTCAGACGAGTTGTGCTCAGGCCAAGGAAATGGGCTGCTCTGATACCATGAAGAATTTTGGAGAGAAGATTTCACTAATCTTGAATATCTTAGATCAATTACAAAGACAATTGGTGGTGCTTATAAAGAGCACTTATATGATAAACATAGAAATAAATCAAGACAACTATGGAAAGAGATAACACTAGAATATTCTAATCTAACCTAATCAAATCTACTTTTCTAATCTCTCTTGCTTGCCTCTTCTAATCCACTTGACTAATTTATCTAGTTGCTTCATTTAGCCAACTTACCCAATCTACCTCCAAGATGATCCAACGGTGAGATCTTAACCCAATCCAACCGCTGGATCCCACATATTCTAACAGAATCCTGTTAATCACAAAAGGACCAGACACATATCGGTCCAATATCACTACATTCAAGAAGCCATTGAAGATGAAATGATTCGGTTGTTGAAAGAGGGAGCCAAAAAGAATGTGGCGAACATGCTTAGTAAAGCGGTTCAAGGCGAGAAGTTGGATTGGAGTTTATCTTCTCTTGGCGTCAAGGAGGAAGGCTCGACAAGCCGGTGATTATGCATCAAGGTTGGAGTTTGTTGAGTTGGTGATACAAAATCACTGATATTTTATTTCTTTTTTGGATGGGGTCCCATTTGGTACTGAAATTGGGATGTTTTCTTGCTCTCTTATACAATTTGTAAATGGAAAGAAAGATAGGGTTTTCAAAAGAAGGGGAAAAGGGAGAGAGGTGAAAAAAAGGAGAAAAGTTTATGGCAAAAGAGGGGTTTTCTCTTGGGGCTCTATAAGGGGTTTTGCGGTGAGACAAAACCGAGTTTTTCTTTTTCTTCTTCCTGGTGGCCTTCTCCCTTCATTCTTCTTCTTCTCCGTATGGCTTTCTTCTTTGTAAGCCAAGCTTTATATTGGAGGGTTTTCCAAAGGGGTTTTTCCTCGTGCTCGATGCAGAGATTTGAGGGTTGCGTAGAAGGTTGGAGAGAAGGGTTTTTTCCGTAGTTTTTACCAGTGTGGAGGTAATATTGTACTATTTTGGTTCTAAATAGTGGATTTATGTTTCCTTGTCCATGGATGTAGCCCATTGTGATGAACCACGTATATTCTTATCTTTTTGTGGTTTCTTGTGATTTATTTCTTTTGCTCCTTTGTGGTTGTGGTTTGTTGGCATATCTTTCTCCATCTTATTTGTGCAAGATTTTGGATTTTCCGGTAGCTTTTACCGGTGAGGTAACATTGTACTATTTTGGTTCTAAATAGTGGATTTATGTTGCCCATGGATGTAGCCCTGTCTGTGGATGTAGCCCATTGTGGTGAACCACGTATATTCTTGTCTTCTTGTAGGTAACATCGGGCTTCTCAGACTAGCTAAGAAGCGAAATACTCGAATCCGCCTCTGGCGGATTCGAGTATTTGTGGTTTGTTGGCATATCTTTCTCCATCTTATTTGTGCAAGATTTTGGATTTTTCGGTATGTTCGCCGGTGGTATTGGTGATAAGTTTTCACCGTTAGATAAATATATCAATAATTAGCATATCATACAACGGATTTCAGAGTCTTGATATGCCCTGTGTGTAAACTCAAATTAAGTTGCTTATATACCTCATTTTATCTAAACATGAAAACATTGATTCTCCCAAAATATTAATCTTCTCTTTATCCAAAGCATACCACTTTTTCCTCATATCCCCGTTCATAACTTGGTCAGTTCTAGTAAAGAATATCCATATTCTAGTTGTATTATACATTTGCATTGTTGTATTCAACATCGACTCGTACCACGAATTCTCTCTTTCGATTTCCAATCAATATTAAAGTTCACTTCCACTACTTGCTTCAACATACCACTCGTAATCATAGGTAATAAGTTGATTATTACTGTTATTCAGAAAAGGGTGGTTTTGTATTTTGATGAACTCGAAATTTAGAAGGGTATTTCAGTGGTATACAAAAGAAAATCAGAAAATTTTCACATCTACAAGAAAATAACTCAGCAAAGGGGGTATAAGAAAAAACCTGCAGAAATGGCAACAAATTCCTAAAACAGGATCATAAACGCTCCCTCTGCTCTTGCTATCACATCGCCGAGATAAAACATCTGGAGAAAGCTGCAGTTTAGAAGGGTGAACGCTCAACAAAGGCGCATTCGCGGGTCTCCTCTCTTCGCTCCTTGCTAGGCTAAACAATCTCTTTCGAGCCGGTTCCACAGACCTAACTTTCTCTGCCATAAGAGGAAATGAGAAAGATAAATCAGAAATCCAGTAAAAGAAAAAGAAAGAAAGGTTTCAAGATTCGAAGAGAACCTTCTAGTGATTTTATCTGGTCAGGACTTTTTCCCTTCAACCGGTCAGAACGTCGCAGAGACGTGTAACTGTATACGGATTTTTTATATTTCCGAACAGTTTTTATTGGGGTGGTGATGGCTCGAAGATCGCTTGCACTTTTCTCTAGCCCTAGAGATAGCATTCGTGCCTGTTCATGAAATATACAGAGAAATCAGATCAAATCAAATCGGAGAGAGAGAGAGCGAGAGAGAGAGAGAGAGAGAGAGAGAGAGAGCGAGAGAGAGAGAGAGAGAGAGAGAGAGAGAGAGAGAGAGAGAGAGAGATCTAATGGGTTTCTGTTCGCGGACCTGATTCTCTGCGATCCGGGCATTTCGAAGATCTTCGTAGTCGCTCTTTGCTCTGAGCCTTCCCATGACGTCAATGCTGAGGAACGCTGGGATTTTTTTCTCTCGGAGAGGAAGTTGGGGCTTAACGGCTATATTTCAGAGTGCTTTTGAAATTCAAATGTTTGTGACCCTGAGGTGTCATCACAGGAGATTTAACCTTAAAAGAAATTACGAAAGCCCACTTTCTTAGTTTCTTGAAATGTTATCAGTACAAGCTTATTTTCATATTTGCGGAAACCCATCTTTCTTGTTTAATTGGCTGGTGAGAGTTTTGTTGGGAATGTAATAACCGAGTTTTTTTTATTATGTAAGCCCTTAAAGTCCCGTATTTTTTCAAAAAGTATTGTACGGACTACGCTATAGGATGATCCAAACCATCCATCTGATGGGCCACAACGTAAATAGGTTGTGCCGAAAAAATCATTTCCATCGATCACAACCCTCCGATCTACAAAGGGACTGAATATTATGGAAACATCATAGATCGGAGGGCTAGGATCATCCCATGGAAATGATTTTTGGGGCACAAGCTATTTGCGTTGTGTTCCATCACAACGACGGTTTGGATCATCCTATGATGTGGGACGTATAGTACATTTTTTAAAAATACGGGACTATAAGGGCTTACAGAATATAAAATCTCGTAATAACCTTTTGAGTGCTTTTTAAAAAGACGACATTTGGTCAAAATATAGTGAAACTGATAAACTTATAACATTCAGCATTATACCCGAAAGATTGTTTTTTGGTTCTTTCTTTAGTCCCATGCTTCTTAGCCCTAGCCCCTAGGAGGTCTTTCTCCACTAGCAACTTGGTTGGAGAAATATCCTTTCTTGGTTTCCTTTCCGCCAAACATTTGACCAATGCCGGAGGATATCACCAACCGGGTATTGAATACCGCTCTCGGATTGAAACAAATTAAATTCACCGCCATATGGCTGACCGGCGATTACTAGCGATTCCGGATCCCAAAAATACTAAAAGAATATCATGTATTGGCCCAGGTAAATCCATTATGTATAAAATAAGAGATAAAAAAAGTTAAAATATTTCATGACCTTACTGACCCAGAGCGCTACCTTCGCGGAACACCATTCTTTACCTGCAAAAAACCGATTATTACGTTCCTCCCAAATGTGCCATACTAACGCATTTGGGATAGAAAACCACATCGATAATCGATTCACCGACACAACCAATGAAAGCTCCGCTCCTTTTTAGAATTAGACTGCAAACACTTCTCTGAACTACCCATGAGAAACCGAAAGATTTGAGTTTCGCCATCCACACCTAGAATGAGAATGGGCAATGTAAAAACAGGTGGTTCAGATACTCATCAGATTTCTTACACAGCACAAACCGATTGGCCATGCTGAGTCCCCGGCGCTTTAGTCTTTCGCAGGTATTTATCCCTCTAAGCACAAGGGTCCAAGTAAAGGCCAAGACGCGAGGAGGGGCCACCGGTTTCCATACAGTAGCATAGTGAGAAGGGGTACCACTATCATCGTTGAGCTTCTGAAAGAAAGACTTGACAGAAAAGCCCCCCTGAGAGTCCGGGGCCCACACCCAATGGTCGCAGATAAGTACACTGATGACAATTCACCCAAGAGATTGCCAAAGAGAGTAATCTCCGAGTCTTTAAGGTTACGCCTCATCCGGATATCCCGTACTGTTCTTCCGTTATCATTGCTCCTATTTATATTAGCAGCTATGGTTGATTCCGGCTCGATTGCAATCCGGTAGAGCTCCGGATAAGATTCAGCAAGCGTAGAATTTCCAATCCAGATGTCTTTCCAGAAACGCACCAGGTTTCCACGTCCAGGCATGAATCTCACTGAAGGAAAGAATTCCTCTCTTGAAGAGGAAATAGATTTCCAGACACCAGATCCTTTATGATTTAAAGGACCATTGCAAGTCCAATCCCCCCATCCCCTACCGTATTTGGCCCCAATGACGGAATGCCATAGCGCCTCTTTGTCGGTACCGAATCGCCAAAACCATTTTCCAAGAAGTGCCTTGTTTCTGAGTCTGATTTTCCCAATGCCCAATCCGCAGTTTCTTTTGGATTTGCAGACCTTTTTCCATGCTAGCAGGTGGCAGAGCCTTTTCCCCTGCTCTTTGCCTTCCCACAGGAAGTCCCTTTGTAGCTTTTTGATGCGCTTAGCAATGCTCGCAGGGATCCTGAAAAGTGAGAAGAAGTACACAGGCATGTTTGCAAGGGCCGACTTAATCAGAGTTATACGACCCCCAAAGGATAGGTAGTTCCTTTTCCAGGTTGAGAGCTTCCTTTCGATTCTCTCAATGACCGGATCCCATTGGGCAGCTTTTGGGATTCCATAGCCTAGTGGAAGTCCGAGATACTTGATTGGGAACAAGGCACCCTGGCACCCTAAAGCTCTTGCGTATGATGCCATCTCCACCCGATCGAGGTTTATACCAACCGCTACGCTCTTAGACATGTTGATTTTTAAACCGGAGATGATTTCAAACCACATGAATAATCGTTTCACATTGATAATCTGAGATGCATCAGAAATAGAACCGTATCATCTGCAAATTGTAGATGGGATAGGGTGGAAGAGGATCGACGGCTAGGTTTTAAGCCATTGATCAGCCCACGATCTTCAGCCTTGGTAATAAATAAGCTCAGCTATTCCGCCACAATGATAAACAGATATGGTGCTAATGGATCCCCTTGTCTGAGACCACGCGAGCAGCCGAAGCATCCTTCAGGAGATCCATTAATTAGGATAGAGAACATTGCCGTCTTTAAGCATGCCGACATCCACAATCGCCCCAAAGCCCATGCGGGGAGGGAATGTAGTCCAAAACCCCCCAATCCACGTGATCATAAGCTTTCTCAAAGTCAACACCCCACCCCCCCCCCCCCCCCCCCCGGCCCGCATTAGCGATTACAATTCCATCCAAAATCTGCCTATTGCGAACAAAAGCCCCATGATATTTTGAGATGATTTCCCCCATTACCGCACAAAGGCGCCTAGCCAAAACTTTCGATTGTTTTGGGATGATTTCCCCCCGTTAATCCTAAGTCCTAACCATACAATTTCATTTAATGGTTAGCTAATTTTTTTGTTTTCTGCTTATATTGTATGTTTTCAGCCCCTGGATTGTTTTCTGAACTATTTCTAGAAATAATGGGAGACTTTTTGTATTGATATTAAATTGGAGAGCTCTTATTTCCACCCACGCATTTGGGTAGTTTCCACCAGCTCCTTTGTTTAAGTTATTTTCAACTGTTTGTAGTTTGTACATTTCACAATGGGTTGTATAGGCCAATAAATAAATTCTAAGCAACAGAGATGGTGGAAACTAGCAAGTAGCAATACAAGTGGTAGTATCCCTTGAAATAATCATGGGAAAACTGTAAAGTTCTGCAATTTCAAGTTGTTTTGATTGTTTGGCATTTAAGAAGAACCACTGGTCAATACTTTTGATTAACTTGGAAATTGGTCATTTTATTTCTCAGTTTAGCTTGAATGAGTCAATGATAGAAGTCTCGTATGTTAAAAAATTTGAAATCTGAATCAATACTTGGGGCCCAACTCAACTTGGTTGAGTTCCAAGTCGATCAGTGAGCTTTAGAACCTTAATAGGAGCTAATAAAGTTCGTTTATCTTGACGTGTTTTCTTTCTCAGGGCGATGGAAACTGTTATCAATCAGTATGGTCTTGATATTGATGCTTTGAGATCAACTCGTCTTCCCTTGGCTGGTGGAACTCAGATGGGGGATTCTGGGTATGTAAGATTAGAATTTGAGGACAAGGATGCGGCTCACAATCCATCTTCTATAGGCAGCGGCACTAACATGCCTTCTAAAGGAGGGCACTAGCAGTGATTGGAGAGGAGATGTGATTTGTGGCTTTATGCACAGAGTTTCTACAGCAAGGATCATTCCACATTGTTTATGCTTTCTCCAACAAGATTCCTGACACTCTATACTATTTCATTAAGTGCATATCTGATTTCTAATGTCTCAATAGAATAGCAAGATATTAAAAATAAATAAATAAATAGCACTCACCTATGCATGGCTGAACCACATCTCTATTTCCACACCGCTTGCAATCTTCTTCCCCACAGATTTTTTATTTTATTTCTTGCAAATCTGAACACGTTTTTGTTTTCTATGGTGAAAGAAAACTGGGATTTTTTTTTATTTACTGAAAATCTCAATGGTGAAAAAAGTGTGTTTTTTCATATTTTTCTGAGTTTTATTTCTTTGAGATCTATTTTTTTTTTCAACAGTGAAGAACTCGTTTTATTTCCTACAAATATGAAGATATTTTATCTGCCATAAGCTACTATAATCTCCTTCGGGGAGAAATTGTGTATGTCACTGAACTTGGTTTCATATCACAATGGTTCATAGAATCACAGTCAACATGCATTTCTTCTATTTAAACACTTGCATTGAACTCCATAATGGTTTCTTATACTCCTTGTCAGTTGGTTTGTACATGGAGAGTGGGCTGGGATACCTGCCCACAAACTAGGGCCCACAAGCTTCTCATGTAATGGTAAAAAAAAGGCCATGATTTTTTTTTTTTCGCCCCCTTGTAGTATAATGCTCCCCCCCTTTTAACGTGATTTGGCATAAAAAACATTAAGTCTGCCCACAATTCACGTTTAAAGGGGGGCGGAAAAATCGTCTCCCTTAAAAATGAGACTATAAAACTTTTTAGAACTCTAAAGACCCGATTACTATGAAGTCCAGGCTGGATGAGTTTCAGGCATTCCCAGAGTCGCTTAGAGTCAATGCAAGTTTCTCAGAGCCACTCACAGTCTGCGAAGTCTAACGTGCATTCAAAATTCCGTGCGACTAAAGCTCCTCCAAAAGCACATGCTAAAACAATTGTGGCTGTTAGGCTTGTTCTTAATAGATATTATTTGGGGCTTGCTCGAGCCCCCATCTCTTTAATCTGATCCATCTGTCCGCTGGGGGCCATAAGCATGGTTAATTAACACCTTGATTGGATGATCTTAGAACTTCTTGATCCATCTAGTCTATTTTACAATTTCAACGGTCTTGATTGCACATACATATCTCCATGTGAGAGTGAGACCCTAGGATTGAAAGTGGCACCATACTGCCTATTGTTTTAAAACGCATATATTATCTTCTAAAACCACCCCCTCTCTCAAGTATATCTAAAGTCTCTCCATTCTCGAGAAATCTCTCTACTAGCCGGGTCTTGAAGGATTCGCACCGACCCATGGGCCTTATCTCTCTTGTAACGCAAGCCCACTCACTGTGCCTGTGTTATAAAAGAAGGTCAATGATAAATTCGCACCCCCGCTAGGATAATTCGCACCCTTGTAAAGGAGGATATGTGACAGACTTCTACGCCTTTTAACATGAATTGGCGCGAATTATCCTATCGGGGGTGCGAATTTATCTCGCCCAACAAGAATCTCGTTTTTTAGGGAAGTGATATATTCGCCCCCTTTTCTTCCCTAGGCCAGCCCACTCTACTGTAGTTGTGTGACTTTTCTCTACTCTTTTACAGTACAAGACAAATAAAGGATGTCCTGGGAAAGAAAAAGGTGGTGAATATATCTTATGTTTTTTTTCATGACTTCGTCGCCCTTTCCTTCTGTGCCTAAACTCACCCCATATGAACAGAAGGCAAAAGTGGGTTCGAACCTCTTAATGGCGTAATTAGGGTTTTCCTTTTCCCATAATTCCGAACAGTAGACGTCTCTCTTCTGATCGCAGGAAAAAAAACCTTAAAATCACTCACTTCTCGTTTTATAAAAGAACTCGGGGGGACTTCAATACCGATGCCGATTAGGGTTGCTCTCTCCGATCCCTCATCATCTTCATTTCCTCCGTGAATGAACTCGGAAAAATTCAGCTCTGGTTTATCGAAAAAGCGTATGCTCTTTTCCAATTTTGTTTTCTTCTCCTTTTTTATTTGGGGATGTTTGCTTACAAATTCACTTGCTATTGCGTGGGTTAGAGAATTGCACTCATATTGTCTATTTTTTTTATATAATCTCTCCAATATGCCATTGCGATATATAAGCAAATGCGTGTACAAAAATAATCTATCTTTTTTGTTTGTAATTTTGTCCCACTTTCCTTTGGTGTTAAACGCTGCCTGTATAAATAGAAAAGAAATGGAAAAAAAACTACACCAGGTGAAAGTGGGTTTGTAGCTTTTAATGGCAGAATTAGGGTTTTCTCTGCAACTACACTGTTACATGCCTAATTGGCCGTAACACGAATAAACAAACGGAAAATAGAAAAAAAGAGGGGGAGATAGAGGTTGATTTGAGGCAACTGGACCTCCTAACGGCTCAATTCGAGAAGAGTCATGACTCTCCTAAACAAAGTCTCCTTTGCTGTAAATTTATCTTCTTCCTCAATTTCATTCAAATACACTTTTGAAATACAAGCATAAAGGTAGTCCCACATCACTACCTTATTAACTCACTTACATGACACGTAACAAATAAACAACAACCCTCACCTACATGACACATAACAAGTAACACGGTAACACCCACAAATCTAAAATGAAAAATCCTACAATAACTACTTTGTAACTAAATCACATACACCATAACAAGTACGTATCATACACCTCCTTCTCCCAGAATTCCGAATCATAGACGAGAATTCTTAAGTTCTATTCATGAAAAACCCTTAAATCTTTCATTTTTCTTATTCAATTCCCGTTTTAGAAAAAGAACTGGCTAAGAGGCTCTCGTAATCAGGTGGCTAAGAGGCTGCCTCAACGTAAATAAAGTGGTGGTTGAAGGAGACTCCCTCAACGTAATCAGGTGGCTAAGAGGCTCTCGTCCAGGTCCATGGAGATTCACTGCTTTTTTTCCTGATGAAATTCAAGATAGAATTGGGGCTGCATCGACTTCATTCAATCATATCAGGGCGGTCAACGAATAGTGAGGCTGACAAATTGGCTAGAGAGGGAGTTGCTAAGGAGACTCTTGAACTCTTCGTTTTCCTTCCCCCATAGCTGTTTTCGTACTCTTATATTTTCTTTTCCTCGAGCTTTGTTATGCTGCTTGTATTGCTAGGGATCTCCTCGGTCTCTATTTGCTTTAATAGAATCCCGTTACCATTCAAAAAAGAAAAGAAAAAGAACTGGCAACGTGACTTCCTAGCGATGGCGATTAGGGCTTCTCTCTCTCTCTCTCTCTCTCTCTTTGATCCGTCAACGTCTCCGTTTCTTCTATGAACAAACCCGGAAAATTTCTGTGCTGGTTCAAGGAAAAAGAGTATGCCCGTTTCATTTGTGATTTGTTCGCCTTCTAATTTTTTCCCCGTGTTATGCCTAGAAATTCATTTTCTATTGGGTTCATAAACCCATTGTTACCGAAAACTTCCTAGTTGGATGGGAAGCTCGCTTCCCCGGAAACTCACTTCGGAAGCTATGTTCTTCCCGCTTCCCAAATTTAGGGGAAACGTGCTTCCCAGACGTTTCCTATGTATTTCCTCTTCAGTGATTATTTCTTCTTAAAAGAATATTTTCTCCTTTTGATAATGCTGAAGGATTGTATTTAAAAAAGATAATGTTTAAGGACTGTATTTAAAAAAAAAGCATGCATTTAAGACATGAAAACTCATCTGAAGTTTCAAATGCAAATTATGTGGATCTTTTCTCAAAATCTCAACGCTAAATATACATGAATAAAACATGTGAAACTATAAAATCCTAAAACTTGTAATTCTAATTAGTCGGTCTTTTGTTCTACTTATAATCCTTTCCTATATGAACCACCCTCCCTAACCTACTACAGTCCTACGCTTTCTATGGACTTTTCGTTCGCTACTTCGCTTACAAGGAGGTTTATTACATGCTTCATGTTGACTTTTAATGATGCTTCCCACATTTTCTCTTCACTTTCTTTAGAGCTTTTCGCTTCCCTCATTTTTACCTTTCTAAACCCCTCGCTTCCCGCATCGCTTCCCACTCTGGCAACTATGCATAAACCTCGGTTTGTTTCATAAACTGTTCCCGCTCGGTTTGGTTCATAAACCTCTTCTCCTTCGGTTGAATTTATAAACTGCTCCTCTTTGTCCCCATATCTTTCCTCTTTTCTCGATCTTATCTCATTCTTGTTTTTGATTCGCTGTTCTTCTATTTCTTTATCCTGGCTGATCAGCCATTATCTTTATACTCTAGATATCCCTCTTCTTCATCCTGCAAAGCTTGTAGCAGGACGACGTTCGAGGCCCAGTACGCAATCCTTGGTAAGGATCTATTATTTATTTTCTTGTTAGCCTACTCATATTTTCTTTGACTCTTCCTCTCAACCTTGACCCATTCTTTCCCATATTATTTTCCATGCTTCATTCCCTGAACCTTCCTAACATTAACCTATTAGCCTTATATCCTGTTAGAATCCTTTTTGGGACGTAGCTAGGTATTAGTTAGAGGATCTGATTTATTTGATTGATTTTTACTGTGATCTGAATTCCTTGCTTATTTAGTTGATCTCTTTTTTACTAGGAACTCTTACTAGGATGGGTGTAATTCTATTGATGCATTAATTTAAAACTTTGGAATTTTAAGTAAATTATAGATGCTTTGATTATTATGTGTTGTTTATTTCCATTTGGGAATGCAAGTTACTGTTACTCTGAAATTAAAAACCATTTCTTATGCTCCTAAAGTTCCCAGAAATTAATCTGCGAATCATAACTTTGCATCACAATCTTAGAGGTTGTTTTAGATATTTGATATGATGGATAAATTTGGAAGTGTCCTGTATATCTTTTACCTGTCGTCCATTCAATTTACAGCAGGATTTTATTTGGTTTTACAAGCAAGGTTTTGCGTTCACATGCAGTTTCCTGCCCAAGATGGCATCATCTCATCACGTTGAAATGGAGGCGGCCAAATTTTTGCAAAAGCTTATTCAAGACTCGAAGGATGAACCTCCCAAACTTGCAACAAAACTCTTTGTGGTGTGCATCACTTTCCTTTTCCCAGTAATAGAATTCGAGGTTAGATCCAAGGTGATGCCTATTTTTTCATCTTTTTGTATTGTAACAGATATGCCAACATATGAAATCAAGTGGAAAGGAACAGTCCTTGCCATATCAAGTAATATCCAGGTGAAAGATACGAAATTTCTTTTTTCCTCTCTAAAGTGATATAAGGGTTTCAAACTTCATTTGAATTTTCCTACTTCTCAGTGGTGAGCTATCATTCAGTGCATGGACAAAAAAGTTATGTAGGGCACCTTTTAACTTCTTGATATTCTTTTAGTTGGGTTTATCTTTTGTTCATGCTTTTGAATTGAAACTAACGCAAATTATTAGTCTCATGGTTCCAATTAATGCCCCAAATATAAGCGGGAAGCATTTTGTATGCATGCATTGTTGAGCACTTCATGTGTGCATTTAGTTAATACAATTGCAAACTAGTTATGTACATTAGAAACCATTAAAAAAAGTTTTGTACAGTAGAAAATACAAGCTTACCATGATTTCTATACATATGGTGCATGTGAATATCTGCATGGATTTTGTCTGTACTAGTAAGATACTGGATATAGCTTGCTTGTGATTCAGGTTGTGACTGTTCCTTGGAAGTATTTCAGATATGGTCCATGCCATAGTTTTATATTTTCCCGAAATGTTTCCATCACCGAAACGACGAAATCTCAATGAATTCCTTCCACGTCATTATTTCCTTAGAAATTTCGACCAAAATGCCCGAAATTCAACCGAAATTGTCGGAATGACAAAAAATGGAAAGATGTTTTTATTTACATCCTATAGAGCTATTTTTTCTCAAAAGAAAAAAATCCTGCCCTGATCCGCTGTAAATTGAAAAACACTGCAAATCAAAGGAACACATTTTTCTTCGTAATTATATGCGGTATTGACATAGAGTTGGGGTCCTTTGAAGGGGAGACTGGTCATTGTACTTTCTTATACTTCATTACATTATACTTCTTTATTGACTTTACTGTTTCAGTCCAGACATGTGCGACAACGCATGCCATTAGGTGTTCGATGTGATTAAGCCATTATGGATGGCTTTCTTGCTTATATAATTTTTTCTAAGTATGTATTTGTGCTTGTTCTAGCATTTCCCAAAGTTTCGTCTTAAAATTTCATCATTTGTATCTGTTTCCATACGTTTTTGTGGTTTTACAAGATTTCCACCGAAACTGAGATGTTTCTGTTTCCCTATCCATCGAAACAAAAACCGAAATTTACAACCTTGGTCCATGCATGGGAACCACATTCTGGACGCCAGTGCATGTGGTTGCAAGTCAAACCTCTTAAATACTACATTTATGTCATTCAGAACAAGACATATTTTGCCTTCAATAAAATTAATTATCAACTCTTAGCGGTGAAGATTTGGATTGCTTAGGGGCTATACGAAATGAGTTCCTCTTGATTTGGTGCCCATCATCAGCAGCACTATTGCTAGAAGCTTACTTGGTGATGTATTAACTTGGTTGCCTATTCAAAAAGAAAAAAGAATGCTTGGGTGTTATATCTATTTACATATCGTGGAGCCAACAATACTGACATTCATCAATTTTGTGTATGAATGAACTTATAAGATGGAAAAAGACCAGGTAACACCCATTTTATGAAGTGTAATCATGGGACAGAGCTGATTATTTGGCATGATTGTGGACATGTTGCTGTTTCGTAGCCCATTCTTGACAAACCTTCATAATTCAACGGCTTATATTGGTTAGATTTTACGTGAATCATGTGGGAGCTTGGGTTTGCGCAGAAGTGCAATCTGAACCTCAGTTTCTCCTTTTCTCTTTGTTTTCTTGCTATATTAAGGTCGTACTGCAATGTAATACCTAAACCTACTGGAATTGAGCATCAAAAACTTGATTCAAAGCGTGGATTGACGAATCTAACCTGAGTTCACGAATTTGGGGATTTTCCCATAGGTAAAATCCCTGATTCTTTCCAATATTTCTTATGGGTTAGTTGTAATTCACCAAAAAACATGTATGATTTGTTGAATGTGTGTGGTTTTGACATGATTTTATGAGATTTGGGTGGTTATTTATGAGGATTTTCTCAAAATTTTTCCCTTATTCCCTCATCTTTACTCTGTAATAAAATTCTTACTTACCAAAGACCAAAAAACTATGAAGAATGCATGAAATGCTTCTCTTTGGTTATTGTTCGCTTTGAGAGTAGAATGTCTGGCGCTTTCTTTGTAGTCTATCCTTGCGAGTGTTTCATTTGAAGCTAGGCCCCCTTCCTAGGCTGTATCATGTCATCCAATGATTTTAATTACTGCAATAAGATCACAGATTAGTATTAACTGAGATAGTTGAATAACCATGTGCTATTTGTCCATTATATTCATTGTGAAGGCTGCATTCTTTCTTTTAATGGTTAGCTAATCTTTTTGTTTTTTGCTTATATTGTATGATTTCAACCCCTGGATTGTTTGCTGAACTATTTCTAGAAATATTGGGAATTTGGGAGTACTTTTTGTATTGGTTTTAAATCGGGGAACTCTTATTTCCACCCGCGTGTTTGGGTATTTTCCACCATCTCCTTTATTTAAGTATTGCAACTTTTTGGAGTTTGTACATTTCACAATGAGTTGTATGGGTCAACTAAAAAAAATTCTAAGCAACAGAGACGGTGGAAAGTAACAATTCAAGTGGCAGTATCCCTTGAAATAATCATGGGAAAACTGCAAAGTTCTGCAATTTCCTTCGAAAACAGGAAACTATTGCTCCTAGACATGTCTCTCCTGTACGTCAAGTAGTTTTGATCGTCTGGCATTTGAGAATAACCACCGGTTGATAGTTATGATTCAACTTGGAAATTGGTCATTTTATTTCTGAGTTTGGCTTGAATGACTCAATAATAGAAGTCTCGTATGTTATAAAAATTTGAAATCTTAATCAAGACTTGGAGCCCAATTCAACTTGGTTGTGTTCCGAGTTGACCAGTGAGCTTTAGAACCTTAATAGGAGCTAATAAAGTTATTGCTTGTAACTTGAACTGTTTATCTTAACATGTTTTCCTTCTCAGGGCAATGGAAACTGTTATCAGTCAGCATGGTCTTGATATTGATGCTTTGAGATCATCTCGTCTTCCCTTGGCTGGTGAAACTCAGATGGGGGGTTCTGGGTATGTAAGATTAGAATTTGAGGACAACAAGGATGCGGCTGACATTCCATTATCTATAGGCGGTACTAACATGCCTTCTAAAGGTGGGCCCGTTAGTGCATGGCATTCTGCGTCGAGTAGTAAGATGAAGGAAGATGACTATCACAGTTCAATACAGAGCGTTGGGATGTTGAAAGATTCTAAAGCAACTTTAGCTGATAATGATGTGGCCAAACACGACACAGTTATTTCAAACAGGCCACCTGTTGGACCAAGCAGGGGGGAAACTATGGGACATGATTTTCACCAAGGATCCATATCTCAAAGAAATGCTAGAGCATTTGAGCATGGAAGTCCTGCCAGTCTGGGAATGGAAGACTCCAGATCTGCCAACTCACAGGATAAACAGGGACATCAAAAAAATAATAAAAAGGTCAGTGGTAAGAGAAAAAAGGGAGAGTCAACAATCACCATGGGGGTGCGTTCTGACAACTTCCAGCTATTAGATACTGTCGGCACGGGATTCACTTCGAAAAAGGGGAAGCTAATGAACAGAGGTGATACTCAAGGTAATTTTACTGTTATGGGAAGTGAAAATGTGCACACAAATCCTGTTCCACATAGCGGTCCTTTGGAGCAGCTCTCATCATTATCTAGTGCCTCTAGGTCAATTAGAGCCAAGCAAGAGCATATGCAAGGTTTGCCTGAAAGGATGGTTGATAAAACAAAAGTCTCTAGTTTGATGTCAAGGCCTCCGCCTCCAAAATATCCCGAAGAAGGGGAAGTTTCTTCTGGTCACGTTGTTTCTGGTCTGCAGAAAGGAGGTTCATCACAGTCCAGACATGATCTTAGTTCTCGGGGTTTCTGGAATCAAACCCAAGCGGGGTTGGTATCAGAAAATTCTCAAGGTTTTAAATTTTCTCCCAATGTTGTTTCAAGTTATTCTGGAGACGAAATTTCGATTTCACAGTCCAAAGAGCCATCTCCTGGAATTAATAATGAAGCTACCACTCCTGGAAAGGAATTGAAAATTAACATACGAGACTCCATATTGTCAGAAAGGCAGATCTTTGAATTTTCTGGACAGTCTTCTGAAGGGACACTTCTGAATAAGGTTAGTAAATTTTGGGGACCACAAAGAAATCCTCATTCGGCGCAGGTAATTGGTGAAGAATCCATTAATAAAGAAGGAGAGCACGGGTTTGCAAGAAAATCATCTGGAGTAGTAAATAACAGCCCACCAGTTGCTAACTTAACCACTAACAGCGCAAGCGGTGTTGGCAAGGTAAATGTGGAAACATCTGGTGGTTTCAGCTCATATGCGACGGTGAAAGCAGGTTTCTCTCCCGCGAGCCATTTTAACAGCTCCTCATTTGACAGCCAGGGTTTGGCTTCAAGAACAGACAAAGAAAGAAGTGCGGAAGCTTCTTCTGGTTCTCAGTTACTGGAGAACAAGGAAATGATGGATTTTGTTACTGACATGAAGGCTCCTTCAATTGAAATAGGTAGTGGTAAAGGTGTCGCTGATATAGTACCGCGATTTTCTGAGAAAGGTCCAGAGGTTCAGGTACGTCTCATCTATGTTCACTTTGTGGTAATTGAAACACTGATGGTTGGTGCTGGCTGCCAACTTAATAGCCATTGATATATCTTTCAAAAAAATACTTAATAGCCATTGATATGATATTCTTATTGTGTTTAACACTATTCAATCAAATATTTTATTTCAACACAAAATGAAATTTCAAACCTATATCATTGCTGTTAGTTTTTTGTCCAAATCCCCTTATCCGGAACAAACAGTGACGCATAAAGAAAATTGTATTTGCAAAGCTCTTCCTCCATACTATGATGAATTAAATTCAGTTTATACATTCTGGCATCATTTTCTGCTACCTTCTATGACCGTTTTTAGTCATTAGGTTTTTTAATGTTCTTTTCTTGTTTCCATCTCCTTGCATAAATTAAGATTGCTTTTATGAAGTGACTTTGTATCTGTTATTTTTTCTTATTGTTAATGGAGTAGCCTTTAATAATTTGGTATGCAGTATTGTACTTTTTTTTTCCTGTCTATTTTGTTGCCTCTTGTGTAATTTACAATATCTGATACAAATATCCAATTGCAAATCTGGTGTTGCATTTATCAAAACTGATGGGAACATCTAAACAGGGCAATGGAACTCCGAGCTTACAATGGAAGTCAGAGGCGCTCCAAAAAGATACAAGTGGTGAGTCAAAAAGTAATATGGAAATGAGTATGCACAAAAGCGCAGCTCCGAGTGATATGGGAAGAGCTTCTGTGTCTCAGGCTTCTGCCTCTTTGGACAAGCCATTCAAGGAACATCATCTGAAACAGCTCAAAGCTCAGTGTCTTGTCTTTCTTGCTTTCAGGCATGCCATCTACCTCAAGTACCTTTCTTTGTATCATGATTGAGCATGCTAAATTTTGTTGTGCAAATCACTAAAACTATCTCCAAATCTTTACTTTGATGATGACTATTCACTACTTTTCTTTTACACACAGAAATGGTTTGGAGCCTAGGCAATTGCATCTTGAAGTTGCACTCGAAGACTACCCGAGGGAAGGCAAGTGCCGCTCTTCTATGTTACATGGATTCTTCTAAATGGGCGAAGAATCGGTGTTGGACACATATCGGATTCCAATCCTGAAGGATTCTCTAGGACACTTCTAGATTTTTTGTCCTTTTTTTTTCTGAATACTATGACCACAACTTTACAACCACTGCATGTTTTGAGTTTTACTCATCCTAATAGTATGTTTCTTAAATGGAAATAATATATTATGTGTACTTAGCCTATTAAAATGTTCAATATATTACTTATTATAGTCATATAATCGTATACAAAATAAAATTTGAAAATTGGTTAAATTATTTTGGTGAATCCATGAATCATCCTTTTTGAGGTTTGCCGAATCCGACACTCGATATGAGTGTCAGATTCCGACACTTGTATCCGTACTGATGCAACATAGGCTCTCTTCAATGCCGATGCTATGTTCTTACTTATTGATCGACCCATGTGCTTTAATTGCAAGGCTAAATTTGAATAGTGGAAATGCAGATGGAATTCACAAAGGACTGAATGATAATAGAAGAGATCTAGCCCTAAAGGTGCCTGGTAACAGTCACGAGGCCACCGGTATGTTTGGACATCCAAATGATCCGAGGGAAACTGAAAAGGAGATTTTACTAACCAGAAACCCACCAGTTTCTTCATCCACTGGACGGCCAAATGATGAGACGGATGCCTCGTCAAAAGGCACAGATATCACAAAGAAGATGAAAAATAAAAAGGGTTCTTCCACCAATCGATCTGTAGCAACAGAAGAAAGAAAACGATTTACAGAATCACAGGCAGTGATAACCATGCCATTGGAGTCTGACTCTTCGTTGAATGGTGGAAGAACTTCATCTGAGAGTCATTATGAAAAGGATGATTCTGAGCATAGCCATCGGCAAGTTGGAAGGCCAAACCAACCCTATCTCTCTGTTTCGGCAATTCGCAAGCAGGTAGAGCCTGAGATAACCAATTTGACTGGAATTGGAATTCATATTGATGCTTGTAAGGAAACACTGGCAACTCCTTTGCTTGAATATGAACCTGTACCGAAAAAAATTGATAACCATATGCACCAGTCTCAAGTTTTTAAAGACAATGGAAGAGAAAGCAAGTTCTATTCAGCAGAAACTTCCATGGTGCGGTCAAATACTCTTTCAGATAAGTACCCCTCTACTTTTTTGGAGAAAGAGCAAATTGCACCCATTGTAGGAAAAGATATTGAACTGGATAACTTCAAACACATGGTGAATCCTCCAAGGGATGTCAATATGTTCTCCTCTAATATGGGTCAGGCAGAGAGATTTCCAGCTGGTGGAAATAATGGCACAGATGAGAAGAGGATTTCTGATATTCAGAAGCAATGCCCTTCTGATGGCTCTAAGACTCTCAATTTCAATGATGCCGTAAAATATGGGTATCCGATTGCGGTGCCAGAAAAATCTGCTGAGACTGAAGAAGAGAACAAATCACTTTCCAATGACGCACCACGTTCTTCTCCAAAGTACAGTACCTCAGAGAAGTGGGTTATGGACCACCAAAAAAAGAAACTTCTTGAGGAGGAAAGTTGGTCATTAAAGCAAAGGAAGGCGGAGGAAAGAATTACAGCATGTTTCGACAAGTTAAAGGTGTGCTTTAAACATGTTTGACATTTTTTTGGCAATGAAATTCTTGAGTATTGTTTTTGGTTGGTATTGTTGTCCACTTTGCAATTATTCATTGTATGTTGGGAGTTGATTTCGAGAGAGTTTCTTGTTAGCTAGAAGATTTATTTCTGCCATTAACCTGGAATATGCTATTTACTACGTCCAGTTGAGCTTGGAAATGACGACATGATTACTTACTGTCTTTGTTTGATTGATAATTATAAACTAATGATAAAATTGCTAAACTTTCAAAGGTCTTCACTGGTTTGGCCACATTCTCGATCTTTTAACACAGAAGCTTATCCAAGACTTCTTATAAAGCTAAAATTGAATAAATGTATTTTGGTTAATTATTAGGCGTAAGGTTGGCAGCCGGCCGTAAATTTTTCCACTTTTCTATGAAATGAATCCTGTAGAGAATTCGTTGGGGCTTAACCCGCTTAGCGATGCGCTACATCGGCGCCTGGATGTAGTGTTAAATGACTAAGGGTCCTTGCAGCTTCATGGGCGGGTGCAGGGAGTGAGGAGGCTAGTCTTGGGCCGTCACTCCCTTATTGACGTGCCACATCGGCGACCGGGTATGGTGAAAAATGAGCAAGGGTCCTCGCACTTTACTGGACGGGTGCGTGGGGTGATGAAGCTAGCTCAAGAGAGTAGGATTCGTTTGGCTAGTTGGAACATAGGTTCTTTAACAGGTAAGCTGAGGGAATTAGTTGATACGATGAGTATAAGTAGAGTTAATATAGCTTGCCTTCAGAAGACTAAATGGGTAGGAGAAAAATCAAGGGAAATAGAAAATATGGATTTCAAGTTATGGTATACAGGGAAGGAGAGGAATAAAATTGGTGAAGGGATTATAATAGATAAGAGCCTAAGAAATGAGGTTGTAGATGTCAAAAGGGTGATAGAATTATTCTAATTAAATTAATATCAAGTGAAGAGACGATTAAATGCGTGTGCACCTCAAATAGGATTAAATGAATCTGTCAAGAGGCAATTTTGGGAGGATATGGATGAAGTAGTCTAAGGAATACCACATGGAGAGAAGTTATTTATATGATGAGATTTAAACGAGCATATAGGAAGAACTAGTAGAGGTTTTGAGAGGGTTCATGGAGGACCGGGTTTTGGCAATAGGAATGAGGCAGGAGAAGATATTTTGGAGTTTGTAGTGGCATATGATTTCATGTTAACAAATACTTTTTTTAAGAAAAGAGATTCACACTTGATAACCTTTAGTAGTGGCACCAACTACAGTCAGATAGATTTTATCCTCATTAAGAGAGAGGACAGAGCTGCGTGTAAAGATTGTAAAGTCATACCCAGGGAGTGTTTAGTCACACAACATAGGCTGGTGGTGTTGGATATATCCATTAAACGTTGGAATTGAAAAGATAGAGATGTTAGACATCCGAGGACTAGGTGGTAGGATCTCAAAAGGAAAAAAACTAAATATGTTTTAGGATAGACTGCTTAAAGAAGGACCTTGGAGTCATGACGAAGGGACCAATATTATGTGGAATGAGATGTTTAGTTATATTAGGAAAGTGGCTAGAGAGGTACTTGGAGAATCTAGAGGGTGTGGTCCGCTGGTGGTGGAATGAGGAGGTCCAAAAGGCGATTATGTCTAAAAGGGAGTGTTATAAATATTTGCATGAGTGTAGAAATGAGGAGAACATTGAGAAGTATAAATTGGCTAAAAAAGAAGTTAAGAAGGCAATAAGGCAATAAGGGAAGCTAGATGCAAGGCCTATGGGGATTTGTACCACAAGTTAGGGACGAAATAGGGTGAAAAAGATGTTTACAAGCTTGCTAAGATGAGAAAAAGGAAGAGCAGGGACTTGAATCATATAAAATGCATCAAAGACGTGAATCAAAGATTGTTAGTAAAAGAAAACGAGGTAAAAGAGAGGTGAAGAAGTTACTTCGATAAGTTGTTGAATGGAGAACCTGTAGCGAATTTGGGAGAACTTGATAATGCTTTTAATGATACAAATCGGAGGTTTGTCCGTAGAATCCGAACATCAGAGGTAAGAGTAGCTATGAAAAAGATGAAATTAGGTAAGGCTATGGGGTCTGACGGTATTCCTATTGAGAGTTGGAGATGCTTGGGTGAGGTGGCTTTGGTTTGGTTAACTAGATTATTTAACAATATTTTGAAGACTAAGAAGATGCCTGATGAGTGGAGGAAGAGTACATTAGTACCTATTTATAAGAATAAAGGGGATATCTAGAGTTCACTAATTACCGAGGAATTAAGCTAATGAGTCACACCATGAAGCTTTGGGAGAGGGTAATTGAGCATAGACTAAGAAAAGAGACTAAGGTGTCAGAGAATCAGTTTGGCTTCATGCCCCGATGATCGACTATGGAAGCTATCTTCTTAATTAAGCGGTTAATGGAGAGATTTAGAGAAAATAAAAAGGACCTTCATATGGTTTTCATTGATTTGGAGAAAACATATGATAGGGTTCCCAGGAGTGTTATGTGATGGGTCCATGAAAGGAAAAAACGCTTACTAAATATGTTAATATGATTGAGGATATGTACGATGGATCAGTAACTAGTGTCAGAATTACGGATGTCATGTTTAGTGAGTTTCCAATTACGATAGGACTGCACCAAGGATCAGCTCTAAGCCCTTATCTTTTTACTCTAGTTATGGATGAACTTACAGAGGGTATACAGGACGAGGTGCCGTGGTGTATGTTATCTGCAGATGACAAAGTATTAATTGATGAAACCAAAGCAGGAGTTAATGCTAAGTTAGAGTTATGGAGAAGTACTTTGGAATCCAAAGGTTTTAGATTGAGCAGGACTAAGACAAAGTATATGGAGTGCAACTTTAGTAATGTAAGGAGGCGGGGCGAGGATGTAGTAAATATGACTGGACAGGAGGTACGTAAGAGGGATATCTTTCGCTATCTTGGTTCAATCCTACATAAGTAAGGAGAGATTGAAGAGGATGTTAACCATAGAATAAGAGTGGAAGCATGTCTCAGGAGTTTTGTGCGCGATCTTAATATACCTACCAAGTTGAAGAGAAAGTTTTATAAGATAGTTGTGAGGCCAGCCATGCTATATGGCTCAGAATGTTGGGCCACCAAGAAGTAACATGTGCATAAGATGAGTGTAGCAGAGATGCGAATGCTTAGATGGATGTGCGGCCACACAAGGTTAGATCGAATTAAAAATGAAGACATCCGTAAAAATGTGGGAGCGGGGCACCAATTGAGGAGAAGATGAGAGAGCACCGCTTAAGATGATTTGGGCATATTCAACGTCGGCCTTTGGATGCTCCAGTGAGAAGAAGTGACTCGTGCCAAGTTGATGAAGTAAAAAGAGGTAGGGGCAGACGGAAAACAACTTGGGTAGAAACAGTGTGGAAAGACTTGAGGGCTAGGAACATAACACAGAACATGACCCTGGATAGGATAGAATGGAAGAAAATGATCCATGTAGATGAACCCAACTAGTGTCAGGAGTATACTTAGTCAATTTGAGCCGGGTAGATCCTTTCACCTTCTTCATGAAAATTCTCTAAAGGAGTCATTAGCCGACTCCAACTAGTTTGGGACAAAGGCTTAGTTGAGTTGAATATTCTAAATGGATGAACTTGTACATCTTCATCAATCAGGAGTTATATATTTCTCTGTCCTGTTTCTCCAACTTATCTATGTGAAGTAACTGTTGAGCAAGTACGAGAAAGGAAAGAGATTTTCTTTGCTTACAATATCCATGTGTGATGAGGTCAGCCATTTTTTTGTGTTATTTGCAAAAGAATGCTCCTAGCTGGACCTCTCTTAGTTTCTCTACGTATTTTTTTTCCGTTGAATTTATGCTGCTGTCAACTGGTTTGCATTGCTCTTGTACAACACACAGAATTAACCTGCCATAATATGGTTTCATGAAGTCTATATCTTATTCTTTTCTTTTTATCAAGACAAATTAATCAACTGAATGGCATTCCACAATGCTATCATTATATTGCCACTTTATTTATCATTTTTTAAAGCTTATACATGTGGCATGCCCATTGTAGTACCCCAAGTCACTACATATTAATCTTAATATCAATTCTCATTAGACCATCAAAAATCATGTTCAATGGATTAATATTTCCTTTGGTATTAATAATTTAAGTTAATTAATTTTAGTTTTACTGGTTGTTACTAGAAAATAAATATGTATATAGTATGCCACCATAATGGTCGATTTTCTCATTAGCAAATAAATGTCGGGTTGACAATCTTTATTGTCAATTCTTTTGCTAATTTTTTCGTAATTGCATTTTGCACTGTGCATGGTAGAATGTCTCATAATTTGTTCATTATTATTGATGTATTATGCTGCTCTTTTGGAATTCTTTTAAGCTGGTCCATTTTACAGGAAAATGTGAGTTCATCTGAAGATATTTCAGCCAAGACAAAAAGTGTCATTGAGCAGAAAAAGCTTCAGCTGCTTCAGGTTCAACGCCGTTTACGGAGGTATTTACTGGCTCTTATTTTAATATCAACACGGTATCTTCTAAGATTATGTTTCTTATTGTTTGCTTATCAAGTTATGTTGTGGTCTATCATTTTATTATATATTATATATGTTATTTCTTGTATATTAAAATTATAGTGGAATGCAAAATCTTGTTTCGTTTTTTTTTTTTTTTTGATAGGCAAGCTGGAATGCAATATCACCATTCAAAAAAAAGAAGCTGGAATGCAATATCTTGTTCGTTTATTTATTTTTTATTTTTCATTTTATTATATGTTGTATATATCATTTCTTTTATATATATATATGAGGAAACTGTTGGTGAGCTTAAGCTCACCAAACTTATGGTGAGCTAGCTTGCCCAATCACATGGGTCCCACATTTTGGGGAGTGATCCAAACCATTCATTTGCAAGGCCTTATCATAGATAGGGGGTGTACCAAAAATCAGCTCCATAGGATCATCCTAACCCCTCCATTTGTGGAGGACAAAATGGGGCAAATTTGTGTCTGTCCATTTTTGTCCTCCACAAATGGAGGGGTTAGGATGATCCTATGGAGCTGATTTTTGGTACATCCCCCATTTATGTAAGGGACTTTCAAATGAATGCTTTGGATCATCTTAACAAAGTGGGCCCCCATGTGATTGGGCAAGCTAGCTCACCATAAGTTTGGTGAGCTTAAGCTCACCAACAGTTTCCTCTATATATATATATATATATATATATATATATATATTAAAACTATTGCGGAATGAAACAGCTTGCTCCATTATTTCTTTCCTGACACTGCTAGTGTTGTTCAAACAGTGATTTTCTGAATGATTTCTTCAAGCCTATCACATCGGATATGGAGCGCTTGAAATCAATCAAGAAACATAGACATGGAAGGCGGATGAAGCAGCTAGAAAAATATGAACAGAAAATGAAGGAGGAGCGACAAAAGCGAATTCGGGAGAGACAGAAGGAGTTTTTCACTGAAATAGAAGCTCATAAGTATGTATTGTTTTTTCTGGTAGTGTCTAAATTTTTTTACTATCATTAGTTCTTTGAAGAATTTGCCCACCATGTTTAGGTGTTTGACAATGGCTTTAGTTTTGTTTAATTTGTGCATAATGTGGTACATAACATTTGGAATTGGGTTTGAGCTAACATATGATTTGGTTGATACTTTGAATTTATTGCTGACACATGTTTCGTGTCATGTCTGACACGACACCCGTGTCCACACGGGTCGACACTCCTTTCGACACTTTTAAATGTACCCTAGAAGTGTCAGACTCAATGTAGGCGTGTCAACGCGCTTTTGTATTATGTCAAGTGTGACATTCTATTTTATTATTGAATATTGTGTTTACCGCTTTTATTATTAACTTTTCTTTCATTATAAACTCTTCTTTTGTCTCTTTTTTAATTAATATTTGTTGTTACATCCCCTCCCCTAAACCTAAAAACCTAAACAAATTCTTATTCCACTATTATATTCATTGTATCCTATTGGTCTTCATTTCTTGTTGCATTGGAGATCGAAGAGAACTAGATTAAATAAATGAAGGCATTGTTATTTGATTATCTCATGTTTGTTTTAGATTATAATTGATTAATCCTATGATTTATTAGTTTGCTAAATGATTACTGTATTTATATTGTTACAAATTATGATAGTAATTAGTAATTTTATATGTATGTGCATGTATGGGTGTGTCACCATTTCTAGATTTTTCAGGGTTTCCATGTCAAACACCTCATATGCATGTCGAAACTCTACACACAAATCTGTGTCCACAAATCATGATTATATATACTTTTTATTTTAGCCGTGTCTCTGTTTCTAAATTTTGGGGTTTGTTGTGTCCGACACTCCCTTTGTGTGTCCACAAATCATTGGAGCAAACTTCTTTCGTTTTTGCATGTTGGGGCACATGATTACAAAGTAACATGCTTTGGTTGTGTTTGGATGATTTCTTTTAGGGAGAGACTGGATGATTTCTTCAAGGTTAAGAGAGAACGCTGGAAGGGTTACAATAAATATGTAAAGGAGTTCCATAAAAGGAAAGAGAGGATACATCGGGAGAGGATTGACAGGATTCAGCGTGAGAAGATCAACCTATTAAAGAATAATGATGTGGAAGGATACCTACGAATGGTTCAGGTATGTGAAACAACCAATTACTCCAGAACCTTAAGCCGTTGGAGATGGCATTATTCAATCTTTTTATGCTTTAACACTCCCCCTCACGTGTGGCCCCTCTTTTTAGTATTGGCCTACACGTGGCACATGAGGCCCCTCTTTTGTGTTCGCCATCACATGTAGATTTTTAATATCAAGGAGTTTTGAACCCAGGACCTTTGCTCTGATACCATGTGAAACAACCAATTACTCAAAAAGCTTAAGCTGTTGGAGATTGCGTTATTTGATCTTTTTATACTTTAACAAGGTGTTAGCAAAATTTCTTTTCTATGGTCATTTAAACTAGTGCAATACTTCTTGATTTATATGTTGATGCATCATCATTCATAACCATCTAGGATGCAAAATCAGACCGTGTTAAGCAGCTCCTCAAGGAGACAGAAAAATATCTTCAGAAGTTAAGCTCAAAACTACAGGAGGCGAAGTCCCTGGTGAGACATTTTGAGATGGAAATGGATGATAATCGGGCTGTAACTGCTGTTGAGAAAACTGAGGCTACTATCGATAACGAAGATGAAAGTGATAATGCACAGGCAAGTGTTACCTTTTGTGCTCTTTCTGTAAGTTAATTGCCTCTCCCTGATTTTTATAAAATTTTATGTTTTGTTTTCCTTTTTACAGCATTACCTGGAAAGCAATGAAAAGTACTATCTAATGGCTCACAGGTATGTATATCATATTATTGTCCTGGCATCTTGGTTTAAGGGAAGGTTGGATGTCATGTGTTGAATGGTGGGCAGTAATGGGCAGAATTTAGATTATGGTGTATAAGTAATGGATTATTGTTTACGCCTTCTGTTTTATTTCCTTTTTCTTTTTTCATCTTTGTCACTGAGAGAAACCTCTGGGCATATTCTGATCTATTTTAAAAAAAAAATTCCATTTTTCTCCATTTATTTGTGACTTTAATGTCACTATTGGGATTTAATACAGTGAAGGTTTTTTTCTGCAGTATAAAAGAGAGCATAAGTGAGCAGCCAACTTGCCTGCAGGGTGGAAAGTTAAGGGAGTAAGTCTAATTTTAATGTTTTTTAGTTTCCCGACTGGTCTTCTCTGTTTATTTTTTGAAATGATGAAATTCATAAAAAAAGATGGAAAAAACAGGAAAATTATGACGTGCCCATGATATTTTTGCGAAGTGCCCATGATATTGCCAAGTCACCCTCCACCCATTAAATCACCACTCAACTCATTGACCAAACTATCGATTCCTGTCAGCATCATGTGGATTTCTCAATTTATTTCAAGTCAAACAAGATATTCTCTCCTTAATTTTTCCACTCTTAATTTTTTTTGTAGCATATAGCCTTTCACTGTAAGTCAAACTTTATGTTTATATGGTCTCCATTTTTTATGTATAGGTACCAAATGAATGGTCTGCGATGGTTGGTTTCATTATACAATAATCACTTGAATGGGATTCTTGCAGACGAAATGGGGCTAGGTAAAACTGTGCAGGTATGGCTGAATGAAATGGAATTTCATAACTTGACATTTTTTTTGTGGTTCTTCTCAGCAATGGGATTCATATCTGTATAGAAGCATTTAATAAGCTGTGTTTTTATAGGTTATTTCTCTTATTTGTTACCTAATGGAAACCAAGAATGACAGAGGACCATTTCTGGTGGTAGTCCCATCCTCTGTTCTACCGGGGTGGGAGTCTGAAATCAGCCTTTGGGCCCCGGGCATTAACAAAATTTCATATGCTGGCCCCCCTGAAGAGAGACGCAGGCTATTCAAGTAATGACATTACTGTGAAATGCTTTGCTTTTTATTGTTTTGCTACTTACTTTAACGATGGCTTAAACTCCATAATTGTGAAATACTTTGCTTTTTATTGTTTGCTAGTTATTGTTATCCTTTCTCTTCGTTGTTATTGCAGAGAAAGGATAGTCCAACACAAATTCAATGTCCTCTTGACAACATATGAATACTTGATGAACAAGCATGATAGACCAAAATTAAGCAAAATTCATTGGCATTACATTATAATTGATGAAGGCCATCGCATAAAAAATGCATCGTGCAAATTGAATGCGGATTTGAAGCATTATCAGAGTTCTCATCGGTTGCTGTTGACTGGAACACCTTTGCAGGTCAGCTGAGAATCCCCTCTCTTCTGCTTTTGTTCTTATCAAGTTCCATGCTGTTTAGTGTGTCCTTGTATTTTTCCTTTTCTTTTTTTGATGTGGCTTATTTTAAATAAGGGAAAACTACATTTACAACCCCTCTAGCTTTTGACACATACACTTCTAACCCTGACTTTCAAAACGTGACAACTGCACCCCTTGAATTGCATTTTGTTATAAGTATACCCCTTCCGTCAACTGTCCGTTAGTTTAACCCGACAGAATGGCCCAAACTAACCTGGGTTAAGATTTTGAGGACAGAAATACCCTCACTGGTTTTATGCCATTTGTTGAGGGATTAGAGTTATGCCTTTTCCTTCATCAAGGCCGCTGTCGCAATCTCCGGCACAACCCATTTACGTTGTGGCATGCCCGAACAAATGGATGGTTTGGATCATCCTATGGAATGGGCGTACCGTACTTTTTGAAAAACCCTGAAAGCAAAAGGTCATGAACCTTAAAAAGAGAAATTATATGGTGTAAGGGCTTACAACAATGAGGCCTTTGTACGGTGGAAGTAGTACCCTTGACATTTGATCCAACAGCAGCTCCTCAAAAAGCTAAGTGAGCTGCTGTTGAATCAAATATCAAGGGCGGTACCCCTACCGTATTGTTGTAAGCCCTTACACCATATAAAATATCCCTTAAAAAAAACCAGGAAATAAGAAACAGGGATAAGGGCAAATGAATGGGCTTTTTTATATACCTGAAATAAGATCTGTGATAGTGTGAAGGAATCAAAATGGGTTTCGAAGTTGGGTGGCTGCGAAGGTGAGTTCCAGCGGCTATCGATCTGGATTTCTGGATGGGCGAATTGGGCTCCGAGAGATGTATTTCAAAGAGGGATGGGATATTGAACTTGGGTTTGAATGGGTTGGCACTGAATCTGGGCATGAATAGATTTGGAAATGAGATGGGTTTGGTATTGAATCTGGATTTGAATGGTTTTGAAGATGAGTGAGATGGGCTTGGAGTTGGTTCAAAGTGGATTTTGGGCCTGCACATTTGGAGCATATTTTTAGGTATCCAGGTTGAAGATGAGATGGGTTTCATGTTTTTGAGATAGGGGTTTTGAACAATTTGTTGAAGTGTTTTGGTGATTCAAGTTACGTTGGATTTAGATCCAAGTTACTGTTTTGTTTCTTCTTCTTATTCTTTTATTACTTTTATTAAAGTATTTTGATTTCAGTTCACATATTAAGGCTCAACAGATCCAAGATTCAATACCCACCTTCGCAGCCACCATATCCATCTCATTTTCAGTTGGGGAAGACGAGGGCATTTTGGTCATTTTCGCCTCGCCGTCTACTCCGTCACGTTAAAAAAACCATTGTAACTTCAAGGGGTGTACTTGTCATGTTTTGAAAGTCAGGGTTAGAGTTGAATGTGTCAGAAACTAGAGGGGGTGTATCTGTATTTTTCCCTTTAAATAATTATGATTTATCGTTTTCATTTACCTCCATCTCCTGTGTCAGTGCTTATATTCTGTATTTCTCGTGTAAATTTTTGTCTGTCCTATTTCCATTGCAATAGTCAATTGTGTTTAAATTCATTTTATTTCTTGTAATGTCTATTGCCTATTTTCGTTCGTTTTTCCCCCTGTAATTCTACTTGGACTCTGGGTTTGGGTTGCGGTTTTCTAATTATGAATGCAACCATGCGTTGATTTATATAGAACAATCTTGAGGAGTTGTGGGCGCTACTGAACTTCTTGTTACCAAATATTTTCAACTCATCAGAGGATTTCTCCCAGTGGTTCAACAAACCATTTGAGAGTGGTGTTGATAGTTCACCTGATGAAGTAAGCGTTTTACTTCTTCTATGCTTGCTATATGAATATGTTGTTCTGTCTTTCTTACCCAAATTTAAAAGCAGGTTGTTAAATTCTTATATTCTTGTTGATGGTTATGATTGAATAGGCTTTACTATCTGAGGAGGAGAATCTTTTAATTATAAACCGTCTTCACCAAGTCCTTCGGCCCTTTGTACTTCGGAGGCTGAAACACAAGGTGGTAGATTTTTATATTTCTCGGATGTATATACACTCTGGAACATGTTGTTCGTGGTAAACTGTTTCTTGAATAATATCATAATAACGGATACTTATAATTTCCGATTTCTTTATTTCTTGAGAAGGTGTAATATATTTACAGTTATTAGTTTATTTTGTATTTAGCCATTCTTGTAGGCTATGCATTTAGTATTTGAAATATGTTGTTCTTGTTGAGCTACTTGATAAAATAAAAATCCTATTAAGTGATGATGTAATACTCCTGGTTCCACTAATTTTGTGGACAAGTTGCATCATTTTGGTACTTAATGTAGTGATATTTGGAGATCTTCAAATTTTATGTATTATGGATTGGATTGGAACTAGAATTTTCATTTTGAATATATATGAATGGCATGCACGAGGCTTTTGGTTTTGTTTATTAAATGTATATAGTATGGACTATAGCCGACCCCAACTAGTTTGGGACAAAGGCTTAGTTGAGTTGAGTTAGTTGAGAGTTGATGTAGTATGGACTATAGAATGACATTCTTTTAAAAATATATGAAATTATATATATGTAGAGTACCAGAGTGACCCAGATTTGGATCCTAATCGACCCGTGAGCCGAAATAGCGAACCGACTTAGCCTACCCTCATCGTACCGCGTACTGGGCTACCATCGTAGCTCGTATCCGTTCTAATCTATTCAGCCTCTTATTTAAATAGAGATTTGTCTAATGTCCCTGCGCTCCCTAGTTTTGGCGGGCGAGATCAATTAATTAGGGAATCAAGCCTCCTACCCTTCCTATCTGAACTCGTGTCTTTTAGGGAAAGTCTTTATTTGCTGGCGAGAAAGGGCTAGGTTGTAGAGTGAGCAAGTGGACCGAGTATGTTAATAATATGGCCCTTCATGCAAAGTATAGCCAAAGAGAGGAAAGTTCCAGCTTAGGCTGTTCCTTCATGGAGCACAACAGAATGAAGAGGAATTTGTATCATTTGAAATTCATATTCTTATTGAGGAGAGGGAACGAGAAAAACCGAAATCCTACTCGAACAAGAAGTCCTTTAGTGAAAAACTCTTCTTTATATAGTAATTCGACCTATTGCTCTAGAACACCCCCCCCCCCCCCCCCCCCCCCCCCCCCCCCCCCCCGAGCTTTCTGGATCCAACCACCGTAGCGTAGATGAAGAACAAGCTACACGAGGAACAAGCCTCCTATTAGTAAGGCCACGGAGTAGACCATCTCGTAGCACATAAACAACACTCCATAACATTCCATAATAGAGAATAGGCTCTTAAGCGCCTATCCACCAGGGAAGGGAGGGGGGGGGGGGGGGGGGGGGGGGGGTTGTTGATGGTGGGGAGGGGATAGGAAGGAATTGAGGTTTGCGAGTCGCGAGGTAGGCCTTTACTTCTCATATTATGAACAAGTCCCCGTTTTCTCTCGAAACATCTTTCTCTTGAAAGATGTTTGGATTATTTAGTATATGAGGTTTTATTGTTCGTGAGATGATTGATGAAACTTGTGCTCAAGAGTTCACGTTAAGGTTAAGGTAAGTGAAGACCTAGAGATGTGTCCTAGTGCGTCTCGCCTTACTAAATAGAGACCTTCAAGCTTATCTGTCCTTTCATCTTCGGGTTGATGTGCACCAGCCCTGTTAGCCTCCTATCCTGCCCCTTTGCCCAAAGCAAGCAATGTCACATGGCAAAGGTAGCTGAGGTTGAGGGGTCTGAAGAAAGAAAGCTACTGCGTTCCTCGGATTCTGGGGGTTGAGTCTGACGCTTTAGTTACGTAGTGGTAGCAAGCAGACGAAGCTACTAGCACATGTTACGTAGGTGAATAACGCTTAGTTCATTAGGCAGCTGGCGCCGCCTTAGGTCATAGAGGGGAATGACATTTTCATAAGCATAGTTGAAAAATCTCATTTTCTGTGTGGTTTACCGTATCGTGTACCGGAACGAACCACGTTCCAAGTAACCTTGTTCCTATCCTGGAAAGTTGACCAAACCGTCTAGGACTCTCCATTTATAAAAGTGGATCCCTAACCTTAAGGTACACGCCTAATCTCTTAGAATCACACTATTATTCTGCGCCTTTGCTCGGGCTCTATTGTTGAGGCCTGATCTGACTTGAGCGTTGGATGGTTCCCCTGGAGTCCAAACTCCTGGTCTCCTGACTGTTTGTTCTTTGAGCGTGGGTCGATTCTCGAGCACCGACACCAACATCCTCCCAGCATCTTCGTGCTCCCATCTAGATCTCAACATCAACAGATTGGTGCCCTCAAGGTGGACTTAGAGGAAGCCTATGATAGGCTTAACTGGTGCTTCCCCAGGGTATTGGACTCATGGGATCGAAGAAAAAACAAGAATTTGAGCACCATGGTAACGAGAAGGAGCAATCGCACTCACCTGGGATCACCTTCTGAGGTGAGACCGACCCCGCAACACGGTTCTTGGGGCCTCTTCCACTTGAAGACATTCGACCCCCGGCCCCGCAGCTAGTAGCTGGACCAACGACCGAAGAATTCAATGATTTAGTGAGACGAGTAGCGGATTTGAGTGGTATGTTTAGAAGATTCGCCGAGATAAAATCGGGTTGCCACACAGGTTGAACGGCCTGCGGAGCAGGTAGATGATGCGTCAGCCCAACCGTACAAACTAGAGATTCACGACCAGGCTCCCCTTGGAAGAAATCTGAGGAGACTGCGGCAGCCGAGGAGTCACTTTGCCTCCGAATCTAGTCTTGGCCAGCTGGCCGAGCAAAACTGCCCAGCGGAGCCTGACCCAGCAAACGCTGATCTCTGAAGTGATCTATGAGATGAACCGGAATATCTGCGAAATGATAAAGGGGAAGGACCTTGCAGACCAGACGGATCTCGACGAAGAGCTGCTCTCACTATAAGAGATTCTGAGGGAGCAAATCCCTCATAATTACAAGTTACCCCAGCTTGACCAGTACGATGGTACCACTGACCCCGTCGGGCGTTTACGATATTCCAAGGCGACGATGCTGTTCCACGGGGTATCGGACGCCGTCACATGCCGAGCCTTCCCATCCACCTTAAAGAAGGCCACTTGCACCTGGCACGCCAAGATCCGATCTGCTTCCATAATCACATTCAAACAGCTCAGGCGCGAGTTCACGGCTCACTTTGTCAACAGCCGTCCTCGCCACAAGATGATCGACGTCCTGAGGGTTATCAAGCTAAGAAAGGACGGGACGCTGAGGGACTACATAGCCCGCTTCAATACCGAGGTGATGGAGATTCAAGAGCTCGACCAGTCCATAGATTTAATGCTGAGACGATGTACATAGCCCACTTCAATACTGAGGGAGTACATAGCCCGCGTCAATACCGACCAGTCCATAGCTCGACCAAGCATTCCATTCAAAAAATAAAATTATGATGGGAGGATTCATGCTGTTGGAGATTGGAATCAGGTTGGTGATCATGCTTCGAGTGGTTGTTGACTTTGGATCATAAAATGGTATAGTTTAGTTGCTCCCACTCCTCCAACTCCTTCCAGATGTTGTGGTAGCTAAGTGATTTTGAAGGGTGTGTTCTAGAAAAGGCAAAGAAAGTGATGAGGGGAAAGGGAGTAGAATGTACGAGGAAAGGAAGGGAGCTTGGAGGTAGAATAGGGACTAGTAAGTTAATATTAGTGGAATGAACCATGAGCTAATAGAAATTTTAGAAATGCTTGCAGAGTTCATTGAATCATTGGTACAATGACATATTGAGAGATGGAGGTAACAGATTGGAAGGATATGTTGCATCCTTTGAATAAGGAAAGATCTAACAGAATAACATGCAATCAAATATATTAGTAACAAAATTCTTAGAATTTACTGCATACATATTTTACTTAAAAAGTGATTATGAAGTTTTAAAGTACTTTGTTCTTAAGTACCAGTTCAGTTATGGTTATAGTCTATTACTTGTAGGATGAGCAAGCACCGATTTGCATTTGATAGTACTGTATGTACATCGGGCTTTGCATCCTTTGTTTGAGAATGAATCATTCCATATGAATGGGTTTGGAGTTGAAATGGTGTAAATCCTTTATTTTATGTCTAGAATTGTTTTTGTAATACTTTTATTATCTTCTCCATCTTCATGAGTGAAAAAACCGTGCTGAATGTGGATTTATATTATTTTTCACACGAATTCCATCATTAAACAGGCAATCTTCTATATCAGTTGCAACAAATGTTCAATAACTTGGGCCTTTTCAGTTTTTGAGTTTGACTTGGCCGCTATCAATGAAAATCTTGCTGATTGTAAAAGTTAGCAATCGATCTCTGAATGGCTGATTTTAATAAAATTTGAATTTGGATCTGGTACTTGGATCATGAAGAAACTGAGCAAACTTGACATAGTTCCGAAGATTATTAGCATGCTTCTTAAACAATGGTCATAGCTGACACTCTGTTTTCTGTGCTTTCTGCTTACAAATTTCTACTCTTAATCGTTCTTAGTTGTGTTGTTTTCTAAAACCGCTGAGAATGTTAAAATCTTTTTTCGAGTTATATTATTAGTCCATTCATACATTCCTTTTCTCTTGTAGGTTGAGAATGAATTACCTGAGAAGATTGAGAGACTTATACGGTGTGAGGCTTCCGCTTATCAAAAACTTTTGATGAAGAGAGTCGAGGATAATCTTGGTTCCATTGGAAATTCAAAGGTATCCTTTACATTCTGATTTCTGTTTCCCATATTTAGGCTTCTTGTTAGTAACATCCGATTACTATGTTAGTTTGGGAGACTTTGACTTCCCTATCCTAAACCTCATTACTCCGTGATCAGGGCCGCTCTGTGCACAACACTGTGATGGAATTACGCAATATATGTAATCATCCATATCTTAGCCAGCTACACGCTGAGGAGGTATGTCCTATTGTCACCATTTCACCAAAGTTTCTGTTTAGAGTATTTCTCGGTTATTGTTGCTTTACTTCCATTATCATGCTGACTGCTTCCGTGCCTGTAGGTTGATAGTTTGATACCTAAACATTATCTGCCACCAGTTGTGAGACTTTGTGGAAAGCTAGAGATCTTAGATCGTTTGTTGCCAAAATTAAAAGCAACTGATCATCGGGTATGTAAAAATCCTAAGATACTTTTCTCAGTTCTCACTATGTTGGACTTGATATAAGGTGATACTTTAAGTACTGATGTTTGTGAACATATGTTTTTCTCTTCTATTCACGTTTTCGGTGACTTTATTTATTTGATATGTCTTTTATATAAATTCTATCCATGACATTGTTGTAAATGAGTATTTTCTTTGAAGGCTGGTCCTCAAACTCTGTACAGTATCGTATATCTTTTTTGTGTTCTCTTATCTGATCCTTATGAGCAATTCTACTTTAAAATTTTCCTTGCAAATTCCTCAATAAAATTTCCCCTTGATGTTGGAATCATTGGCTATTGTATCCTCTAAAGTTGTTGCAAAACATTAACTTCATGTTGCATGTCTTTTTTAAGATAAGGTCCAGTTCATTTTTTTTTAAAGGCATTAGAGATTTAATGGCTTCTACCTTCAGCCATGCTTCGAGGCACGATGCTTTATCAATGAGTGTGGTGTACACTTAGTAGTGTAAATGCCTCTGAGGTGGATGCCACTTAGTGCTGAGACATTTGAGGCGTACTCCTCTTTGTCATTCTGTAAGAGGTGCGAGGCTCTAGAAAAAATCCTTGGGCAGCTTTATCTCTTGTGAAACCTTTTTTTTTTTTGAAAGGTGACTGATTTAATTCCAGAACAGAAGAAGTACATCGAAGGGGACAAGATGTCCCAAAGCCTCAGTGCAATCCCGCCCATGGCTTATAATAGCCGTTACATTAAAATGGAAATCCAAACAAAGCCCATTGAAATAAAAGGAGAAAAGCAAAGAAAAAGTAATGGCATCGGGTAAATAGACAAGTTATCCAAAACCATATCGGGGTATGTTTTGAATCACCGCAACCAATTCCAAATCCACCCCGTCCTTTGCCAAAAAATCTGCCTTTTCATTGGCCGATCTCCTGTAAAACCTTTATTTATTTATTTTCTTTTCTTAAAAAAAAAAAAAAAAACTTTAACTATTTTAATACTTGTAACTATTTTATGTTTTATTTTCTTTTCCTTTGTTTCTTTTTTTTGTGCGTGTGTATTTTGGCAAATGCATCATTTTCTTAATGGTGTAAATTTTATTAGAAAGGGGCGGGGGGCGCTAATTCCCGAGGTGGTCATGTAAAGTACAATCCTCTAAGCAACAATTTCATGAATACACTATAAAACCCAACCAGCGCATTCTCCTCAATGAGACAACTGATCAAATATCAAGATCACCTCTTTATTAACTCCCGAGCGTGCCAAAGCATCCGCCTCTGAATTAACCGATTGCCAAATCTGCTGAATCTTTGTATCATAGCACTCTAACTGATTGTGGATCTCTTCTATAACATCTGCAAATCTCCATGGAAAAGAGATCCCATCTCTCACCCATCTAACTACATCGACGGTATCTCCCTCAATGACTGGCTGGTATATCTGGGATGGGTCATCTAGCCTGATCTCATAAAGAATAACTTGGACCTCTACCTCATTAGAGTGTTTCACGCCTATAGGTCCCGAATACACCCAGAGAACTTTGCTAGCCTCATTTCTTAGAAGCCCCCCATTGCTTGCTGGGCTAGGGTTGCCAACACTCGAACCGTCAAAGTTTAGCCTCAACCTCCCAGGCGGAGTAGGGCCCGTCTTGGCTGAGGATCCTTAGAGTGTACATTGCTCTGCCTGATCTCCTCCCAAGACTTGTAGGCAGAAGGCACCGAAATAACTCGGAAAATGATAAGCCTTTATACCCATTGGAAAACAGTAGAAAAGATTTTTATCTAATTATTATTTACGCCTTTAGATACCCCTCTGAATACTCTCATGTTTATTTCCTTCCATACGAGCCAAAGAGTGGCGGCCAAGAACAAATTCTACAAAATTTTACCTCTGGATGTCCAAGGAGCGAATATCCAGGACTCAAAGTGACCTGCAATATGGCCAACGAGAACCCAACTAATGCTAAAGTGTCAAAAAACGAAGAGCCAAAGGTTGTGGGTTAAGCAAAGGGCATGATGATTAACTATGTTCCCGTGTCGGGATCCGACATGGATTCGAGGTGTCGGATTTTTCAAACCCCCAAAAGTAGGATTCAGATTTGGTTCAAAATTTTTTTTTTTAAAAAAAAAATAAAATATATATATATATATATATATATATATATATATATATATATATATATGAGAAAACGGTTCCTACACATATGTGTAGATAAGTTATCTACACACTAGCTTAAAATACAGTGGGGGCTACATTATTTGGGTGATCCAAACCATTCATTTTTAAGGCCCTCACATAGATAGGGTGTCCACAAAAAATCAGATCCATAGGATCATCCTAACCATTCGAACTGTGGAGGCAAAAAATGGACTAATTTGTGAAGGTTTAAAGACATCAATTTTACCTCCACAAATCGTAGGGTTGGGATGATCCTATGGATCTGATTTTTTGTAGACACCCTATCTATGTGAGGGCCTTTAAAATGGATGGCTTGGATCACCCAAACAATGTGGGCCCCCACTGTATTTTAAGAACTCTCTACACATATGTGTAGGAACCGTTCTCTCTCTCTCTCTCTCTCTCTCTCTCTCTCTATATATATATATATATATATATATATAGAGAGAGAGAGAGAGAGAGAGAGAGAGAGAGAGAGAGGAAAAGGATTGTACGCTCGAGTGTACCTAACCTTAGGTACGCTCGAGTGCCAAATCACATGGGTCCCACATTTTTTTGGTCATCTAAACCATTCATTTGCAAGGCCCCATCATAGATAGGGTGTGTACCAAAAATCAGCACCATTGAATCATCCTAACCCCTCCAAAACTGGAGGGCAAAATGGGCAGATTTGTGGACAAACAGTGTCTGTCCATTTTGACCTCCACAAATGGATGGGTTGGGATGATCCTATGGAGCTTATTTTTGGTATGCACCCTATCTATGATGGGGCCTTGCAAATGAATGGTTTAGATGACCAAAAAATATTTGGGACCCATGTGATTTGGCACTCGAGCGTACCTAAGGTTAGGTACACTCGAGCGTACAATCCTTTTCCTCATATATATATATATATTCATGAAAATTTTGAAGGTAGAGGGTTGAGGCGAGTTTTGTATTAAGAGAGTTTAAGGAGGAAGGGGGTCAATGTTCGAAGCGCTAGGGTTTTTAACTTTTTATTAAAAGAGTACGGGTTGTGCTTTCATTCAGAAAAAGTTAAGAACAAAATACGTTTAAAGGGAAAATATATAGGATTCGCATTTCAAAAGAGACAACGATGAATCGGATTTGCCCCAAAAAAACAGGATTCGTGCGAGACACTGCTACGACAAGAATCCGGGTGTGTCCCACGTGAATCCATGTCCGATTCGGATGCGGAGACGTGTCGACACGGATTCGGCAGAGGGGAGGAAAGAATCCATGCGACATAGACTATGTTCTTATGTCTAAGACGAAGGTAGTGTATTGCGAGGATCTTGTCGACACAGCCATTAAAAAAAAGGATCTTGTCTACACATGCAGTCCAGCAAAAAACATTCTCTCAATGGGGCTTTTGATCTTCCACACATTTCTAGCAGATGATTGGGGAGAAACTTAGATCATGTGGCCATAATAGGATTTTATAGTAAATATACCCGTCGGGGTCCAACTCCATACTCATCTGTCAAATCCCTGTTTCCTGAGATAAACTGAGTTGATTCAGGATCGAAATGATGCAACGACTTCCAATGCCCTGATAAAAAAGGTTCCTTCTAAAATAAAAATTCCGGTCAACTAAGCCGTGCACTCTATGGATCACATCAACCACACATTTCTTTCTGATGCACTAAATTATATACGGAAGGGGAGTCTTCCTTTAATGTCCAGCTCTGCACCTTGTGTCTCTGCAAAATTTAATGTTCACGCCATCTCCCACCCGAAAAGAATTCCTTTATGAAAGAGGTTCGATAATTTCAATCTATCCCACCACACCATAGCCCTGGAGCTGAACTCATCCGAGCTCCATCCACAAAATCATGACCCGTATTTTGCATTTATAGTAACTCTCCATCGGGTCTTTCTATCTCTGCCGAATTTGCATGGCCATTTGCGAAAAAAGGGATTTGTTCGCAGCTTTAGCCTTTTAATGCCTGGCCCGCCCTTTTTGGGTGGCTTGCAGACTTCTTTCCTATTGACCATAGAGAAACCATTTAGCATAATTAAAATAAGTTGGCTGTGCTTGTGAGTGATTTGGCTTGTTGGAATCTCCTGTTTGGTGCGAACTTTGAGAATTGGCACGCCATTGCTTTTACCTTGTGTATGGATGTGATGCCGTGTTCAGTGTTGACTAATGCAAGAGTTTAGTTACTTAGAAAGTTAGAAGTAATTTATTTGAAATTCAGTTTGTGTATTTATACTTGGTAAATGAAGCATATTTTTTTTTCTCTAGATTTTCTCTGTTATGTCTATTTTTTCCGTAACTTTTTCAAGAACTATCAATTTTTAAAAATTGGAAAACTCATTAAGCTTGTTGAGGGGATTATTAAGGGGTAAAGGAGATATTAACATGTTTATAATAGGCTGTAATAGGTTCTAGGTTATTAAGGTTAAGGAAGGTTCTACAGATCTGGATAGATCTGTAATGATGGTGAGAAGGGGTTGATTCCGGATAATAAGGGCCTTTAAATTTCAGGGAGGTTAATGCAATTAAAAATTTAAAACATGTCATGGGAGGCTGTATATACGCTTTAAGGGGCAAGAGCTATGGGCTCTTACATGGTTATAAAAGAACTTTTTTTTTTTTTGAATGGCTGGGTTATCAGGGACTGTAGGTGATTAAACAAGTTGGTTGGGTTCTTTTCGAAGGTTTAGGGGTTGAGGTAAGGTTTATGAGTGCATTCGATGGACTGGGGGAGCAATGGTGTTCATAGGTTGTAGGTTTCAAATAACGAAAGAAAACAAAAAAATGTTGGAGGGAAAGAAGGGGAGAAGAAAAGAGACTGGAGGAGCAACAAAGCCAGGTCAATATCCAAAATTTAGATCTTCTCCTGGTTCTGGACGCAAAACTTGGGAACAACTCAATTTCTCATTCAATTCATTTTGCCTCTAAAGGTCATAGGCCATGCATATTTATAAGTTATTAGCAGTCCACAAAAATAAAAATAAAGGCATGGGAAACTAAACACAAAAAAAGGAAGGTAGATTCTAGCTGCCATAACAAAACATCCTATTAATTTGAGTTTCCTACTGCATGGGCTTTGTAAATAGGTACTAGGACTCTTGAATAGAAACTTCTATCAATACCCCACTAGCCTTGAAACTAAAACTCCACGAAAAATGTGTCAAATGTATTTGCGTTAATATTGATAATGGCACTCCACCCATCATGACACCAGAAATTGATAGTGACACCCAATGTTGATATTGACATCCCTTGTCAATAGAAATTCAAGGACTTGGACTTGACTGGGGCCTGTTTCTTTACCCCTAGTGCAACATATATTTTTATTTTGCAGGAAAAATCTGTGATGATTTCTACTGCAAAGATCCAATTTATGCTGCATCCAATATATTTCTTAACTTAGCAATGTTAATGCCTGCCTTAGTTGTCTTGAAGAGAAGTCTGATGCTCTATTTCCTTGTTCTTTTGTTTGTTTGCCAAGCAGTCATTTTCACACGAAGGATTGCTAAATGGTTATCATGTTAATTAGTATTTAGTAATGTTTCCATCTTAATACTGAAGGGCCATTTGGATCAGTTATTTGGATCGCTTTTCATCCTCTATGTTCTGGAAATTGACTATCTTTATCTGACTGATAATGCTGCAGGTTCTTTTCTTCTCCACAATGACTAGATTGCTTGATGTTATGGAGGAATACCTCTCCTGGAAACGTTACAGGTACCTTCGTTTGGATGGGCATACTTCTGGAGGTGAACGTGGGGCCCTTATTGAGGAATTCAACCGACCAGATTCTTCTGCCTTTATTTTTCTGCTCAGGTGAATTGATTGCTTTGTGTTGCTTCTAGACAGGAGTTTAGGCATCTAGGTTGTTGAATGCAATATGAATTACCTTGTATAGAACCAACTAGAACTAACTTTTTTTTTCTGTATGTCGCCGTAGTATTCGGGCTGGAGGTGTTGGAGTGAATCTCCAAGCTGCTGATACAGTCATTATATTTGATACTGATTGGAATCCCCAGGCAATATATAAAGGCTGTTCTTTTGAAGATTTATGTTTTGTTAACATGCATTTATGTCCATTCTAAGGCTTTAACTGATGGTCAATCAGGTTGACCTGCAAGCTCAGGCAAGAGCTCATAGGATTGGCCAAAAGAGGGATGTCCTTGTTCTGCGATTAGAAACGGTGATATTATTCTCCCTCGCTTAAAAGTAAAATTACTTTACTTGGTTTAGTTGGGAATATCATGCTCCGTGTCTATTTCTCTCCACTTCGTTTAGATTCCTTAAGCTATATTAATGTCTGACAGTATTATTTCCTCTTTGTTTTATGTTTTCACTTTCCTGTTTTTGTAACTACCCTGTGTTTTACTGGCCTTCTCTGTTAGCATTGCACCATTTCTTACTGACACAGGCATGCGTGGCTTATTTTTTTTAGTACATGAATGACTACTTTCGGGTGGCCAAAAATTTACATTTCAATTTTACACAGAAACTGTACCCAGAATTGAATTAGATTGCAAGCAAACAAAAATTTTGCCCAAAATTGAATTAGATAGCACACCAAAAATAGTCCTTAAGTGTTAATTCTTTTTGAAATTTATATTGAACTGATATAATAACTTTAACTACAATATTTGGAATATCAACTTAAGACGCTCTCATACAAAAGCTCAATGGTAGTAGTTCATTGTTAGTGGCTGGCCAGGATGGTAGTGGATTCTGAACCTCAGAGGAAATACTGAGATGGCATTCTCATTGACCACCACTCCACAACGCTTCTGCCTGCATCATCATGCCTCATGAACTTTTATGTAGTCCTGTGATGTAATTGAATAGAGTTTACTCGCATTAAATAATAATGAACTCCTAAAACTTTGATTCAAGTTCAACGTGCCCAAAAAAGCATTCTTTCCAACCTTATACATAGAAATAACTTCTGGGTTTGAATGCGTAAAAACATGATTTATACACTTGTGAACTTTGTTTTCTAGGTCATTTTACAATCCGTTGCTGTAATCAGGTGCGCACTGTGGAGGAACAAGTTAGAGCTGCCGCTGAACACAAACTAGGAGTGGCAAATCAGAGCATTACTGCTGGATTTTTTGACAATAATACGAGGTAAAATGTAATTAGCTCTTTTGAAAGTAAGACCTCTAGAATTTTCTATTATGTAAGGTTGCTCCATTGTGACCTGGTGGTCACGGGTTCGAGTCACAGAAACAGCCTCTCTGCAAAGCAGGGGTAAGGCTGCGTACATCTAGCCCTCCGCAGGCCCCGCAATGGCGGGAGCCTCGTGCACTAGGCCGCCCTTGAACATCCTGCATTTCTATGCAATAGTACTTCAATCCTGTTCATCTTTTGCTGAAGGATTTGCAATGTCTATCTGTCACAGTGCGGAAGATCGAAGGGAATATTTGGAATCCCTCCTAAGGGAGTGTAAGAAAGAAGAAGTTGCTCCAGTTTTAGATGATGATGCTCTCAATGATGTCATAGCCCGAAGGTAAATCTGACCGTTAAAAAAGGGTAAATCTGAATTAGAATAGGAACTAGTCTTTTGTAGACTAACATGCTCTTTTTTTTCTTCATCTTTCAGTGAGTCGGAGATTGACATTTTTGAATCGGTTGACAAACAAAGGCGTGAAGAAGAGATGGTCTGCGTAGATTTAGTCTCTGTTTATTTTTTTATGTTTGTGATTTATCACCTGGATTCGGTGTTATATGCTATTCTAATTGTTAAACTTTCTACCTACCAAATTCCAGGCAGCATGGCAGAGGTTGTTACAGGGACGAATCAAGGAAGGTCCAGAGCCCCTACCCCCTATGCCTTCTCGTCTTGTAACTGATGAGGATTTGAAGGCATTCTATAACGCTATGCAGATATATGAAGCATCTAACATAGGTGTAAAGCGTAATAGTGAGTATCTTGGGGGGCTTGATACCCAACAATATGGAAGGGGCAAACGAGCAAGAGAGGTCAGTTGATAATTTCTTTCACAGTAGTTATTGACATAGTATTTCCACCCTATTTTGGCTGTCATTTCTTGAAAATCCTTTATTTTCAAGGTAAGCCCAAAAGGAGGTGGAAATGCAGTTATTTTAGGAGAAGGCAAAAAAATGGGTGGAAATGCTGAAAAATGAGTTGGAAATATCATTTCAACTCATTACAGACGATGTGGATCCGCATGGAAACCACCAAGTTACCTAAATTACAGGCGATGTGGTTACTGTGATGTGGTGGTTTCCATATGCAAAAACGCCATGGGAGAGTGGTACCTGTCCTGTGTATAAGCTGGTTCAATTTCAGGACATCAAGTTTGCAAGCAGTACGCTCAAATGTTCTATTAAAGGCATTTCTTTTTCAGGTTCGCTCTTATGAAGATCAATGGACAGAAGAAGAATTTGAAAAGCTTTGTCAGGTTGATACGCCCGACTCACCTGAACACAAGGAAGCAACAAAGGATCCGTGTATGACAAAATTCATTGGTGAATCTAAGCTGGGGGGTACAGAAGAGTCCCCACCACTGTCCAAAGAGCCACCACTACCACCCATAGAGCCACAAATGCCATCCAAAGAGCCACCACTACCACCCATAGAGCCACAAATGCCATCCAAAGAGCCACCACTACCACCCATAGAGCCACAAATGCCATCCAAAGAGCCACCCCTGCCATCCAAAGAGCCGCCACTACCATCCAAAGAGCCACAGCCGCCAGCTAAAGAGCAGCCAACAGTGTTACAAAAGCCACCTCCTTATCTCTGCAACGAGCCACCACCTCCAGCCAAACGAGGAAGAGGTAGGCCAAAGAGAGCAAAGGCAGATGTCCCTACACCTCCAAGGATTCCTCCCATACCATCTGAAACTGTCAGCCAACTGGAAATATCGCCTCATAGAGACATTCGTCCTGAATCTGTCACCATCACTGGCGCTACTCCTTTCTTTATTAAGGGACAACACGAGTTTGGCAGTGGATCAGCTCCTGGTTTTCTAACCACTCCTAGTCATGCCATGTCCTCTCAAGTCAAGGGACAAAGTCAAAAGCCTCAAAATGTTTCAAACAAACCTCGAAGACGAGCAAACAAACAGGTTCCCAACTCTCCTGCCATTGGTTCTGATGTTAATTTGGCCTTAGATAATTCCCCAGCATTTGTTTTTGCCCAAGACAAGCAAAGATCAACTAGACCAGCAGGAACTTCTGAGGCACCCGCAGTGACTATTAAGGTTAACCCTATTTCAGGGCTCCAAAAAGTGGTTGATGCAGCGTCAGTCCGTGCCCTGAATACTCCCCGTGTTCAAGATAAACCTAAAAGCATGTTCCCTGCTATGGAGAAAAGGGGAACTCCAGTCTCTGAAGTTAAAGTTGCCGCTCTTGATACCAAATCAGCACCAAGCACAGATCGTACATTCTTGGTGGAATCCAAAAAGCATGACATTGCAAAGACCGGTTTGATTCAAGCTGGACAGGAGAACAAGGTAAGCCTATCTCCAACCATGATGTCTGCATTGGCACAAGATTTGATTGATAAGAGAAACCTTCGAATGGGGTCCTCTGACATGACATCTGACCAGAAGAGAAATCCAACTGGAAAATCAGGGTACTCTTCTGTTCAAAGCACCCAGAAAGTCGGACTTGGTTCTGATGCTCCTAAGGTGGAGCCTCCTGGTAGTTTTATGGCTAATAAAACCACACATATGGAACCTCGAAAAGACAACCCACGTACCAGCAATGCATTACATATGAGCTCTGAAGACATGAAGAAAGAATCATTACATATATCTTCTCCTGTGGCATCTGTCCAGAAGCGAAAGCAAATTGAAAAGCGAATCCGTGCTTCTGTTCAGTATGCTCAGAAAGCGGGAGTTGGTTCTTGTGTCGAGAAGCAAAATCCAATTGAAAAGACCAGGTATTCACCTGGCCAGAGTTCTCAGAAAGCGGTACTTGGTTTTGATGCCTCAAAAGCAGAGCTTCCCACTGGTCTGGCTGGTAATAAGGCTGCCCATCTGGACCTTCCCAAAGTCGAATCTGCTGAAATTCTTCCACATATAATTTCCCAAAATGTGAAGAAAGAAACATTACATGTCGCAACACCCCGCTCCAGAAAGAAATCCTCTGCAGAGAAAAACAAGATTGAGGTACCTGTCACAGCGAATCAGGGACGTGGAAGGAAGGGTCCCATTAGCGCTAATATCAAAGCTTCTTTTGAAACAAAAACTGCACCCACCTATGATTCAATGGTATCTAAGGGCCATGCTTACACGGGGATGTCAAAGGGGCCAGATGGCAACACGATCACTGCAAAGTTCATGGGAGACAAACAAGTGAACAATGTAACCCAACCGAGAATTGTTGAGCCTGAGCAGTCTTGTAATTTGGCAGAGAGAACCCTTAAGATTCAGCCCATTGAAATATTGTCTGAAATGAGGCCACAGTCAACTGAGAAGGCAGAAAGCTCCATTCAAAGTGATCAACAATCAGGTTTGCCAACAATTGGAGATAATGCTGCCAGTTTAATGGACATGAAGTTTGCTCCCAATAAAACAAGTGAAGTCGAATCTGTGGAAGTTAAAGTTAGCAATGAATTGCATCTCAGTGGAACACCACATTCACACTCCCATGAAGCAAAGAAAGAAGGCTCCCCAACTGTAGTCGTTTTATCTCAAATCTCTGTAGATGTGCCATCTCCAGAACAACAATTGAAGACTGAAGACCAATCATCCTTGAAAACAATGTCCCTGGTCGCTGATCGCATAATTGAAAAACAGGAAGGTCACTTTCCAAAAGAACATGATTCACAACTACCATGCAAAATAACTGATTTTCAAGTCTCTGAGGACAGAAGTACTGCACTGGAACTACTTGAAACAAATACTAAAGAAGATCTGGAAGTGGCAAGTGGACTGGTAAACCCTGTCAAAATGGTTGATGTGCCTCTGCTCACTGCTCGGCCTCTTGGAGTTGTAGGACAGGAGAAAGTTGAGGTTGGTCTGGTTGAACCCGACCTCATTTGTAGTGCCGGTGAAAACTCAAATGATTCTAGGCAACTTAACCAAGAGAAGTTTCATACAGGCGCTCGTGTTGTTAGTATTGATTCCGGAGTGGAAGATTCTTCCTCTGGGAAATCAGTCTCAATGGAAGCTAAACCCAACATAATCAGTGACGTGGCTGAGAACCCAACAAAGTCAAGGCAAGTTATGATTCCAGAGATGACTGAAATTGATGACGGAAGCAAACTGGATTGTGGTTCTGAAGAATTTCTAACCAAATCTGCTTCTATCAATGTTAATGATGGGCTTACTCTTCCTAATGAAATTGTCGAACAAGATAGTGGCCAAGTTGTGTCTTTGGTGGCAGACCTTGCTTTGGCTGAAACTTCTTGCTCAGTTAATCTCAATGCAGAGGATACTCCTCAGATACTCTCTGGAAACTCCGTTGAAGTTAAGAATGCCGAGTCTACTGAAAGTCAGTGTGCTTTGGAGAGTAAATCATCTGAACTAGTAGTTAAGGAGGATCTGGATGACCCTTCCAACAAATCTAGTGAGAAAGTTGACAGTGTAACTCCTGCAGAAGATGCTTCTATCCTAAATTGCTCCTCCGTTGAAGTTAAGAATGCTGAGTTTACTGAAAGTCAGTGTGCTTTGGAGAGTAAATCATCTGAATTAGCAGTTGAGGAGGATCTGGATAACCCTTCCAACAAATCTAGTGAGAAAGTTGACAGTGTAACTCCTGCAGAAGACACTTCTATCCTAAATTGCTCTAAGTCTGTTGCCGTTCCAACTGTTATTGGTGCTGAGTTAAGCCAGGATATCAAGAAGGAAAACATAAATTCCACTGGCAATGAAGTGGCTGTAACCGAGTCTGCACTGGATGAGAAAAACAAAGGTTTTGCTGTTGATGAAATTGCAGGGGCAGGCACTGCTCACACCTGCATAGTTTCTGAGAACACCAAGAAAGCTGATGAGCCTGCTGGATTTAGTCAAAGTGAAGTAGTGGATCTTCCTAATGTTGCCTCGGTTGTACCTGTGTCTGGCCAGACCACCCAACCCAACGACCATATCACGGATCCTGTTAATGTCACTGTTGCAGATAATGATTATGTAGCTTCTCTAAGTTCAGTGAAAGCAGATGATTCTACTGGAGAAAGTCACAGTGAAAATCCAAATTCTCCTGGTATTGCTATGGAGAAAGAAAGTGACTCTACTGCTCTATGTCACAGTGAAAATCTTTATCCTAATGGCATTGCTTTGGAAGTAGCTCCCTCCTATCAGCAAGCCCAATTGGATCAGCATACTTTAGAAGCTACTGATCCTGCTGATATCAGGAATGAATGTAATAATTCCGAAGTTCCCACCAATCCCGAGAAAGCTGATGACACTACAAATCTATCCTGTGTCAGGAGTCAAGATAATGGTGCTTGTGTTTCAGAAGCTATTCCTCCATTTCCTGTTGAATCTCGCAATTCAGACACTTTTTCAGAAGAGTGTCGCGAGCTTCAACTTCCAACCGTTGTAGGGGTTAATGATACCAGCGCTGAGAATCGCACTGAAGAAGTAAATCCAGCAGAACTACAAACATCTGTTGAGAAAATTGTTTCCCATCCCGAAGATGATCAGGCTCCAGAAATACTGGATCTATCCAACACTAAGACGGATACCCGTGGAAATTTTAGTGAAGAAATAAACCCTTCCGAAACTCAAACGTCTGTTGAGAAAATTCCGACCCATTCTGTACAGGATCAAGTTGTAGAAATACTGAACCTTTCCAGCACAGTTCAGGATGATACAGTGGGCGTTTCTCAGGTTGTTCCTGAAGAAGTAGCATTTGCAGGAAATACAGACCCATCTTCATCACCATCGGGTGCGAAAGATGAGAAGAATTCTACGGTGTGTACTGCGGCAGGGATAGAGACTAATCAAGAAGAGTGACTGGTGTTGGATCTGATGTAAATTTTGGGCACCTCTGCTGGTAAGAAAGGAGATGGAAAAAATGAAGGTTTTGCTGTATGATCAAGGGAGAATGTTGTGATTATGATAATAAACCTTAGTAAAATTTCAGCGGGGGGGCTCACGTCAAAATAGTATCTCATGAGTGGGTGATTTCACTGCCCTCCACGCCTGTAACTGCAATGACAGATGACCATTTTTTGTTTCTGTGAATGGGGCAAACTGTTCTAATTGTATGGGCGTATATAAAATTTGCAGGGTGTCTCTCCATTGATTTGTTTTCTTGTTTCAGATGTTTTTTTCTTTCTCCCGAGTGCAGACAGGAAACGGGCGTTGATTATGAAGGTTACCACTTATCAGTGCTACTCAGTGAAGATTCTGAATTTAATTTGGTTGTGATTTTCTTATTGTGCTTGTTCACCGTAAGGATATCAACGTGGGGTCTATTTTATCCTTGGATTGACTTGCTATCCTCTGTTCATGTTAACCTTTGTTCTTGCATAAACTTTTATCAAAACAAAATTCGTTTTACAATTGACACGATAATTTCAAGATAAAATAGTCAATCCAAAGAATAGCTTATCCGAGGATTTCTATCCCTGTGATGAGCAACCATATTAGATGTCGCAGATTCCTCATGAAAAAACCATAGAAAATTTAATAGATAATTGTCCACATGGACGAATCACCTTGGCGACGAACACAAATTTCTCAATGAATCATTAAAAGCTTAAATTTATAGACTAATTGAGACAAGGAGATCTACCTCAAATATGATCTCAAAGTCAGTATCAAAGCATTCAAGTGGGGTCACAATAGTTGAATGCAGGCAACGGTTATAAGCTGCAATGTACTAATCTTTATGTATTTTTTTTTATTCTTAACAAAAATTTCAACCCTTTTCTTATGCTAATCCTTTACTCTTCCGTTTCTTGCACCATTTTGAGCCATTCTAGATACCATTTCGAGGCCGTTGGCTCTGATACCATGTTAACTTGCCAACTTCTCCAAAAGCTTAAGCTGTTGGAGAAAGGCGTTATTTATCTTTTATACTTTACCGGTTAACATCACATAAAATCAATCAATATAGAGGTCATGAGAGTCTCGTTTCATTGTGTGCCTTTGTCTCACATTAAGGATGTGTTTGGTTACATCTTATCAAAACATTGGAGTTTTGATAACATTTCCCATTTTTTTTACTTGCTTACAGTATATCTCGATCATCATTCTGCTACCTGGTTGGGTCCTCATGAAAAAAAATGGCATTTCTTGAATGATTCCTGTTATCTTACGAACTTGAAACAAAAGGATTTTCTGACCTGAGTAGTCGATTTGAATTTGAAAAGAGGTGTGACAAGGCAAATTTGCCCCCCATGTATTCATCAAAACTTCACTAAATTTAACAAAGAATGAACTGAATGGAACTAAAATATACATCTCTTTTTTTCACTTTTTTCTGTTATTGAATCTCGTCTCAATTCTTAAACCATGATTTCAAGCAGGAACACCTGCAAGAAATGAAACAGAGTATAACACAAAGCAGCTGCTGCTGCCTTCTTGATTTCTTATCCCCACATTGTGGATTAAGAACTGAATTGGACTGAGAATTGTGTTTACATTCGTGGGGATCTCTCTTTGTACAAGAACACAGGCATCTCTCTGTATCCCTCCTAGTTGGTTGTTATCTCCCCCCGGCAGTTATGAGTATGGTGATGCAGTTCACCAGCTAGATTTGGAAGACGATTCACCAATTTATCGAGTGCTTCTTTCATCCACTGATAAGGACAGTGTTCTTTTGCTTCCATGACAGTTACCTATATCAATCATCACAATACAGAGCATTTTAGGATAACAAATTCGGAAGCTAGCACAAACTACAAAGATACTTGTATATACAATGTGTTCTTGGTCTAAAATATGATCATCTAGGTGTTATTTGAACCTACCCATTTCCGTTGACGGGCGTCCTTCTCAGGCCAGAGATCGAGTTGTTCTGTTACAAGCAAAGGAAACATGTGCCCCTCTCGAAATATATCTTGACTTTTGCTCTTGAAACTCCATTTACCAAGTTTATGCTGCAATGGTGTGGCAAAGTTCAGTTAGTACTTGAGATGCCTAATGTTGAAGTGTAAATGATTAACTGACACCAACTCTTAACAGCTTAAGCTTTTGGAGTAATTGGTTGTTTCACATGGAATCAGAGCTATTGCCTCATGGAAGGTCCTGGGTTCAAAACCCAACAACTCCTTGATTTTAAAAATCCACGTGTACAGCCAACCCAAAAAAGAAGGGGAGTGTTCAAGTATAGATGTTTAAATAACACCAACTCTAACAGCTCAAGGTTTTGGAGTAATTGGTTGTTTCACATGGTACCAGAACTACTGCCTCACGGCAGATACTAGGTTCAAAACCCAACAACCCCTTGATATTAAAAGTCCACGTGTACGGCCAACCCAAAAAAGAGGGGGGAGTGTTGAAGTATAAATTCTTAAATAACACCAACTCAAACAGCTTAAGCTTTGGATTAATTGGTTGTTTCACACCTAACAAATCTCGAACTTTAAGTGCAAACTAACCTTAATTTCTCCGTGTACTCCAGCTTCCTCTAATGCTTCTCTCTTGGCTGCTTGTATAATAGATTCATCGGACTCCCAACCTCCCTGAAAATTATATTGCAAAGCAATTTAAGGTAAAATGGTACCACCAATTTCATTATTATTGCAAAGAAATTTAAGGTAGTATCATTTGAATTAGTCATAAAATCTTGGGTGTTGGTTAGAAGTAAAAAGAGAATGATTCATACCTTTGGGAACAAGAGTCCACGCCCGTTACGTGTAGTGATCACAAGAACTTCCAGTGCCTGTTCTACGCCATTACTTAAAGATTTTTCGAGCTTAAATCTATACGGGATGCACCTGCACATATTTAAAAAAAAACAAGAGTATTATTAGACAAAACTTTAAGTTGTAAGCGTTTTCCTGAAAATAATTATCGACAGAGAATAAGCAAAATAAACCAATGATTCTCAATAATAGAGATTCCACAATTACAGTTTCAATCAGATATTGTTCCTCATAATTCTCAATACCAGGCCATAAGGAATTGTGAATTTATTACATAAAATTAGGGCTCGTTTGGATGTACCCAAGATTGCTATTTCTTCTTTCTTTTTTCTTTCTTCTTTTTTGTAAATAGCAATTTGAGTGCAATCATTTTCACCTCCCTAGATAGCTCTTGCACCCAAATTGTAATTATGGGTAGTACACCCAAATCGCCCTTAGGCATTAAAAATTCAAGTTAATCTAACTAAAATGTTGGCTCCATGTTCAAGAAATAGTGAAAATCCCTCTTTTCATTGAAATAACACATTTATGACCTTAATTTTACACAAAATGAAAAAGCCAAACATCTGTTGTGACCAAAACGCCAAATATATACATAAAAAAGAAGAATCAACAACATAATTTTTATTCACCTTCTCCCTTATTTTCAACTTTCTCCATTGGCTGCTATAATTAAGAAAGAGTTTACAAATGAGCCAAAAAAAAAAAAAAAACCCATGGAAAACAAGGGTTAAAAAAAAAGATAGGGCAAACTAAAACTATTTGTCAAAAATTCTTACAATAACCCCAGAAAGGATTAAAAGAGTCTTAATGGGGGTTTGTATGAAAACAGTCAAAATTTTCAGTTTTCACAAAAAACCCAGAAATCTTCTCAAACATGTCTCTTAAATCCATAGTCAGCAAAACCCAATTAAAATAAAAACCCAAAATGGTAAAATTTTAAAGTCTCACGAAAAGCCAAGATAATTCCCAAAATCTTACCCATAAACCCATGATAATAAGAAAAAACGAGAGAGAGAGAGAGAGAGAGAGAGAGAGAGAGAGAGAGAGAGAGAGACTAACCCTACAACAAGGCGACCCCCGCTTTGGTTATAACGTTGTAATTGTCTTCCCGTGCGAGCCACCAAAGCAACCATCTTTGCTCAATCAATAAAAAAGAAACTCACACTTTGTCTCTTACAAAAGTGCTTCCAAAAACCCTATAAAAATTGCACTCTCCTTTTTCTCAAAACAAACAGACCAATAATGAAAATTCAGTTTCTCTCCTATTAGAATTAAAACTAAGAAGAGGAAGAAGACGAAGCACGATTGATAATTGAGTGGCAAACGTTACAGCCTTTCCTTTAATAGAGAGCGAATGGACAATGGAGAGGTGTGTATAGCGCACTGAAATTGAAAATTATAGAAAAAAAATTTCTCCCAAAGCGTGTCCCGCTTTCGCACACTGTCCCGTTGATTCTCTGCTGTCATAACACGCTAATTGCACGTCAATCTGTTCAAATAGCTGATGATCTGAACCGTAGGATTTAATGACGCGCTAAAAGGCTGCTGAATTAATTGAAAGCCTTTTCGCAGTTGACTTTTGCCTGAGAGTGCGGCCACTTAAGATGATTAACTGAATAAGACAAAATTAGTTGAAAAGTGAGCTTGTGTGGCTGTTCTCTAGTGCAAAAGTCAGCGGTGAAATGGCTTTCCGCGAAATTCCACCGGAGAATGTTCCTTGTCGTTGATTAGACACTTCGATTCCTTTTCTTCCCACCGCTTCTAGTATCACAAGAGGAGTCACAAATACACTAGAGGGGTGGCCTGGGGAAGAAACGGGGGCGAATATATCACTTCACTTTTATTATTGCAATTTCTAGCCTTCTAGGTGGCCGGTGGGTGAAGATTAGATTTCCCGTTCTTTCATTTGGTAGGACCATCAGCTCAATGACAAAAGACAATTTCCGAGTCCAAGGAGGGACACGTGTGTAAAATCAAAACCGTTGATCTTGTAGATCAACATTAGGGGATTCACACGGTCTTGGTCCCATCCCCAACTGGCATCCCATGTGTAAGATAGAAGGTTATATAAAAATCAATCTTACCTTAGCTTTACTTGGAGAACAGTAAAGGAGGTTTGATGGATCAAGGGCCTAGGATCATCCAATCTAGGTTTTTTCAATGGTATTTGGTTGGATTTTCAGATCACCCATCTGATCATAAGAAATAAGTGGGGCCCAACAAGTTTCTTTTAGGAGAGAGAGAGAGAGAGTGAAGTTTTAGTTCTAATTACTGGGCCCACACAACTATTAGGGCATGTCACACAAACTAAAAGGTGGGACCATAGGATACCTGCCCTCCTTAATTGTGGTGAGAAATAGGGTGGCATTTTGAGAGGAGACACTAAAGAGAGAAGATAGATACATCAGCCATGTCCATGATGTCAATTGATCTTATCCAAGAAGAGATTAAAAAGTTAGAATAAGGAGAGACTGAACTAGTTGGTGAGTATTTTAGAATTAGATACTTTTCATTACCCAAATAAAGAATCAGTAAAAGAAGAAAGAGACAAGCCGCACTCCACCCCCTCCCCTAGAAAAGGTCTTTTAAAATCTTCAACTGCTCCGCTTCTTAGAAAAAGTCCTCCACCAGGCCACCACCACCAACAACAACACCAAATACAGTATGTCTCTCTCTTCTTTTTCCTTGAAACTCATTATATTAAGGCTGTTGATGTCATGGGCCCTACCATGTTTTAATAATTGCACAGACTCAGCTTCCGAGACCTATTTGGAGGATCTTTTAATCCTGTCATCAGCTAATTAAATCACAAATATCATTCTTGGGAATTTCTCGGCAAGGAAAATTCTTGGGATGTATTCAATTTTTATATTTTGGGTTTATATAGGAAAAAACGATAAAAATAAAATTATATAAAAATTCAATTTAAGAAATAATATGAAATAAAAAAAACGTCGTAAATTATATATCGTGATATTATCAAGATATTTTTCGGCTAAATGATAAACAAAAAATATCACTATATTTTTTTAAATCTCACAATTATTTTGGAATTTTGTCATTTTATCAAATCGGAGATGTTGGAAAGTTGCCTTATTTCCAACCTTATTTCTCAATTGCAGTGGGATTCGTTTGAGACAAAAAGGAAAGCCATCTTTTTAGGTTTTGGGGGAAAACCTAAATACTAAAAAGAGAGGGGGTTTTCTTGTGTGGAAAAATCAAGGAAGGAAAAGAGAGAAAAAGAAAGAGTAGTGAAGAGAGAGAGACAAATGGAGAAGAAGAAGAAGAATATAGGGTTTTCTATTTGGGTTTTCTTCTTGGGGTATTCTCTTGGGTTTCTCTTGGGGTTTTCTCTCGGATTTTCTCTTGGGTACGATCTTAGGTTTGAGAAGCAAGGAAATGATTGCGGGTTTGTGGGTTTGAGATTAATCCATTATAATCCTTGTATATTGTTTTTCTCATAGTGGAAGATCGTGTTTCTCGCTCGTGGAGTAGGCTTTGCCGAACCACGTAAAATCTTGGTGTTCATCTTGTGGTTTGTTTGTTTATTTTATCTTTCTGTTTAATTTGTGCACGATCGGATTGGATTGCCCGGCGGGATTTTCTCAACAAGTGGTATCAAAGCTCAGGTGGAGCGTCGAGGCTGGGTGGAGTGATCGTGGGTGTTGTGATTGGATCACGGTTAGAGCGATTTTTTGGGGTGGAAAGATTGTCAAAGAAGATTCTTGTTCGAGGTGGAGCGTTACACTGAGAAGTGCGAAGTAATCTGAGATGGCGGTAAAATCGAGTTCTACTCAGTTCAACATCGACAGATTTGACTCAAATGGTAGTTTCACCTTATGACAGATGAGGGTGAAGGACATCCTAGTTCAATAGGGCTTGGCTAAGGCATTGAAGGGAAATGATGGAAAGCCAAAGAAGATGACGGGTGCCGAGTGGGAAGACATAGAGTCGAAGGCGGTCAACACAATTCAACTATGTCTGGCAGATAGCATTATATTTAACGTTATGGAAGAAGAAGATGTGCCTAAATTATGGGAGAAGTTGGAAAAGCTTTACATGTCAAAAAGCTTGGCCAACCGGTTATATCTGAAGCGGCAATTGTACGGGCTGAAGATACAGGAAGGCGGGGATCTTCTGGAACACATCACGGTGTTCAATGGACTTGTGGATCAGCTCCACAAGGTTGACGAAAAGTTGAAGGAAGAAGGCCCTTTTGCTTCTTACTTCTCTTCCTGATTCGTATGACAACCTGGCGATGACTTTATTGTATGGTAAGGATACGATAAAGTTGGAGGAAGTCACAGCGTCGCTCTTATCGAATGAGATGCGGAAGAAACATGTTCTTGGTGCAAGTGAAGAGCATGGGTTGGTTGTTCATGGTGAGAATCAAAGAGGAAGGTCGTCTGACAGGAGATCAGGAAAAGGCAGGTCAAGATCCAGGGTCGGCGAAAAGGGCGTGCAATGTTATCGTTGCAAGGAATATGGCCACATCAAACGGGATTGTCCAAAGCGAGATGACCAGGTGGACAATGGTGCTACGAATACTGTGGTGGCGGTAACGGAGGAACAGAGCGAAGAGTTTGGAGACGTTCTCACATTCTCCACAGGTAATCACACTTCTCCTCATGATGAGTGGATTTTAGATTCAGGGTGCTCTATTCATGTATGCTCCAGGAGGGAATATTTTGATACGTTCCAGGAGACAAGGGCAGGTGTAGTAACCTTGGGTGATGGGTCTACTTGTGACGTCACGGGAGTTGGAACAGTAAAAATCAAAATGTTTGATGGAGTGGTTCGTACTTGGGTGGTGTGTCGTATGTCTCAAAGATGCGAATGAATCTAGTGTCTCTTGGCCGGTTGGACTCTAGGGGTTGCAGGCCAGATTTGACTGTTTGCAGCATGGGAGCTGATTACCCAAAAAATGCCTGGGAACAATGAAAAAAAACAAAAGATATCTCGGTAACGAAAACTATAGGGGGCTGTATTGGCGAGATCCAACGGTGAACAGCTGCCCAAAATAAAAACCGCCTTTTCAGCTGCAGGTGGGATCCATGAAAATCGCACGTGGTTGTATGGTTCTGATGAAAGGAGAAAAGTGTGGCGGATTATATCGTCTAGTCGGGGACATGGTGACTAGTGTTCCCAAGATCTCAATGGTTAGTTGGAAACGGAGTGGTAACGAGTGCATGCGTAGGGCTTCTTTTGTAGTTGGTGCAGAGATAGGTTTCCAGGTTACAGACGATGGTGAGAGGATGACGGTACCTACGTTGGGGAGGATGGATCGAGATCCCTCTCCAGAGTTGACTAGTTGAGTCAACGGGTTGACAGCTACACATGTGCATTGGCCGTGTTGATCGAATCGGGAAGAATCAGAACCAAGGTGATTCGAGGGGTGTGTAGCTGGTACTTCAGAAGGCCAATGGTGGTTTGTAGTGACAATAGACCAGTGACGACTTCAACGAAAAATCTTCAGGTGGGTGGGAAATAAGGCAAGGTGGGGATTGTTGGAAAGTTGCCTTATTTCCAGCCTTGTTTCTCAATTGCAGTGGGATTCGTTTGAGGCAAAAAGGAAAGCCATCTTTTTAGGTTTTGGGGGAAAACCTAAATACTAAAAAGAGAGTGGGTTTTCTTGTGTGGAAAAATCAAGAGAGGAAAAGAGAGAAAAAGAAAAAGAGAAGTGAAGAGAGAGAGAGAGAGACAAAGGGAGAAGAAGAAGAATAGAGGGTTTTCTATATGGGTTTTCTTCTTGGGATATTCTCTTGTGTTTCTCTTGGGGTTTTCTCTCGGGTTTTCTCTTGGGTATGATCTTAGGTTTGAGAAGCAAGGAAAGGGTTGCGGATTTGTGGGTTTGAGATTAATCCATTGTAATCATTGTATATTGTTTTTCTCATAGTGAAAGATCGTGCTTCTTGCCCGTGGAGTAGGCTTTGCCGAACCACGTAAAAGCTTGGTGTTCATCTTGTGGCTTGTTTGTTTATTTTATCTTTCCGTTTAATTTGTGCACGATCGGATCGGATTGCTCGGCGGGATTTTCTCAACATGAGATATTTGAGTATGGTAGGGACCGTAGGGTACGTGTAGCCATGATGGCATGATCAGCCATAACCATCTCAATTGCCTGACATCACAAATAAGTAGTTTTGTACAGTTGATTTTTGGATAACATGGAAAAGAATGCAGAAGCTATAGATGGATAGGCACAACCCAAAATGCAAGTCCATTATGGATCGCCTCGCCTACAAGTGAGTGCACCCATCTTCAGCAAAACGTGATTCGGCAAACAAAAAAAAGGCAGGACAGGAAAATTTGAGTTTAATACGGTATTGGTAAAAAACATGTAATAAAAAAAAGTCAAATAATCGAAAACACACACACACACAAAAATCACATTTAATACGTTTAAAATTTTGTCATTTACAAAATATAGCAGGGTAAAGTTGGAAAGCTGGCCAAAAACATGTTTTGAGTGTTTGTTTGAAGAAAAGGAGTGATTTTTTATTATTTTTTTGGCCGACTACGAGTGCCCCGTGGAGGGAGAAGAATTTGGCACCGATCAATCACTCTTAATTGTAATTTAACCAATATAACTACAGAAGGAGATTATTTTTTGAGTGTTTGTTTGAAGAGGAATTCTAGACTGAAAATGAGAGCCCCGGCAAAAAAAGGTGAAAGGGCTCACCCATTGGCTGCACATCACCATCTTGTTTAACTTTTCAACATCTTTTTTGCAAGGGCTCCCTTCAGTTTAGACTCCCTCTTTACAAAATTACATTTAATTCTACAAAGCGGGTAACTTGCAATAATAGCTAGATTATAAGGAAGCGATGTTCCTTCCTATAACATTATAGGCTAGATTATCTATATTTGCATTGCATACATTTTCATTTTTTCTCTTTTATTGGCATATGTAGAATTTATATTTCTTTTTAGTGCACCCCAAGTAGGGGTGTCAATGGGCCTAGACGGTCCTACAGAGCTAAAGAATCCAAATGTTAATGGACAGGACTTAGGCATAACATCTTGATCCGACCATGTCCATTGGATCCGTATCCTAAGTCCTAAATTATTTCGGATTATAACCCAGACATAGCCACAAATTCTGATGGAGTGTCCTAAATTCAAATGAAAGGCATCTTGCGTGTTTCTTTCCTCTTTCCTTTCCCTAGCCCAAATCTCTAACTATGAGCACAACATAAGTTAGGCCTAGGACACCCTGATCGACGTTCCAATTCAAAATGGATCGTGAACCGCAAAATAAGATCCGAAAAGCACTCCCAAAAGGATTAGCTCGGTAAAAGATCTAAACAGATTGTGACCAAGACATAGGTGGATCCGATCCAGAGTGAATCCATTGACCCACTCAACCACAAGTGTCTTTCTATTAATAATTCAACTAAAGGCACGCCGACTCAACTAAAATGCCATTTAATACAAAGTTTTCTTCTCCACTCTATAAACAAATGTTTTGGTAGCCGACCACGGTTTTGCCACTATTTTCTTTTAGAACTTTCCATTGTTCACTATTGCTAGTCATTTCCACTCTTACTCGGAAGTTTAATAGTTCAAAGATTCGTGAGCCGATCGACTATTTTTCTGGGCTAATTCCTTTGGAATTACTCCATATTTGAACAAGGATATCTGATTTTGAATTTTATCTTAGTTGACTTTAATAAAATTCATAAGACCTTTTGTAATGATTTAAATGCATTGAATATTAACACCGAGGAGGGATGTACGCAAGATGATAATTAGAAATCAAACGAATCTTACAATTTCTCCATTACGGTATATGAATCAAGTGTAGAGTCGTACCTCGTGGAGTAGACTGAGGACAAGATTGTCCAAATGCCTATCCTAATGTTGCAAAACAGGGCTATGGGGCATGGAGGACATATATGTACGTGTCTTCCTAGCAGATCCCTCAATGAAGGTTCTATATATAGATTAGTTTACTCGCTTTGGAACTGCATAGTTTCTTCAACTGGCACTTAAAAGATGTTGGGACCCAGGTAGAACTCATTCTTAATAGGTAGCCGTTAAGGGCAGGGTGCCAAGTCTTTTCTAATGTGGGATCTTTCACGTCCAAAGGATTTTCTCCACGTCCGTTCACTTTACTTAACAAGTCCTTCCACATCCGCTCACTTCTCTAATGTGAGATATGTGCTTTCGCGTGGAATCCCACCTGCCAATCTCCCTCTCCACGCAGAAGCAATGTGGGAACTATGAGTTCTTCTCCAGAGAATTTTCTCTATCCTCAAGGGTACACAGGGGTTACCGAGATTGATAAATTTAGAGAATATTTCACTAAACTTTGATACAATACAATTAGCCCTAATGAGTGATTATATAGAACACTCAAAAGGGTTAAACATAGAAAGAGATAAACATAACACGACAAGAGATAATTTTAGAAAACCTACCTACTAAGATTAGCCTAATTGCTAATTTATGCTAGCTACCTATTCTAGTTAGGTTACTCCATTATACCCACTTGCCTAATCTAGCCTCATGATTATCCAATGGTGTGAATTCAACACAATCTGACTATGAGATCCCACACATTCTAACATGCCCCCTCAAACGTATGTGGATTGGAAATCAACATACATTTGATTACAATGAAATTCCCCAATAAGAAAATAAAATTTTCTCCCCATAAGAAAATAAAATCTTTTGATTGGAACCGCACTGCCGAAGTTTGATGATGAATATGCCTTGATGTTGTTGCCAAATGTATATTGCCGAAGAAGACGCCGCTTGTTGATTTGCCGTGAAGAGATGGATGAGAACAAATCATAGCCTCAATGGGCTAAACAAGAATCAAGCCTCAATGGGCGAGTAGTAATGGGTCACTATGGACCAATGTCGGAATGAGCAACAAAAGGGTCTACGGACCAATGCCGGAATGGGCAAGAAATCGGCCATAATGGACCAATGCCGGAATGGGTAACAAAGATGAGAAAAAAAAAACAAGAGATGGGCGGCAATTAGCGGCTATATTGAAAAGGGCGTGACAATATTAGGACTTGTAAATTTTTATTCAGAGGGTGAGAATATCAAATTTGGGGACAATATGAAAGAGTGCAAAGGAGATTCTAAAACATGAGAACTCTTAAAATGGAAACGGTGCCATCATCTTGGAATTTCAAAACAATGAAAAGATAGGAATGCACTTATCAACTCTTGGACATGAGTACTTAGAAAAGATGAAGAGAGGGTGCCTCAACAACTATTTTATCTAGGGTGCAACTTGGGTCGGGTTGAACCCGAATTTGGGTTGGGTTGGGAAAAATCAACCCGAATTGGAAATAGGGTCTGGTCGGGTTGGGGTGTCGGGCAACCCGACCTGACTTGAAACCCAATTTCCAATTCCAATATGTATAAAATTTTACTTCTATGTTTGTTTTGTCATTATATAACTCAAATCTAGAAAGAAATAAAAAACTTGGTGAAAGTTGTCCTAATTAACCCTCTTGTTGGGGAACATCTAATGACTAGGATGAGATGGAAATACAAGAATAAAATGGAGAAATCAAACAAATGATGAAATCGAGTTGAGTCGGGTTGAGAAAATTATAAATCGGGTTGGGTCGGGTTGGCCTCAACCCGACCCTACCCGACCCGAGTTGCACCCCTATATTTACACCCCCCCCCCCCCCCCCCCTTCTCTTCTTTTATACTCAAATGGATGCACAAGATGACAATGAATATAAGGCAGATAACATCGCAATGAATAAAACTCACATTGGATTGGATAGCAAAGAACATCAATTGGATGCACATGATGACATGGAAAATCACATGAGATGAAACGAATTACAGTGACTGAGTAGTTCAATAGAAAATCACATGGAAAATCCCTCCTGCTTCATTGATGACAGTGGATTCAAGGTCTAGAAAAAAAAAATAGCGCGAGGGAGATGCTCGTTGACAAGTTTTAGGTTTGGATTTGTAGTAGTGGGATCAATGAGGACTGGGCAGATCTGGTAGGAAACAGCAAGCGAGGCAACAATGGTCAATGGTTGAGAATAAATAAAATTGCTATGCTCATAGAAAAAAAAACTAGGATTACTTGCCGGGCGGACATCCTTGGTTAGATCGGCCGTCCGACAGAGAACGAGATCTCTGGTGTTGTGGTCAGTCCGAGGTTCGATTGACCAGCTCTGATACCATGATAAATTTAGAGAATATTTCACTAAACTTTGATACAATACAATTAGCCCTAATGAGTGATTATATAGAACACTCAAAAGGGTTAAACATAGAAAGAGATAAACATAACACGACAAGAGATAATTCTAGAAAACCTACCTACTAAGATTAGCCTAATTGCTAATTTATGCTAGCTACCTATTCTAGTTAGGTTACTCCATTCAACCCACTTGCCTAATCTAGCCCCATGATGATCCAATGGTGTGAATTCAACACAATCTGACTATGAGATCCCACATATTCATGTTAACTTCTTCTGGAGAAAGGTGTTATTTATCTTTTATACTTTAACACTCCCCCGCATGTGTGGCCCACTTGGCAAACACGTGGCACATGTGGTCCCACTTTGGGCCGACCATCGCATGTGGATTTTTGCTATCTGGGAGGTTTGAACTCGAGACCTTTGGCTCTGATACCATGTTAACTTACCAACTTCTCCAGAAGGTTAAGCTTTTGGAAAAAGGTGTTATTTATCTTTTATACTTTAACATCTCCGACGGATTTTCTCCATCCTCAAGGGTACACCAGGGTTACCACACTACGGCCCTAATACCACTTGTTGGGAAGCAAGGCCTTTCATATCCATTTACTTTCTGATGTAGAATCTCCGTGTGTGCGTGTGTGTGTGTTCAAATGGATCATGACACGATATTAGTTGATCGGATCCAAATAAGGTCCGTTGTCAACCTACTTATACATGATTGGACCGGTTCATTTGGGACGCAGATCATGTTTGTCGCCTCGCAAGCTGGCACGGAGTTAACCAGGGCTTCTTCCTCGAGTCATGTCATGATCGTGCGTGCACTCGACAAAAATAGCTTTACGAGCAGCATTGCCCTTCTTCATTCACATGATATTGCTGGATCAGGCGTTCGTCTATTGCCCAAGATTCCACACTGCCGCCCCATGGGAGTCTGTGCGGTTGTTTAAAAAGATCAATGGTCATGATTGCAAATATCTGTACAAATGTGGGACCCAAAAATTGATTTTAGCATTAATTGAATGTGATTTTTTGCCTAAATCATTCTCTATTCAGAAATAGATCGTGTTAGCGAGTACAGACTTCTTATGCACATATGATAAAACTAAGAAATTTTAGTCTTTAATAGCCAAATAGCCGAATAAGAGCTAGCGACAACCATAGTTAGCAAAACTAAATTTTAAAAAAACATTTTTTTAAAGAAAAAAAAATGTTTTATTGGTGTGCCGTTTAAAACGAATAAAACTCCCTTTTTTTTAGGCAAACGTTTTAAACACGTATTTTGGCCAACTTTCCAATTTTACCCCCACCATATTTTGTAAATGACAAAATTCTAAAGCCATTTTCTTATATTTCTATTTTTTTGAACTAGTACCGTATTAAACTCAAATTTTTGCTGTCCCATTGTTTTTGCTAACTATGGTGACAAGCTTCCCCTCACATAGACCTGGCAAAAGCGACCCGTGCCCGCGGGTCGACCCGACCCACCCGCAAATTTGCGGGCACGAGTCTGAGTTTTAGTGACCCATCAAAACTAACCCGCGGGTGACCCAACCCGCAAAAACACGGGTCGGGTCGGGTCAACCCGCGGGCACCCGCAAGTCACTTGGCCTTTTTAAGGGTGGTGATTTTGTTATGCTAATCTATTAGATGGCTTTTTTTTCTAATGTAAAGGATGGTGATTTTGTCATGCTAATCTATTTTTTAAGGGTTTGATGCCTGAATAGGTTATGGCTGGCATCATAGAATATAAATAGGTTGTGGCTAGCGCCATAGGTTGATCCCAACCCTCCGATTTGAATGTTAGAGGGTTGATCACTTGATCCTAACCCTCTATAGATCAGAGGGTTAGGATCAACCTATTGAAATGATTTTTGGGGCACAGGCCGGCCCGACCCGACCCACCCGTTTGCCAGGTCTACCCTCCCCCCCCCCCCCCCCCCCCCCCCCCCCCTTTTTTTTTGGCTGACGCTTTCTAGCATCAAGAGGTCTCCCAATTCCATTTCTCACTGAACTGAGTTGGTTATGGAAAACCTAGGTTTCTTGGGTTGGTTAAGAAAGATGAGACTACCAACCAAACGGTGTCACCTAGGAGTGGTAACGGGGCGGGTTGTTGCATTCCCCGACCCCGTCCTAGCCTCAAGGAAAATTACCCGTCCCCAATTTGGAGATGTCGGGGAATCCCCGTCCCCGACCCACAGGGAAAATCTAATCCATGTCCCGCCCCGCACACTACGGAGAAAATTCCCTGCCTTGCTATAATAACAATTTCTACTCTTTTAATCTAATTAAACAATTATTAAATAAGAATCCAAAGTTGCAAACTAAAATATAACACTTCATGGAAAGACAGTCACTCATATATTTCAAGATTTTCATTTCAAACGCATTCGCTCCCCTTTTAACGTGATTTGACGTCGAAAAGCGTTAATGACGGAAGCGAATGCGTACTACAAAGGCAGTGAAAATATCATCTCCCAAAAAATAATATATTATACAATCTGAAAGAATGAATGAAAGAAAGAAAATGATCCACATCGAAGAACCCAACTAGAACCAGGATTATAGCCCGGTAGATTCCTTTTACCTTCTTCATGAATTTTTTCTAAAGGATTCATTTAGCCGACCCCAACTAGTTTGGGACAAAGGCTTTGTTGAGTTGAGTTGAGTTGAACATAATCGAAAAGCAAGAAAGAGGCTTTTTTGTCGGGTAATGGACACGGATAAAAATAAGCTCGTCAACGCTATACCACGCTAACAACACGTGGAATGTTTCACTAGATTTGAAAAGAAAGTAACTGGCTCAATACGTCAACAGGTTGTTCAGTATTAATTTTCGGAAAATTTGCCAATGGGTACATCAAAATACGAGAATTGCCAACGGGAAGACACACTTTTGAAAAACTGTCAAGAGAGGCACGAAATGGGGTCATCAGCCCTCTAAATGGGGTTATCAAACTCTCAAAAGTGGGTTATCAACCCTCTTTAACAATTTTTCAAAAGTGTGTCATCGTTGGCAATTCTCGGATTTTGATGTCCCTCATTGGCAATTTTTCCTTAATTTTCAGCAACAAAGCGGATTCTCCATTCCGGTTGCAGAACTTACTCCCTCCCCTAAAGAAATAGATTGATTGATTTCCGTATACCGATGATTGGGATGAGAAAGCAGGAACCTTAGCAAGCTTAAAGGGGGGGGTGGAATATCATTTCCCCAATTTTAACGTAACTGCTGGATATATCCTTTTAGTAGCTGCAGGATAACACAGAGGGAGAGAGTAAAAATTTTCCATTGTTAAACATGGAATTATAGCCTAAGCTTGCTCTTCTTAATGGGTAACATGCTTGTCCCAAAAGATTTTTCTAAAAATAAAGATGTTGAGCTTAACAAAACAAATAATAAATCCATCAAGCTAAATCACAAACAGTTATTAGAATTAGCCTTGACAAACATGATCACTAAAATATTCAAGATACTTTCGTTCGATTACTTGGGATATTACCCTTGGCCCAAAAGTTTTAGGGCTACATCTGCACATTACATCATTCACAAAGCAAACTAGTCTATTCAGCTTGATGCAGATGGTCCAAGTCATCATTTTCCTTCAATTACATTACCTGGTTTGAAAAATTAGAGCTACATCTCCACATCTTAATAATACAAGTTTTTACATCATTCACAAAGCAATTTAGTTTATTCAAGTTCTCATCTTGAAGTAAATAGCTCAAGAAGTCATTTTCCGCCGCTCATATCTAGAAAATCATCTATATTTTGACATTTAAAGTCCATTATTTGCTGCATATAAGGTATCTTCATCTGCTCATCGTATCATCTCGTGATAGTCTTCATTAAATTGATACCGATAAATCAACCCAGTATCAATTTCTACACGTCGTAGCCATAAAAAAACAAAAATTTATATGCATCGTGCATCAGGTCATGCATCTTTCAACAACACCCTTTTTTCTAATATCTTTTGAAAAATTAGATCATGGATCTTCATCTGCTCATCATATCATCTCGTGATAGTCTTCATTAAATTGATACCGATAAATCAACCCAGTATCAATTTCTACAAGTCGTAGCCATAAAAAAACAAAAATTTCTATGCATCGTGCATCAGGTCATGCATCTTCCATCAACAATATTCTCTCTCTCATCTTTTATACGAAGATGTGAAAGCATTATCCATCCACAGCTTGAGCACTTTGCGTAACATTGTATAAATTGAGAGGGTAAGTCATAATAGCTAAATAAAATGACTGCAACATACTAGCATATAAATAAATCACATGCTTTGTCCGCTTCATCTTTCGATTAAGGAACGCCTCTATGATTCTTAATCTCTCTTTCAGTTTACCATTCTCTAACCTTTTATCAGTAGTCATCCTCATAAACATTTGGGGAAATACTAAAGATCTCTTCCCTACCAACGAGCCATCTAACTATCTACAATCTTAGCAAACCCAACCTAAGACCCATCTCAAATGGTAAAATATGAGAAGACTCTGTACCCCATGTAGTGTTTGGAGAAATAAGTTAATTTTCATACCTGATTTACATCATCTCTTTGAAGGCTTCAACTCTCTCCATCCATTCCCAACTTCTTCAACTCTCTTCATCCATTCCCAACTTCCACCACAACCTTATCTTCTTGCTCCTAAATCCTTGTCGGTTCTGTCTATTTTCTAGCAATAAACCAATGAGAAAGCACCACGATCAACAACATGGTGGGACCCACTTTGAAAACATTAGATGATAAGATGCTCCCTCGTCACCACCCACTTGCTGCCATGTGAAAGAGATTCTCGCTGGAATTTAGTGAATTGTCCAAAATGCTCTTAATTAAAGACTTTAATCTTCCATCTATTCTTTCCTTGCATATAAAGGACTGATATCTGAACAACCTTATTTTGATAATGGCACAACTAACTTTTGCTTTACACTTTTTCAATTAGCTTTTTGGTGCTGTTTCAATACTCAACATCTATCCATAAGAGTAAAACAAAGTGAGCAGTGTGATTATCCAAATATATAGTAGTGGAGAAATCACCCCCCTATATATCACATCATTTTCATTCAAGGGTCTTTTTGTCATTTGTTAAGCCAATTTGTCCTGCCCATCAAAGTCATCGGAAAAAACAAAGGCAAAAGTGGCTATGCATGTGAAACGCACTAAGCTCGATAATCGATACACATGAAAATGAAGAGATCACTTTTTTGTCGAGCATTTCTTGCCGTTCATCTAAACAACTTTGAATGTATTTATGTACACTGTCCTTCTTGGTTTCTTAACACTTTATTTTTAAGCTCGCAGATCAGTGAAATTATATGGACAGCCGTGCATGCACGCAGCCCAAAAATACAGCGGGCCCGTGCCTCAAGGTTCGATCCAGCTTGCCTACAAGAAAACAAAAATTGGGTAAATTACATATACACCCATGTGGCTTGGCCATTTTCCGCTTTAACGTGGTTTGGAAGTTACCAACGATAGCCCCTCAACTTTTCGTGGGTTTTTTTTAACGTGACATTGAGGGGAAAATGATTCAAACCCTAATTTATTTATCAACACAAATCCTCGATTTAGGAGTTTTATTTGTCTTCATTCACGTCATTATCATCATTTGCAAAAAAAACCCTAATATTCTAGGACTTTTTTTGTCTTTTGTCAATGTTTTTTTCTTGAAATGTGGGTTTGATGTAACCATGGGGTGGGGTTTCATTGTCTACGGTGGAGTTGACGGCGGTGGCCGGAGATGGCGACGGTGACGTTGGCCGAAGGTGGCGACGACGGCAGTGGAAAATGCCATAACCCTAATCCCTCTGCAAATGGCTTTAAAACCAGTGACAAAGGTATTTCTGTCCTCAAAATATTAACCATGGTTACTTATAGTCATTTCGTCAGGTTAAACTAATGGACCATCAACGGAGGGGGTCTACTTAAAAATGTCAGAAAGTTGAGGGGATGTCGTTGGTAACTTCCAAACCACAGGATTTAAAGCGGAAAATGGCCAAACCACAGGGGGTGTATATGTAATTTTTCCAAAAAAATATAGTGGGCCCCACATTGTTTGGGCGATCTCAAAACATTCATTTGTTGGGCTCTTAAGTAGATAGGATGTGCCCAAAAAATGGTCTCCGTGGGATGATCCTAACCCTCCATTAACTAACCCTACAATTCATAGAGGGTTAAAATTGAAGGCACAGTATAGAAATCAACACAGGTCATAGGGTTAGCATCATCCGATGGGGAGGATTTTCTAGGCACACCCTATCTACATTAGGGTCCAACAAATGAATGGTTTGGAACACCCAAAAAATGTGGGCCCATTGTATATTTGAGCTTCACGGCCTTCCACCAAATAAATTCTCAATCAAATCATACGCTTTGCGAGCTCTCTTTTTTTTTTTTTTTTGGTCAAAAGTAGTTTTTAGTCTATATTTGAGCTCAACATCGAGCCCACCAAATGATACTAAGAGTTTCTCAGAGTATCATTCCTCACTAAGGATGCAACTTGGGTCGGGTTACAAGCTGAAGGCTCAGGTAGGGTTGGCATTTCCTTCGGGATAAGTTGCGTTAGAATGGGAAAAGAATATCCGATTTAATTTTGGATTGGATTAGGTTTGAGGCCTTGGGCAACTAGACGCGATCTCCATCTTCTAATTTTATTGTGGTTTTCAAACTCTTAGGGCAATTATTTTTTTTTCCCAAGGCTGGCTAACCCAAACCCGAACCGGATCAACTTGGACTGGCTTGGGACAAATGGGTTAGATGGGTGCAGATAGGGTTGAGAGATTTAGTGGCAAGTTGGGTTACGGTTGACCATCACTTGAGGCTCGGGTTGGGTCAGGTTAGGGTTGAGGGAATGTTATCTATAAATATATTGGATTGGGCTAGGCTTGGCCCCAACCTGACCCAACCCAAACCCGGCCAGTTTTGTACCCCTATTCTTCACATAATATATAGAGATCGACTAGGGAGACATACATACAGGGTAGAGCTACATGTAGCATAAGGGAGGCAGCTGCCTCTCTTGAGTTGGGCCAAACTCCTTAATAGGCCCAACTCAATTGGGCCCAGCCCACTTTAAAATTTGAAGCCTGGCCCCTTATGTATAAATCCTGCCTCCGCCACTGCATACAAAGAGATAGACTAGGAAGACGATCCCGTCTTCTGTGATGAACGGAAACTGTCACGACTTAAAGATTTTTCAAAATCAAGTGTTTTGTGGTCAAAACAAATTTTGAAAAATATTTTCTTTTAATTGTTTTGGGAAAGAAAAAACTATTCTTTGAAAGTTGCTTTTTGCTTTTGCTTTTGGAAAGAGTGTGTAAGTGCATTGAAAAGATAGTTCCACATTGCTTCGAAGAAAAGTTGGAGATGAGCATACATTAGTTCACCCATTCCTTTCTCTTGTTTGTGTGCATGTGGGGTCTTAGCCATGAGTCGAACCGCCGTCCGTGCACGTGCGGTGTGGGCAATGGGCTATAGGGCGCATAATGGCGCTTTTTTAGGTGCACGCCGCATCGTAGCACTTCAACGGTCAGTGGTGCGATCCATTGGGTTGTGTCCCTTCCCCCAACGGTCAAGAATCTAGGGGGTGCTATCTGTACCGTAGATGAATCATCTAATGGGTTACAGGGGAGGATGTGATTTTAAATATCCTAACAGTCACTCCATGATTGATTTGGATCATTGAATCACGTATGGGCGCAATCTAACGGCCAGAATTCAAACCGAACTGGAAAGACACTATTCATGGGTGCTTTCACACTGAAAAGTCACCGGATGTTCAATAAAAAGTGCAGAACCCAGCCATTTCAAAAAAGAAACGAATTTACTTATTTCTAGGGCAATTCTCAAGACTTCCAGTGCAATTATACTCTCTTTTCTCACTCCCACCAAATTCGTTTTACATACTGTTTTCATTATTGTTTATCTAATTACTGTAACAGTAATTAGGCTGATTCTCTAAGGCTTGTTATTCTCTAAGGGCATTTCGGATTTGACTCCGCTTGTGCATAGCGTCGTCAAATATAGTAGGACATTCATACTGGCTTCATTGTATCTTGGAGACAGTTCGCAGATCCCCTTTGCACACTTCTAGTGGGGGTGAAATCTGTCTTAAGGAAAGCGATTTCGCGCCTTGAAGCAAACCGGTTACTATTATTTATTCTCCAACAGACACACTTTAAGATACACTTTATTCTCCAACAGATACAAATTATCCCCAACAATGCACACGTGGAACACTTTCTTGTTGATTGGGATTGTTGACCTTGGACAAGCAAGTGAGTTCAGTTCCTATGCCAAACAAACATCTCATTCGAAGGATTCAGGAGTACAAAAATCAGAAGACATTTTAAAGGACAATTTTTTCCATCATGCATAATCAATGGCCTAAAATCATCCAATTACAGTGGGGAATGGATATTTGTGATGGCCAACAATAGTTATGAACACATTACACAGTCATACTACTTGATCACTATTATTTGTCCTGACTCAATAGAAATTGCCCTCCTCACAATAAACATGCAAATCCCTGAAGCTAAAATTTACTTGATTGAAGGTTCCGATCACATCTTGGGCCTCAATCCTCCACTCCTTGCCGTTGATTTGATGCACTCCAAGTCCCCCTTGATGGTTGCTAAATGATTGTGCTAATTGCTCGGTACATCATTGAGGACCCCATCCCTTTTAACGGTTCAACAAGGTTCTTTGTCGCATATGGGCCTCTCTAGTGGCCTCTCTAGTGGCCTTAATTACCCTTTATCTCAATGGAAATGCCTCTAAACAAGTAGGGATAGAATATGGTTTTGTGTGTGTGTGTGTGGGGGGGGGGGGGGGGGGGGGGGGTTAAACGCAGCCAGGCTTATCACGCATTAGTCTTGAATGAAGTTCGCTTGCTAGGTTAGGAGGGCTTTGCAATTATGTGGGCAACACCCTCTCCTTGGCGAACCGAACCAGCAATCACGTGCCCGAGACAGGTGACCGTGCTCATGACAAATCGAACATTTCAATGACAATTTCTTTTAGAATCAAGGTTCCATTAGCACTGTCTAGGAGGCCCTAGCTAGAAGCCTTAATGAAAGCTAGAAATAGTGCTGCAAGCGAGACCCTTGTTGATTCGGTTAGCCTTTCACGGTTCATCAGCCAATCACTCAGAAAATACTACGGTTCAATGATACGATACCAACAGGATCTCCCCGTTCTGTAGAATCCTACGTCATCTCGTTCATTGTTGTTCCTCGGCCCTGCTAGCCATTTGCTTGCTCGAACTGGGGTGGTGGTGGCGGGGGTGTAGTAAAATAAAAAAATTCCATTGTTAAAATACTGTGGTTAAGAAAACAAATATGTAAATCCATCAAGCTAAGACACAAACAGTTATTAGGCTTAACTTTTACAAACGCAGTGACTAAAATAATTTTCAATTACTTGGGAGATTACACTACCTTTGGAACCAAATTTTTAGGTCTACAACTGCACATCTCAATCATACAAATTCCCAAATTGTTAGGGCAACATCTGAACATCTTAATAATACCAGTTTTTGCATCATTCTCAAAGCAACTACTCCATTCAACTTCTCATCTTGCAGCAGTCCAAGTCGTCATTTTCCGTCAATCTACACTACCTTTGGCCGGAAAATTTTAAGGCTACATCTCCACATCCTGATAATACAAGTTTTAACAACATTCGCAAAGCAAACTAGTCTAATCAAGTTGTCATCTTGAAGTCAATAGTTAGAGCCCTCATTTTCCGCTCCTTTGATTTAGAAAATCACCTATATTTTGAGTTTTTAAGTTCATTATTTGTTGCAGATTAGGTACCTCCATCTGCTCATCATATCAACTCACGGCATTCTTCAATACACTTGGTAATAAAAGCATTGTCAATTTCTATACATCATGCATGAGGTCATGCATCCTTCAACAACACTCTTCTTTTTATCATCTATTTTTTTAAAATAAGATCATGGACCATTTTCCCTATCCTTTTTTGCATGAAGATGTAAAACCATCCTCCATCCACAATCTAATCAAATTGCTCTATTCAAAGTTACAATCTTTACGAAATATAGAGCAATTTGCATGACACTGTCTTAATTGAGAGGGTAAGTCATAATAGCTAAACAAAATAACTGCAATAGACTAGCATATAAATAATCACATGCTTTGTCCACTTCAAAAGAAAGATCACCTTTAGATTAAGGAAGGCCTCTATTATTCTTAATCTCTCTTTCATTTTCCCATTCTCTAACTCTCTATCAGTAGTCATCCTCAAACATTTGGGGAAACACTAAACAAATCTTCTCTATCAATGAGATTCTTAACAAATTACCATCTCTTCCATATCCTAAGCCCCATCTTAAATTGTAAAACATGAGAAGATCATACCTGATTTTCACCATTTCTTTGAGGGCTTCAACTCTCTGTATCCATTATTCCATTCTTAACTTCAACACAAACTTATCTACATATCCTTAAATCCTCATCGTTTCTCTCCATTCTTTATCAATAAACCAATGACAAAACACCACCATGGTACCCTTGGTGGGACCCACTTTAAAAACATAGGTGATAAGATTGTCAGCACCACCCACTTGCTTCATGTGAGAAAAGAACAGAAATTAAGAGATTGTCGCGTTCTTTTACTGAATTGTCCGAAACACCCTTACATTTAAAGGCTCTAATCTTCTATCTAATCTTACTTATATAAAGGGCTTGTATATATGCACAACCTTATTTTGATAATGGCACTATTAATTTTGGTTTTTACTTATTTAATTAGCTTTTCAGTTCTGTTCCAACACTCAACATGCTATCAACATCTATTAAGAAGAGTGTAAAACAAACCGATTGGTGTCATTATCCAAATATGGTAGTGGGAAAATCAGCCCCCTATATATTAATCATTTTTATTCAGTTGCATTTTAGTCATTTTATAGGCCCATTAGTCCTACCTATGAATGTGAATCACATTAAGCTCGATATACACTAAAGTGAACACATAAGAGATCACTTCGATCGAGCATTTCTAGCCATTCATCCAAACGACTTGAATGTACCCAGTCTTTCTTTTCTTCTTAACCGTCTATTTTTAAGATTTCAAAACAAATCATACTCTTTGAGAGCATTTTTTAGCAAACGCCGAAAAATTCATTCTCTATGAGAAAAATTAGGGCTGCAACTCGAGCCGGGTTTTACCCGACCCGCATCGACCCGACCCGAAAATAGCCTGGGTCGGGTTCAGGTTTCATGGGTTTCGGGTCGAGCCGGGTTTAGCATTCAAAAACCCGCATGAATCTTGGGTCGAGCCGGGTTTGAAGGGGCCCGACCCGACCCGACCCGAGTTACATAAGTTATAGTATGTACATTTTTTCTATTGATAGTTAAAAGTTAAAGGGATAATTACATTTACACCCCCTCTAGTTTCTGACACATCCACTTCCACCCCTATAGTTTAAAACGTGACAAATACACCCTTGTAGTTTCAACTTGTTTAAGGTAGGCCCCTTCAGCTGAAGGTTCATCCATAGATTGAAGGGTTAGGATGATCCGATGGAGCTGATTTTTTGGGCACACCCTATCTATGTCAGGACCCATCAAATGAACGCTTTGGATCATCCAAACAATGTGGGCCCACATTATTTGGATGATTTTTTGGTAGTGTTTGGATTCGGGTAGGGGCCCACATTATTTGGATGATCCAAAGCGTTCATTTGATGGGTCCTGACATAGATATGGTGTGCCCAAAAAATAAGCTCCGTCGGATCATCCTAACCCCTCAATCTATGGACGAACCTTCAGCTGAGGGGGCAAACCTTAAACAAATTGAAACTAGAGGGGTGTATTTGTCACGTTTTAAACTATAGGGGTGGAAGTGGATGTGTCAGAAACTAGAGGGGGTGTAAATGTAATTATCCCAAAGTTAAAAGTGAAAACCCACGCACCTACTGTTACTGTATGTGAGTGTAATTTCTGCCTCTATGAGTTGAGTTGATTCAAGTGTTTGATTCAGCATTATTTGATTGTAATTACAACATTGTTTGATTACAGCATTGTTTGATTCAAGTGTGATGTGAGTATAATTACATCATTGTTTGATTCAAGTGTAATGTGAGTGTAATTTCTGCTTCTATGAGTTTAGTTGCCTTGCCAAACAATAATTTTCCTTAAAAATTTGCGTCAACGTGAAAAAACCCGACCCGACCCGAACCGACCCGAGATTTATCATGGGTAGGGCCGGGTTTGGGAATCGTGGGTTTTCTGAAAAAAAACCCGACCCGACCCGACCCGAGATATTTCTCGGGTAGGGTTGGGTTCTCCAAAACCCGACCCGCCCGACCCGAGTTGCAGCCCTAAGAAAAATACTTCTGAACTAATAATGAAAATAATATTATACTGCATGGCACCACCATGATGTCTTTAGCAATCAGTAGCATGAATCTCGTTAGCCATCACAAGGCCCCTACTTCATTACTAAAGGGTGAATTCTTCCCTGTTTGGGTTTTAATAAAAATATTTCTGATGGGATTTTTTTTCTTTCCAGGAAAATGATTTGATTATTTAATTTAGAGGGATATTATCTTAAATCGAAGTTCCCTGTAAGTAAAAATTGAAAAGGGACCGTTCAAGTTACTTTTTTTTTTTTTTTTGTGCAAAAAATAAGTAGAAAATTTTAGAAATATTTTTCCTTTCCATAATTTTTTCAGAAAATTCGCCTTATGATATCTCTAAGCCATTGATTCTTCCCCACCTCAATCTTGCAAATGAGATTTTTCATACTAAGGGTAGATAAGGATGCAATTTGGGTCGGGTTGGATCAGATTAAGGCCAACCCTAGCCCAACCCGAGATAGCATTCCCTCAACCCTAGCCTGACCCACCCAACCTGAGCCTCGGGTTGAGGATGGTCAACCCGCTTCTAGGTTGGGTTCGGGTCGGGTTACCAAGGCCTCAACCCTAATCGGGTTGGCTTTTCCCAGCCCTAACCCAACCTGCCCGAGCCAAAATCGGGTTGAACCCATCGAGTTCGGGTTGAACCCATCGGGTTTGGGTTGAGCCCGACCCAAGTTGCACCCCTAAGGGTTGATTAGCAGTCCCGCACAAGACCCTTTTTTGAAACATTCACTCAAATGTTCATCTTCTAATGCCAATGCGAGCGATCATTGAGAGTCTAAAAAAGGATGAATTAAACCAAAAGGTATAGACTAGCAAGTCGATCACAAGATTGAGGCCTGGGAAGAATCAAGTGAAATACTCCAGTGTTGTTATAGCCAAATAATTTCCCCCCTATAATATTCGAAAAAAAAGATATTCATGGACCCTACACATGTCAGTATGTTCATCTCTGGCTTTCAGTAACAAAGCAAGTATTGGTTGGAACAAGAGGGCAAGAGCTAAAAAATTTACGCTGCACAAGGTCGAGCCGATCTTAGTTAGGTCTAGTTCATTGCCCTCACACTATCTATGAGAATCTTCATTTGAGGAATTATATGATGAAAGGGCGTACAAACATGCACTCATCATCCCCTCCATGATATTTTTTTATTTTTATTTTTTTGACGTAGGGTGTCCCCACCCCACTTTGTAGAGTGGGACTAATTCCCTCCGGATGCGCGCAATCACCTGTAAATCACACGCAACGGGTAAGCCCAAGGGTATTCGAACTCTCGTCTCTGGGGAGCATACCCGAGACTTTAAGCCAAAGAGCCACACCCGTACGGGTTAATCCTCATCCAACATCAGCTCACTTTTCAAGAAACTGATGTTGGATCAAATATCAAGGGTGGTACTTTCGGCATACTACCTTTACGTGTTTGTATGCATTAATTGTGAACTGTGTGTTCACCAGGGATTCATGAGAGTCCTACTTGGTTTTGACTTACAGGTGATGTATATATAGTGAACATGCGAATAAAGTAATTGATCTTCTTTTTTATTCTTTCCTCTTGTTACTTTTCAATTATTTTGTTATCTTATTCTTCCAAATTATCAAAGAAAGGTTTACAAGTGGTATCAGAGCAGGTGTTCGATCGGAATACCGGTTTGTTCTTGGATTTGCTACGAGGGGGATATCGAAGTGGGAATACTGGTTTGTTCTTTGGTTGCTTCGGAGTGATATTGAGGTTGGAAGAAGAGATGGTGGAAAGTGTTGGTATGTTAGCGGGGATCCAAAAGCTCAACAATACCAATTATATCTATTGGAAGTCGTGCTTGGAGTCGTATCTTCAAGGCCAGGATCTATGGGAGATAGTGAATGGCAACGACACTGAGGTACCAGAAGAGGAAGCGGATACGTTACGGAAGTGGAAGATCCGTGCTGGAAAAGCGTTGTACGTATTAAAGGCGTCAATACAGAAGGAGTTGATCGAGCAAATTAGAGATGTGAAAACTCTAAAAGAATCGTGGGAGGCACTCTCATCTCTCTTTTCACGGGCGAACGATACACGGTTGTAGTTCTTGGAGAATGAGATTGGCTCATTAATACAAGGTAATTTATCCGTTTCTGATTATTTTATGAAAGCTAAAAACTTGTGTAATGAGATATCTCAATTAGACGAAGAGTCTAAGATTGGTGAAAGTCGGATGTGGAGAATGATTATCCGCGGTTTGAGGCCTAAATTTAGCTGTTTTATTACTGCTATTCGTGCTTGCCCAACGCATCTGTCTCTCCTGGAGTTGGAGAATCTCTTGATTAATCAAGAGATGTTGGCAAGACAGATGGCCGGATTATCCGTGAAAGAAAGTGAGGAAGCGCTTGCGGTGAATAGCAAGCGGAAGTGGAAGAAAAATAAGAAGCCAAAGGATGGCTATAAGAGAGATGATTGGGCTAATAACAATGAAAAATCATAAGAAAAACGTGATTTTTATTATTATGGATGTGGCAAGCCTGGTCATATTAGAAGAAATTGTCGGGCTAAGATTGAGACCGATAATGAGAATGTTGTCATCGAATCCAAAGACAAGGAGGATGATGATGATGGTGAATGGGACATGCAAGCTTCTTTTGCATGTGATGTGGCAGTGGAAGAGACTGCTACGGAATATGACTTTAAGGGGGAGGTTTCTTTTGCACTGAATGTTGCGGAATCTCCTGTTGTGAAAAGTCATGATTGTGAAACAAATTTGGTTGGTGATCAAGAGACAATTACAGAAGAGTGTAATGTCTCAGAAAATCATGAGGTGGAAGAGACACTTACGGAAGAGTGTAATGTCTCAGAAGATCGTGAGGTGGAGGAGACACTTACGGTCGATTGTAATGTCTCAGAAAATAGTAAGGTGGAGGGGCCGACTTCTTTTGAAGAGGCAAAAGACATCAAGGAGTGGCAAATCGCTATGGGCGAGGAGATCACTGCCTTGAAGAAGAATGAAACGTGGGATCTAGTTCCACTACCTAGTAGAGTGTCACCTATTTCCTGTAAGTAGGTGTACAAGGTAAAGACCAAAGTGGATGGTTCGGTAGAAAGGTTCAAGGCGAGACTTGTTGCTTGAGGATTCTCTCAGAAGTACGGGCTTGATTATGATGAGACGTTGAGTCCAGTAGCCAAAATCACTATGGTACGTGTGCTCATTGCCCTTGCTGCTTATAAAGGGTGGAAGTTATGGCAGATGGACGTGAATAATGCATTCTTACATGATGAATTGGATCGTGAAATTTTCATTGAACAACCCAATGGGTTTGAGAGTACCAAGAATCCGCAATACGTATGGAAGTTGTAGAAGGAGGATCCGAGAGCGTGGTATGGTGAGATAGCGAAGTTTCATGATACTTTCGAAGGGTTGAACTACAAGAAGTTTGTGAAGTTTCGGAAGAAACTTAGCGTGGCTTGTGAAGAGTTAACGTTGAAGGGGAGTGCTAGAGTCATCACTGATTCATGCACGGCGTCGGAAGGGTCGAGTCGACGGGGTTGATTCATGAGGGGTTTGAGTAGTTTGGCGAGTCGGTGTTGAGGGGGAGAATTGTGAACGTGTGTTCACCACCGACTCATGAGAGTCCTACTTGATTTTGGCTTATAGTTAGATAACTATTAGAACTGTTAGATAAGAGTTTTTTATTTATTAGGATTCTAGATGATAAGTGGTGAAGATGCGAAGAAAGTAATTGATTTTTTTTATTAGTTTGATTTTATCTCTAGTTCGTTGTGATTATCCAATACAGGTGATGTATACATAGTGAACATGCGAATAAAGTAATTGATCTTCCACGGTTTCCGAGATTGCAGCTTCTTTCTCGTTTTTTATTCTTTCCTCCTGTTACTTTTCAATTATTTTGTTATCTTATTCTTCCAAATTATCAAAGAAAGGTTTACATTAATCATATAAATTCTCTAACTTATGGTTCAAAGAGTTTTTGTCAAAGGAAAATTCATGATTTGTTAAGCTTCCTAAAGCAAAATTAATGATTTTGTAAAAGGAGGTTCCTTGTTTTCTAGCTTTCACATATGTTCATGGAGGGTTTTGCTAACGAGTGCCTTAAGGGCACTTGTTAAGAATCATTTAATTGCCCTTGGAATCTTGAATTTACACATACTTTTAGGAAAAAGTCTCAAAACATGTGTAAACGTCTAAAAGTATGTGTAAATTCAAGTTCCCAAGGGCAATTAAATGATGCTTAACAAGTGCCATTAGGGCACTCGTTAGCAAAACCCAATTAGATGCAACTTTAAATTTTTAGGTCAACTAATCAGTTTTGGACTCAAAATCGATTCTCAAAATCCAAACAGGGCTTTAGATGTTGAGTCCAAAATTGATTATTGAACTTAAGAGTGAATTTTGATGCACGATGCCATAACACAGCCCAACAAATAACTGGTTCGGGTGATTGAACGACTGAGCGCCACTTGTACTTCTACCCAACATTTGGAAGATTATAAGCCATTGATCAATACTTTGTTAAGATCATCCAACCAAGGAAGGACCTCAAACCAATGATACTTCCAAATAAGAGAAGTGATATATCTCTTCCCCTCCCCCACGGGCTCCTTTCTTTTTACCTGGGACTGGCCACTCTAGTGTACTTATGAGTTATGACTACTCTTTTACACTAAAGGAGGGCTGTCCCAAGTAAAAAAAAAGGGGCGAATATATCATTTCCTCCAAATAAACATAGATCACGACACAATGCCACATGTTGTCAAAAAAAATAGTGGCACTCATGTCAACCCAACAACTACTTTAAACAAGAAGAGTGCTAAACTGAAGGGCGCCTTTGAGAAAACTCCTCCCCGAGGATGCCTAATTGGATCCACGTAACCCAATTGCATTTATAAGGGTGCTGAAAATGCAAAATTGAAGGGAAGATAAATGCAGTTGAGGTGCTGTGGACCTAATGGAGCGCCCCTGCAGATGGGTTTTTGCAAGGGTCCTTCAGTTTAGCATTCTCTGTAAACAATTACATGATAATATTATTTGAACCCATTCTATCTAAACATAAAAATACTTTATACCATTCATGCCATAGAAACAATAAAGGATAAACTAGATAGACCAAAACTTTAAGTCATGTTAGGCAAATGACTGACAATTTTAGTAATTACCCAAATCGTGAGGGTTTTCTTGGTAAAAAGAAAGCTTACTTCAAGGGGGGTTTTCATAATTTTTCAAAACACCTATCGATGTGGTGGTTCTTAGCTAAAGTTCATTTTAAACGGCATTTCTTTGGGGGTAAAAAACATTTTGTAGGTTTGTTCCTTAAAACTTACTGCAAAAAAACTCCGTTTTTCTTTAAAACAACGTTTATTAAACACATTTTTACCCCATCTATATATACTTTGTAAATGACAAAATTTTAAACATATAAAACACGTTGTTTGTGTTTTCATTTAGGGGGAGTGATAAATCGACTCCCAAATATCTTAAATCGACTCCCTTTGTGTCTTTCTCTCTCCACTTTCTCTCTCTAACCCACAGGGGAGAGAAAGACACATGGGGAGTGTGCCCTTTTTTTCTGCCATATCACGTTTTGTTACCTTGCAATTTGAAAGTAGTTTTTGTTTTAGACAGGAGCCACTGGTGGGCTAGTCATAGTTTGAGGGTCAGTCAAGGAGTTATACCTAGTCAGGGTGCGTAAAATCAGCCTACTGCGCATGTTAGCATAATTCTCTTACCTCGCTTCGAGGAAGACCGAACCAAAAACGCTATTCAGGTAGGTAACTTGTGGTTGAACCTCGCCTAACACATTTTCTCTTCTTTACCCACCATGCCATTGAGTGGGTCTAACCACTCTTCAAATCTGAATAACAATATCGAGTAGAATTAATCATCCCCCAATTTAAAGTCGTATACACCAGAATTGTAGTGTACGATCCATTCACAAAGCTCCCATTCATAGTTGAACGGTGGTGATCAGTGGGACCCAGCACCTGCTTGAACAGCCCAGATACTTAGTTGGACCCGACCCATCCGTCATCATGTGGGCCCACCAGCAAGATCTTGCCAATTTGGAGGTCTTCCACATTGTTAAAGATTCTACAAGCTAACACAATTTGATCAGAACAATGGAGTAATAGTCTGCAAGATCGAACGGTTAGAATTGTTCGATCAGGATATAGGTGGGCCCAGATAGAGGTTTTAATGCTAATATAAATAGTCTTTAAGGATGAATTATGGAATCTAATGTGGAAGAGTTTTGGGGAGTATTAAGGTGGCGTCCAAAAGTGGCATACTATGCCACGTGGCATGGTTTTTCCAATGCTTCACGCAAACGACTGCCGAGTGCCGGCAGCCGACCAACAAACAAAACCGTGAACCTATTCCCCATATCAGTTTCTCCTTTATACCCTTGACGAGTTTATAAAATATCGTAACTGCCGTCTGCCACTCTGTTTAACGAAGCACGAGGCTAATAAGGTACATTTGTAAATGGTCCCCTCTTCTGGAATACCTTGACTTGTCAATTAAGGAACGAATCACTGGTCTCTCATAGAAGAAGGGCGGAGAGTTGACTGGAATTACGATGGCTCCCGCGTTCCTTAAAGAATATATCCTCAATACTAAGTTACTAACCCCCTATTTTGAGATTATTACCCATTTACCCACGAGTCAAAGCATCGACCAAAACGAAGCACCTAGAAGAGGAAAAATAAAAGCAGAGAAATGTCGGGTCGAGGGAATTTTATTTTATTTTATTTTTAAATTCAGATCAATTTCAAGAGGTATTTTTGGGTCCCACACGGGAGAATGTAAGTGCAATCAATACCATTAAACTTGTAGCACATCTGACTCACTTGATCTCGTGCTTAAGATAAAGGATTATGAAGATCGATGGTTGAGATTTTCTTAGCCGAATGCTATGATAGATCAGAGGCCTATAATCATCCAATCAAGGCGTTCTAGACGGTCCATATAACGGGCTCCATCGTAAATATCTACTGTTCCAAATACCCAATTGTTTATGGAAAATGATTGTAATGACTAATGCAGAAGAGAATTGGAAATCGTGTGTAGATTAAGGGATTAATAGAGAGAGAGAGAGAGAGGGAGAGAATGAAAAACAAATCAATTCCCAATATACATATTGCACACGAAATGGGTCTTCAATATCGGACGAGATGGCGTTCTAATATTGTCATGTGATTTTCCAATATTGTCTATTATTGTTTCCAATATTGCCGAGCTTTCCAATGTTGCCGTTGCCAATATTACCAAACACGTCGCCAATATTGTCAAACACATTATTTCCAATAATGAATCAATTTCTAAGATACACATTGCACACTGGCTAGCTTTCCAATGTTGCATGAGATGGCCTTTTAATATTGTGCATGAAATAAATCTTCCCAGTATTGCCGAATGCATGAATATTTTTGTTTCCAATATTGTCTTTCCTTCCAATGCTGCCGTTGCTAATATTACCGAATGCGTTGTTTAATATAATAAGTTTTCCAATATTGTTGTTGCAAAGATCACAGAACGCATGTTATTTCCAATTAGGAAAAATTGTCAATGGGGGACGTCGAAATACGAGAATTGCCGATGGGGGACACACTTTTGAAAAATTGTTAAAGAGGGTTGAAAACCCCCTTTTGAGAGTTTGATAACCCCATTTCGTCCCTTTCGAACAATTTTTCAAAAGTGTGTCCCCCGTTGGCAATTCTCGTATTTTGATGTCCCCCATTGGCAATTTTTCCTTCCAATAATATTGGTCGCCGACAAATTCACAATTAAAGCTAATATAGTCTAATTTCAATGAACAAAATTCCGTTGAGATAAATTTATGGGTCCCGCATTGGGACATGCATGTGTAATCAAGACTGTTGATCTTGTAGGGGGTCTAAGTTCCGTAAAATAAAAGCCTACAAAAATTGCCCGTACAGCTTTACTTGAGGGAACCCTAAACAAGGCTTAATAGATCAAGGAACTAGACTAATCGGATCAAGAGGGCGGTCCTACCGGCAGCCAGTAAGATCAATGGACCCGATCACATCCATGTCGCCCCCAAAAAAGTGCTATTTCAAAACATTTTTTATACAATAAAGGGAGCAGATGCTATATTTGGCAAAACGAAGGGTATTTTCCGAACTCTCAATATCTAGAAAGGCAAAAGGGTATGACGGTATTTATAAGACAAACCAGGGGCATTGTCTAACTTTCATATCAAAGTTCCCCAACAGTTCCAAAGAGTCGTCTAAAACTGATTGAGGAAAAGAAAGAAAATAACAGACATTTCTGACTACCTTCCCAAGTTCCCATCCTAGGACTGACTCACGTAGAAATCGTGAACTTCCCCAACCATCTCTCCACTATAAATATATATATATAAACACTCCTTCCAAAGGAAACACAAGAAGGTGATTTTATTTGTGTGAGGATTCCTACCAAAACAGAACACAAGGTGATTTTGTCATCTCTAATGGAAAAGAAGAACAGAGGAGAAGAAAGAATGGATCTGGGTCGTCCAATTCATAGCCAAGTGAGGAAGATCAAGCAAGAAGATGAGAAGATAAAGGATCCATCTCCGCCTCAGGCGAAAATCAGACCGGTTTTTCGAGAGATAACAAGACAGCTCTCGCGTTCGCCACTTGGACTGGCCAGCCGGCCTATCTCGGTCGGTGACTCATAGAATTTGATACCTTGTAGGAGATAAGTAGGAGTAGAAGAAGGTGTTCTTTTTCCTCTTTTTTTTTATCTTGTACAGTTTTTTTTTTTTTTGTTATTATGATCTTTTTCATGCCTAGTTGACAGTAGAGGAATAGGAGTAATGCTTGGTCTCTTTTGTGTTCTTCCCATGTTTTTGATGTTCTGATGGGTTGAGTCAGAAGATATGGACCCTTTGAGTTTGGCACATGGGTGTGGATATTAATACTAGTATAATTCTTGGGTTTTCCTTTATTTTATCTGGGTTAATGGTATCTCTGTTTTTTTTCCTTTTGGATGATGATGATGATTAACACAAGGTGTTTTGATTTTCTTGGGTACTTGGGATAGAGAGAAAAGGATTTAATTTTCACTTTTATTCTTCTTCCTCTTCTTTTCTTTTGATCTGATGTTTTCTTTTCTTCTATGGCTATAAATGGATACTCTGGTTTTTCTTGGGTAAAATTTAAATTTAAAGTTATAAAAAGTCTAGTCTTTATTTTTCTTTTTATTCCTCATTAATGAATTAAATTTAAAACAATCAAATTTCTCTTATGCTTATTAATATTCCATAGAGGGACAAGTTCCCGAAGATACCTTCCCTTGTTATTATTCTTGTGAATAAAGATCAAATAGAAAGAAGCCAGGAATCTCTGATCTCTTTTTGAAGCATTTTTAGATTCAAAATTCACTATACAAAAGGGCTGCTGTCCTTACCATTCAAAAAAAAGAAAAAAAAAATCACTACGCAAAATTTTGAAAGGCAGATGAAGATTGCTCAGTGCAAAATTTATTTTATATTTGTTGTTGTTTTTTGTTTTTTGAACTGGGCCTTTCTATTTGTTTAGTTCTCAACTTTTTCTTAAATCTTTTTTGTTTCAGATTTTACAGCAAAAAATTTGATGATATTCCTACTTAATCTACCCATGTATCTGAACCATCCCATATACAAGGAGAATTAGAAAGCTTAAGTTTAAATCCCTTTTTTTGAAAGGTGAGTTTAAATCCCATATACACAGAAATTAGGAAGGTTAAGTTTAACTTCACAAAATTTTCATGACACCGCCAAACAAGATGATTCTAAGATCACCAAAGTAGAAATGGCAAATAAGCATGAACTAGAATTCAGAAGAGTACTAAAAGTATAACTAACCTAAGCCGTGGCCTTTTCCTTTGACTGCATCTTATTAATCCTTCTCGTAAGATCTTTCATCACATCAATGATCATGGATTTCTTCTGAATCCTGAACTGAATAGCCAATTTTGTTGTGCTAGAAATGTCTTGCTTTAACAGTGACTCATCCTCCATTATCTTCGTGGGGAAGTGCCCGAGCGCTATTACACACAATGCGATAACAGTACGAAAAGCTGCGATTTCATTCGACACACCTAAAGGAGCTTCAACCGATAATGACTTCAGAGTGTTTAAATCATGCTGTTGTATGGTTGCCACGTCACTCGCAAGGAGTACTCTTAAGGCAGCTAACAAGCGGCCATCGACTAATTCGGAACCTCCTAAGCTTACCTGTGGAAAAACTAAAATAAAATCAGTATTAGCAAACAAGAAAATTTTCCCCTTGTGGGAAATGATAGGGAATGAGGTCAGGAAACTTTTTGTTATAACACACGTGCACGCGCGCACACATACACAAACGCTTATTTCTCTAAAGAGAAATACACAGAAAGTCACTCTCACGATCAATGGGAAAAGGCAATTTTTTGGGTCCCACTAGGAGACATGTATGTCAAATCAAGACAGTTGATCTTGTAGAAAATCATGAGGCAGCCCATATGGTTATGGTCCCATTCCAAATGGGAATCCTATACGATAAAAAACTGCAAAAATCATTGGTTTAGCTTTTCTTAGTAGAATACTAAATCACGTTTCCATTAAGGCGTTCTCAATGATATTTTGCCAAATTTATGGCTATTGTTTGGATCAACAGGTCTAATCACATATGCAAAGCAGTAGTGGGACCCAATAAGCGCCTTTTTGGAAGGAGCATAACGGCTCGCCTTTTTTAGCATTTTCCTTTTCTAAATAAGAAACCCCGAAAAGTGTTGAGAGATGGATACGTGCATGCATGTGTTTGTGTTTGTCAGATAAAAAAAAGTGATCTAATTCAGAAAATTGCATAATTTATTGAATTATTAAAATATTTAAGTTTAAATGAGCCATAAAAATCCAACATTTTTTTTTTCAAGAAATGCTCAATTATTCTGAGAATTTTGTAACCATCGACATTGCAAGATGTTTGATGAAGTCCACAAACTGACTTGTGAGGGAAAGAGTCTTCTCTCTATATTAGTCAGACATAATAAAACTCACTGTACACTTCAAGCTTCCAAAGTCGCAGCATGCAAAGGGAAGGAAAGTAGGCTGGCTAAAATATTATAATATTTCATGTTTGGTAGGTGCTTAATTTTTAATATTTCAAAAGAACTTTTAGTGTAGCCGCAAATAGAAATTGACCCATAAGAAATTTAAATATCAAGGAGAAAAACCTTGAGAAGAGCAGCGTCTCCATGTAAATTTAGCTGAGATAGAACCTGCTGCTGCCATTGAGTGGGGGAAGAGAAGTTGGGGGATGGAACTCCAGCAGCCATGCTAGCAGCGTCTAAAAGAACTCCATCATACTTGAGTTCAACATGGTCGTAGGGGTTTGAGGGGATCACAAAGCCATAATCTAGAAGGAAAAGGTCGTTGCTCAAATAACCATAATTCAGCATCACTGGAGTACCTCTTTCAATCTGTGTTTCTGCTACAACCTGTGTACACACCAAACAAATTAGCTGGTAATTGGCATGGATTATAGAATACGCTTAATAACTCGTGCGATTGTTCATAAGGTGTTCTTAGCATAGTTACCAGAGTGGCAAGTGAGTGTGAGAAGCGTGTGGGAAGCAAGGAGTTTAGAAAAGAGAAAATGCGAGAAGCGAAAAGATCTAAAGAAAGTAAAGATAAAATGTGTGGGAATCGTCATTTAAAGCCAACATGAATCACGTAAGAAGCCTCATTGGAAGCAAACAAGTACATAAAAAAGTAGTATTGTACTAGATTAGGGAGGAAGGGTTGATATAGGTCAGGATTGAGGATAGGATAAGAATTACAAGTTTTAGGTATTTACAATTTCGCATGTTTTATCCAGGTAAATTAATGTCATGTTTTTTGGAAGGGATTTGCTAGCGTCCATCACAGAAGGCATTTCACGGATGGTCTGTTGCAGTGAGTGCAGACACACAGGCTCACTTTTCAACAGATTCTGTCTTCATTCATGAGGTGGCTGCACTCACATGCAACAGACCATCCGTGAAATGCCTTCTACGATGGACGCTAGCAAACCCCTTTTGGAAAAAGAACCCATTATTTTCATTTGAAACTCAAGAAGAGTTTTCAAGTTTTAATTTTACTCTTTTTAAAAAATATGCTAGTAGAGGAAACACGTAGGAAGCATCTGGAAAGGGCGTTTCCCCTAAATTTGCAAAGCGAGGAAAATTTAGCTTCAAAAGCGAGCTTCCCATCCAACTAGGAAGTTTCCGGTAAGAGTGGTTTTTAGACTGCTGATATGGAAGAAAACATCAAGGATCTCATTGGACACCTCTAAAAAGTTTTTGGGCATAATCATATATGCAAATGTCTTGAAGTTAGTTATGATTATTGGAAAAGAAAGACACTGCAATAGTTTCAGAAATGAAATATTTAATGGCTTCCAAAGAGGCCTTAATTTCCCATTTGAAGATAAGATTACATTGAAATAAATCATACTTGAATATAAGGGCCAGTTTTGGTGGCATCTAGAGGCCCTAAGGTGTGGTTTCTCTCTCAGACTTCAGGATGAAAACAAGAAAAAGTAATCATTTACAGTCAATAGGAGAAGAGTTCTAAGTTGCTCAGTTCAAGTTTATCAAAATATATAAATACCAAAAGAATGACCTGTAATTTATGAGTGATTTTCAAGATTCAGGGGAAAATGTGTCGTAGATTTAGTTACAATCAATGAGATTGTAGAAGGAAAGATCAGTGCAAGAATTCAACCATTTGCATAAGATTATGTAGAGCATAATTACAATGGAAGAATGAAAGAAAAGATCAATACAAGAAAATAATAGCATGAAAAAGAATATGGACTATACACTACTCACCACACATAAGAATCACACCATGTTTTGTTCTTTTTTGGATTATACTTTTTAATGAACCTAGAATCTAAAAGAGGATGAGTAATTTCTGATGAGATAAGATATTCAATAGCAGAAGCTAAATGGAAATAAACGGAATAGAAAATTGCCTTGACCAACACTTTTGGATTCCTTGTATCTTGCTCCTGAACAATTTGAGCATTCGGATGAAAGCTGTGGTTGCACATATCAATAAGAGGAAGCAGCATCCGGGTGTTAGTGTGCACACCATTTTCAACTATTTCACCACGCAAATGGAATGCACGAGAAGAGACTGCTGACATGGCCCATCCAAGGGAAGATGCATTTACATCTTGCCCGCCAAAAGGATGATCTTTTGGTGCCAAATTCTCAACCATACGTTTGATCTCTTTCTCAAAATCAAGAAGAAACCGACATCTTTTATTCACCTGATACATAAAACAGACCATGGTTAGTTAAAAAGTTAAAAAGTTAACTCAACAGATTCTGCACTAAATTAGCCACAACTGCTTAAGGGAATGACTCGAATACCTGATGAAGAAGAGGAGCGTATTGTAGATTTTTTATGTCCTCTCCTGGAAAAAAAATAGGTATGCTGAAGGCTTCTGGCAAATTGCTGATGTATGGCCACCAAAAGGAACCGAAGGTAGATCTTTCTTGAAGAAGCTTCAAACCCAATCTCATTGCCCATAGTTCGTCTGCCACATGCTCCCCACAGGGTCCAATTTACTCCTTACTGAAAACTCAGTCTATAGCATAGTTTTGAAAATTAGAAGTCACCATCTATACTGAGCCAGGAAACTTCAAGCTTCGCAGCGAGAAGCCCAAAGCAGATCAAAGTAACTACCATGAGATTACTTCCTTACAACTTTGTACTGTACAGTTAGTTTTTTTTTTTTTTTTTGAAGAGGTAAGTATAATCTATTAAAAGGGGCCAAAAAGCCCATAGCAAGATACAGGGAAAATACAATACAATACAATACAGAAAGGGAAAAGAAGACAAAATATCAAGGAAGAAGATAGGTATGATTTGGCCGACACATTTGTCGTGCCGTGTGTCGACACTCCTTTAGACACTTTTAAGTGTACTGCTAGAAGTGACAATAACTTTGTATGTATGTATGTGTTTGGGAGTTGACATTATTTTTAGATTTTTAGGGGTTGCCATATTAGATACCTCATATCCTTGTCGAAACTTGGCACACGAATCCGTGTCCACAAATCATGATTATATGTACTTTCTATTTTAGGCGTGTCCCTATTTCTAGAATTTGGGAGTTCGCCGTGTCCAACACTCCGTGTCTGTGTCGACACGCGACACTCGTGTCCATGTCCACAAATCATAGGAAGATAGTCAAACAATTGCAAGCTCTCCCTATGTACTGTACAGTTAGTTATTATTCTACAAGGAGAGAATGCAGTAAAAATACAATAGTTAGGGCTGCACAGTTCTGGTGAATTATGTACATATTTTCTTTGGGGAGCTGATGTAAGAACTCCCTTGTTTTGCTATTGGCACCCTTCTATATCACTTTTCTCTGTGGCTGGTACAATTCCTAACAACCTCTCAACAGCAAATTGAAGAAGTTTACAAAAGAGAGGAGAGACAATATTAAGAGAAGGGAGTGTGGATAACATCTCACTATCTGTGTCGAAAACTCATGGGCTGCTCATAACCACATATTAGTACAGTTTACTGAGTGGGAAGAAGAAAGCTCATGCACATCCTCAGGTTGCAGCTATATTAATTCCAGCATTAAGTTATGTTATATCGGGCCGAATGAAGTCAAATCATTTATGAATGCATCATACTGAAATAAGTAAGCAGCATTGTGCTTAACTAAGATTTCTAACCAAGCAATTTCCACCATCATTCACCTGAGGATAAATAAACACTATTAAACACTATAGTCTTTTAGGAACGTCGAGGGAGCAAACAGAGAACTTCCCAGCATGCGTCCAAATCCATATCCTCATATTCGTACCTCCCCATCTGATAAAGACAATCCGACTTGGTCATGAACTCTACTACACCGTTAACCTCTCAGTCAAAGACTAGTCTCCAAAAATGAACCTTCAATCTTCGACACTAATCAGGCGATCAGAAGACACATTGAAAATCCCCAGGAAAAACTCCTTGAGAGGCAACTCACCATACAAAAGGTCAAGCCAGAACTGGATCAGATCCCCAGTGCCAACTCTGAACTGGGCCCTCCACTGAAATAAGGTCAAGACATTTCCTAATGTCTCTCCAGTTCGTACCCTTAACCCTGAAACACTCAAAAGAGCTCCAACCACTAAAGCTAGTACCTTACATTTCCTCAATCACCGAACGCCATAGTTGGGACTTGGGACCTATCCTCCCCAAACCTCCATAACCACTTTCGCAGCAACGCTCTATTCATGGATTTGAGATTCCTAAGCTAAGAAGCACGGGTACTCTCCGGGGGCCCACGTACCCATGTCGGGTGCGTATCGGGTGCAAGTGCTCTTGGGTACTCTTTGGGTGCGTACCAGGTACGCACCCGGGTTTGTGTACGTATTGGGTACGCACCTGGTTCAAATTAAATTGAAAATTACATATTTACAATAGAGGGGTTGGGACAATTAACAAAAGAGGGGTTGAATATATCAATATATATATCCCATAATTAAAAACCTAACAACTTATAAGTAATATTAGATTTTGGTGATGTTATTGTTATTTGATTGTTCTCCAATTAAATTGTTTGAATTAAAAATATTTATTTTTTTATTTTTATAAATATATAATAAAATATAAAAATATATTATATTCAGCGTACCCCCAACGTACCCGTATCCGTTTTTTTTTTAAATCACGTATCCACGTACCCGTATCGGGTCATACCCGCACCCCGTACTTCATTGTTCCTAAGGCCAATGTTGCCAATTGATTTTGACATGCAAACTTAACCACAACACCCCCCCCCCCCCCCCACCCCCCCCCCCCCCCACCCCCCAAACACACACACACACACACAACCACTCAACCAAGTGGAACTTTTGCACTCATTTTCATTCCACAGGAACTCCATCTGCAGCTTACTGATACTCCTAATCACACCCAACGGGCAGCTGAATATAGACATGTAACATAAAGGAAAATTGGTGAGCACAGACTTGACAAGAGTTGTCCTGCCTCCGAGGGAAGAGGATTTGTTTTCCAAAAGGAGAGCCTTTTCTCCATTTTTCAATCATTGGGACCCAAAGCTCTAGATGAGCCATCTGCCACATAACGAAAGACCCAAATAAGTTTTGGGAATCAAGCCCTCCTACCTTATATGCATCTTGGCAAAATGGAACCTTTCTCCTTAGGTGAATAGCCATCATCACGGACTTGGAGAAATTAGATTTTTGACTCGAAACCATCTCATAACAACGAAGTATTGCCTTCAAATTCTTGATTTCCCCATCCTTTATTAAACACCAATGTGTCATTAGCATACCGCAAATGAGTTATCTAACTTATCTCTGCCCCTAGCGAACCCAACCTAAATCCTTCAATCAGCACAGCCAACTTAGCTTTGTCGATCATGAAGGAAGAGAGACAGGAGACTCATGGGACACAAAGCACGTCGTTATTGGGAAAAGGAAAGGAAGAAAAGACTAGGGATGGGGTTTAGAGTTGCAGGGCATTTTCTGTAAAATGTTAATTGGTAAAAAGTCAATGCTAATGTTTGTAAGTGAAAAAAATTGGGTTTCAAATGGGGAGGGATGAAAATTCAAGGGCACGTTTGGTTACCGTGAATTTTTATTTCATGATAAATAGGGGGGTTCCGAATGGAGATGAGGGTGAAGTGGCTAAGAATCAGGAAACAAAAAACAGGAAACTAGTGTCTCGGGTGATGAGAAGTGGAAAAAATCAAGAAGCAGTCAATCTGATTTTGAGTAGAGATTTTTGTTTCCTGATTCATAGGGAGGAAGGAGTTCTTGTGCTATCCAATTGGGGTCATCTCTCAGAATTGGTCCACCATGGTGATACGTAGGGAGTCAAAGACTAAGTGTGCTCCTTCTTGGATACTTCCTGGGTCTAACACAATTAAGCTTAACTTTGGTCATGCTTCCATGTGCAATCCCATACAGGTTGGGGTGGGTTGGGCTTTCAGAGATCATGTTGGCGCAGTTCCTGTATTATTGGGACCGATTTGGGTGGAGCGACTCCAACGAGGCCAAAGTCAGAGCCTTCATTGATCCTTACCAAGCTCAGATGTTACATACGGGTTTTTTTTTTTATGGGCAGCAGCTTTTAGTGGAGGGTGACTCCTCCAACATCGTCAGCTAGATTAGGGGTCAATCTTTGGGGCCATGGCGGTTCACCATCATCGATGATATTAGGAATGTATGCAATAATCATTTGAATCTCTTGAGCTTCCGTGATGCCCTCCATAGTACAAATGCTTCGCTAATGCATTTGCCAGACATGGTGTTGGTGAAACCTCTGCCCCCCTTATAATGAGATTTTATTTTCTATGAAATTTACCTTTTCTCACATCCCCACGAAACCCACCCCACCCAAAAAAAAAAAAAAAAAACAAGCAAGAAAACACATAAATAAATCAGGGTATAAATACATTATATCTTCTTTTTTTTATTTGAAGAAAACCTACTATGATATCTAACAATACAAGCCATTCATTTATTTGGATTCCAAGAATACCCACTACGATTTCTAACTACGTAAAAAATCATTTATTTGGATTTGAGGAATACCAACAACCACAACCAAGTCTAAAAGGGAAAACGCAGAGAAGTTATGACAGCAACTAAATTCTCACTATTGAATTATGTATTGTTCCAACAAAGGGGCAGAGAGTGAGAACAAAATCTCCAAACCCATATATCAATTCAGTACCTAAGCCCCCCTAAAGTGGCAACAAGCTATACACATTAACAAAGTCTATCAAGAATGAAATCCAACAATCAAACAAAAAAAAAACAGCAAACAGCATTCACACACAGCAAAACCCAAAGAATAATACCTGGAACTCGAAGACCAAGTTGGACTAATGTGGAAACAGAACCATCTCCCCCCAAATCAGAGTGAGGAGATTGGAAACACAAAGGCAGATGATTGGGAAGTGAAATGAGAGTAGACCCTTTGGAAATCTCTTCAGAAGAGACCAAACCAAGCCCATAAGAGTCTCCCTCAGCTATCTTCAAACCCTTGTGAACAAAACCCCCTTCCCTCCTCACCCACCGAATCAAATCAGGAGGCTGTGGCACAAGTCGCGTATGATAAGAAGAAGCGCACGTTAGAGGACGGCAATGTGTTAGAGAGACTGTTGATGAGTAGATAAAATCCCTAGTCGCCATTAACATTTTTGAAGCTACCAAGTTCACCATCTTCACTCACGTATAACAATAAGAACGCTCTGGTCTTCTTGGGCTCTGCCTCTATATAAGGAGATAAAACCCCAGTATAAAGTGGGAGCCACATTTGGTTGATCTGGACCGTCTATTTGATAGGACTTACGTTTAATATCCATTGATCCAAAATTCACCTCAATCGTACAATCCTAACATAATTTTGGCCGTTGAATTTGAAAGGTCTAAAACTTCTTTCGTATTCAATGACCAAAGTTTATTTTTTTTGGCCCCTGGAGATCCAATGCAGATCCTACCAAATGGACGGTTCTGATGAATCAAAATGGGTATAGCGTGTGATAGAGTTGGCGTGCTTCAATGAGATCCCGTCCCACTGAGGAACAATTTTAGAGGGTAAACCGTAAACGTGAACAACAAATTAAGACCATATATCTGGTGGGCCATAGATCTTAAAATAAATGATTAGATGATCCTAGCCGTCAGATCGGTACAACTTGTTCAATAATGAAACAGAAACCACATGGTACCTTGTGAAACCAAAACTTTACATCAAACATTAAACAGGCCCCAGTATCAAGCAGGGTCAGGATAGCAAAGCAGGGTTTATTTATCCTTGGATAGAAGTACTATCCTCTGTTGACAAGGACATTTGTTCTTGGATAAAGCATTACCTGAATTAAACTGTTGAACACCAAACAAGACAATTTCAAGATAAACTTACCCAAGCAGGATAGTCAATCCCAAAAACAGCTTATCCAAGGATTTCTCTCCTACAATTTTTTTTCTTCTACAAAAATCTGCAACCTGACTTCAATACTGCACAACAATGGTGATGGCTTATTAGTATAACAGTTCACTCTGCCACTCCATCAGATTCATCCGAAGTTTCTTCAGACGTCAAGCCCGACTCCGAACTGTCTTCATCCTCATCTGCTTCCACGGCCGCTCTTCTGTTCATCATCCTACTTAATGCTGCAGTCTTACTTGCCCTTTGAGAGCGCCCACTGACCAGACTGGGAGTTATTGGAACAATTGGAACAACTGGAACAGGTGAGGCTTCTTCTTCATCATCAGATGAAGAAACTTCACGCCTCACACGTCTCCTGGCAGTAGCAGTTCTAGTTGAACGTGGGGCCGGTGTTGGTGGCAATGTTGCAGAAATATCCATATCAAGGTTGAAGTCCAATTCTAGCTTCCCTGCATCCATAAAATGCTTTGATATAAGAATTGTCATCTAAGACATGGTGCCCAAAAGTTAGAAACCTATCCTTTGCCAACTAAATCTGGAGATATAATAAACCAGTAATCAGTTTAAGTTTCTTGTGCACTTTGTTTGATTGTTATAGGAACAAAGTAAAACTAATACCGAAAATAAGGCTGGCTTGATCTTGTGAGAATTCTTGTTCAGGGTGTTCATCTATAGCTTTAAGATGTTCTGACATCCGCTTCAGCTCCTTGACAATTTCCTTATCCGTTGACGCAGCTTCAGCCATGGGACTCAAGAGTCCCCTCATACATTTTATTGCTGCTTGCTCCGAGGACCGGAAATGTAGCAAGATGGCTACTCTACACAGTGCCAATATGTATGACTTTCCAGCAGCTGTCTTCTTCACAGGACAACTTGCCACCTAAAAATGTACGGAGCAAGATATTGGTTAAGAGTTTCAATACATTTTTGAATGTTCAAACAGTTCAAAGCATGGCTTTAAATTTCCACCAAAACTAACACAAAACGACCAAAATGCTTCCGTTTCCGTCTCTACAAAAACTGAAACTGAAACAGCCGAAATGCATAAACCAAAAAAGTAAGTGTAATAGTGGTATATTAAATGAGTATCTATTATAGAATTATATTTATATGAATTGCGTGCGAAATGTTGTGTATGTATTATGTATAAATATTTATATGAATTATATATGAAATTTGGTATGTACTAAATAATCAGACATAAGCGACAATGCATGTCACTAGGTGTTCAATGTTTTTAAACCTTTATGGATGGTTGTCTTGCTTATGTGATGGTTTCTAAGGTAATGTTCGTTTAAGATTATGGTAACCAATTCTGAGTCCAAACCCAATTTATTGGACTCAAAATTAAATGTAATCTTGAGTGCAACAATTGGGTTTGGACTCACAATCGGTTGCCACAATCTTAAACGAACAGACTGTAAGTGTATATTTGTGCTTATTCAAGCATTTCTTGAAGTTTCATCTTTAAATTCTATCATTTGCATATGCTTCCATATATTTCCTTCGTTTTACCAGATTTCCACCAAAATTTCCAACCAAAACCGAAACATTTCCATTTCCGTGGCGAATGAAACTGAAATGAAACCGAAATTTAAAACCTTGGTTCAAAGTGCGTTCCCTCAAAAGCAATCGAGACTAGATAGTTTATGAGGTCAAAACTAGAAAGGTATAATCAGAGTAACACTCATGGCTTTAGATCAAGAAATAATAGCAAGAGATCATCATTAGACAAGTAGAGATTTTTTCCCCTTTCTCGATAGATATAGCTAGTAAAAAAACTGAAGATCATGGTGTTGTGAGATTTTTTTCGCTTACTTGGACCCAGGATAGTTGAATGCCAAGATTTTAACAGCAGCAAATAGATTATGTTCAACAAATATCAGGAGAATTGTGAGATTTGGAAGGGATTACCTCTGCGGCAATTTGAATAGCAAGCCCCTCCTCCCCACTATCGATACCAAGTGATGACTGGCTTGAATCATCGTGACTTTCAGGGGATTTATCGCTGCACTGGTCTTCCTGAGTTTTTTTCAGGTATAGAGGAGTTTGCATCATTTGCAGCATAAAACGGGATGCTTGGGCGGCACGCTTTCTCTGAGCAGACACCACAACAGGGGCTCCACCCGAATTGCCAAAAATGCCCGGCCACATCGAACGCATGACAGGAATAAAAGTCTTGGAGATGCACTTCTGCATGCATGTGGAAACTTCTTATTAACTGCCAAAACTCAAAAGAAATCAAAAATCATGTTATGTTTGCCTTCTTCAAAGAGGCACAAGAGGTTCTCAAATCTTGAATGTGCATTACTTGCCTTATGTTCTCCCGAGAGCGCTGGATAGTGATCAAAGAACACAGATAAACACTGTTTTAACCTGTAAAAAAGGCTAATTAATCAGCTTCTCTTAGAAAAATATCTTGCATGAAAAGAAAGGGCATGAAAGATGATGAGACACCTATGCAAGTCCTTTTGGTTACTGAAATACAAGTTGATGAGCCTGCCCAAGAGTAAAGGATGTAAAGCAGTAGGTATGCTTGGATAGTTCTGACTCAGAAGAAGAATTTTTGCAAATCCCTCTCCTATGATAGATTCAACTGACTCATAATCATCACTTTTTGTATGTTCACCCCAATCATCTCTATCAAGTCCAGAGTTCAAGAGATTCAGCAATCCAATGTTTTGATCACCATTTACAGCTGATAAATTTATGGAAGTAAAACCCTCCTTATCATCAGATGATTGTGGTGAAAGATCCAGTCCAATGGCTCTGTCAACCTCCTGGGGACCATGCCACATGGCAAGATCAAGTAGGGCCTTACTGGCCATGACACTAACTGAAGAGGGGCCATTAACAAAGGACAGGCGCAGCTGCTTCACTAACTCTTCACTAGGCTTCCTCTCTACCAACCCAAAGAGACCAAGGCATCTTGTAGCAACCCTCTGCACTTCCACGTGGATGTGCTTTGCCTACGTCCAATACCACAGGAACATTTCTTATAATCAAGTAAAACTGAGAGTGTTGACAACAACACAGTCATACAGATAGCCAAACAAAGTATAGCAAATTAGCAATGGAAACGTAAGAGTAAGGTACTAGGACTCTTTCGATGAAGCATACTCACCCCTGGAAGCAATAAGGAATGTAGTAACTCTGAAGCTTCAATGACCTTTCCTTGCAGGCACCAAAGGGATTTGATATTTTCCAAGAACAGGCCAGTCACCGCAAGGCAATGCATCCACTGTATAAAGTCTGCAGTTCTCTCCCTGCAAGGACGAGCAAGCTCCTCAACAACACCAATAACTACTTCATCGAACTCCCCAACAGAGGCATGAACTTTTTTTGCCAACTCAGAGACTGCTTTTGCCCAGTCTTTTTCTCCACCAAGGTTGATGCCATCTCCTATGACTACCATATTCCTATCATCATCAACTTCATGTTCAAGAGATCTGTGCAATAGGTCTTGTACAAAGGCACCGGCAACTTTCCTGTTCGTAGCATCAGAGAAGTCGAGCATTGCACCAAGTAGTAATAGTTGCCGAGATGCAAACCGATAATTTGGTCCTGAAACAATGACGCGGTACATTTCATGCAATCAATGTCAGAAGTCCTCTCATAGAACTAATGTGGAGGAGAATTATTGTACAAGACTACAAGGAAAGCAACACGCATAATGAAGAGAATGAATAAACTTAATGATATGATGAATGTCTTTGATCTAGGGACTAGACTAGAATGCTTGTAAAGTGCCATAGATAGCATTCCACGGTCAGTTGTCTCACCTGCAACAAGATGAGCTTTGACCAATTCCACATAATCAGAAACTGTTTCAGGAAGAACCCTCTCTAGAAGGTCATTGTTGTCTGTAGCTTCTGCCGCATATACTGCTGCTTCCGTGCCTGTTGTTGTTGCAGCATCAGAACCTTTTGCCTGCACAGCAAGGAAAATATCGCATCGTATGAGTATACTTTGAGCATAGCTTTACTAGAAGAATGACAGCTACAAGAGGATAACACCCTCAATGCTGAATTAGGAAAGAATCCAATATGTAAGCAACAATGTGGATTTAGGAGTAGGCAATTCTAACGGTCACTTAGAATAAGCATTACAAATAACAATTTAGAGATATAACTACTGGAAATGATATGAAATAGGATAACCGATATTAGAAGAAACTTTGAGCAATCGAAAAGAGGTAGGAAATAAACGTATCTTCTGAAAGGCGAAATGGATATCAGAATCAAATGGATTTAGATTCGAGAAGATGAAAGACACGAACCTAAACTGGTAGCTAAATAACACAAGCAACCGCCCGTAATTGAATGCAAATTTGCAAGTAGATTTTTTCTCCTGTCAATTTCATCGGTCGTGTGATACTCGGCATTAAAAGTAGATGCTTCCAATATCAAATAGGTGCGTGATTTAAAATCATTAAGTTTTTCTTTAATTTATGGAACAATATTAAACAGTTATACTGAAGAAGCACAGCAACCTAGGTTATGATGGATCAGAAAAAAAACAGAAAGTTATATAAGATTGAAACAAGCATGTGCAACATGGAAAACACAAATGGATGGAATTTTTTCAAAAACTTATATAATTGCTATAGGGCCTTCAACCCAGATGAGAAAATAAGCATGAAAGGATGATAATTTGCTCACTTGTTGATGATTTCATATTCACTGAAAGCATATTTTCTTGGAACTAAAGCAGTGCAAATACTAAAAGTGGCATGCATAAGCCGAAGGGTCAGTGATAAATTTACAAAAGAACATATGCAGGGAAGACAACTAGAAATAATAGAAGGCTTTCATGCATACATGGAGCCATGGTTTTAAATTTCGGCACCGAAACGGTACTTTATTTCCGCCGAAATTTCGGTCAATTTATTTTTTTCCAAAATTTCGAAATTTCAACCCAAAAATCTTGATTTTTTTTAATTATATAATGTTTTCTCAAAATTTCGGTAATTTCGGTTGAAATTTAGTATTAAATATAATATTGTTTTTAATTGGTGTATAGGATTTCAGCCAAATGTTCGAAATTTCGATTTTGGTGAGGACCCAAATGCATTCCGAAACCAAAATTTGAAACCATGCATGGAGCAACATTAGTCTGATATAAGTTGACTCTCATTGGGAACTGAAAGCCAAAAGATGAAACAGGGCAGAGTAACTGACAGCAACTTATATACCAAAAAACACTTCACCCGGAGCTTATGCCTTAAAATAAGCATCGTGGAGAAAAAGAAAATGACAACAAATGAATACAGTTGCTTACTTGTGCTTCAATTTGCAAGTGCCTACATACGGTTCTCCAATAAAGAGCAACTTCCGCTTCCATTAACTGAATACTCGGAACGTGTTGTCCTGACATGGATATCCAACAAACTATTACGAAAAAGAATCAAAGGACATTAAAGCCCATCAATTTGTTGCTGAGAAAAAATAAAGGAGAGTATGCAACAATGTCCGTTGGACATGCAAAAAAGACCACCAAACCAATTATTATTCTGCATTATAATAGTCCTTTGACTGTTTAAAAAGCTGTAGAAAAGTTTAATGTAAACTAACTCTTTAGGTTTTTCCATCGAATCAAATGATCCTGTTTCAAGGAATCATGTGCACAATTTAAATATTGCAGGTTAACTGCCTTGCTTTATTTATGTAAACACCATCTTGGATGTCGCCAAAGGTAAACTGTGAGAGGTGACTGTTATGAGTACCATATATGCCCAAAGGAAATACGAGAGTATTGACAAGAATGTGTATGTCTTTGCATCCTTAAGGACTTTAAAGATGGACATATCTTTTATACAACAACCCCCACCCACCCCCCTTCTTCCCTCGCACACATGTGGCTCCTCTTTTTCACGTGGCTGGCACTTGTGGCCCTTTTTTTAGCATCAAGAAGTTTTGAACTCCGGACCTTTGCTCTGATACCATGTGAAACAACCAGTTACTCCAAAAGCTTAAGCAGTTGGAGATGGCATTATTTTATCTTTTATACTTCAGCAATAAGTAATAACTATGTTTCATTGCCATATAATAGCACGAACAAATGAGTGACTCCTGAGCACTATTTAATGTAACTATTCTGATGGTACATTACTAACACAAGGTGTTGTAGTACATTACTAATACAAGGGGTTATTCTCATCATAAACCACGAGGGGTAACTAAATGGCATTAACATTGAATTTTATAGAATATCTGAAATCAAACATGAGGTTTTGGTATTTCTTATTGACTATCTCTGGATCATCTATGTTGTTTGGGTATGAGTGTTGGAGTCCAATACGGGTTCCGAGTGTCAAACTTGAAAAACCACAAAACAAAGATTAAAAATAAAAATAAAAAAGGATTCGCATACTTAGCAATCTATTTTAATTAATTCAAAAAATTTAATACTTTTACATAAATAATAGGTAATATACTGGAAATTTTAATAAGTTTAATTAAATACAAAATTTTATTTGCATATAAAAACATACTATTGGGGTCATGAAAATTTTCTAAAGGATTCATTAGCTGACCCCAACTAGTTTGGGACAAAGGCTTATTTGAGTTGAGTAGAGTTGTTTTAAAAACATACTATTTGGATGGAAAAAACTCAAAGCCAGTGCTAATTGTAAATTTGTGCTAGCAGTACTAAAAAAAATAGATAAAACAGATCCAGAAGCACCACAACAAATCCATGAAGTGTCAGAATCGAAAATGTGTCCAACATAGGTACTTTGGTCATGCCAAAGAATACATGCAACATAGGTTGGAACCAATGCCGAAGACAAAAGTAATCAGTGTTGCAAGTTCACATCTAAGCCATCAAAGCTGAGTCAACTAGCAGCATAACATGCTGGCTAGTACACCATGAAGTGTCCCAAATCAGAAGAACAACATATTCAAGTATGCATGCAATAAATGCATTCATTCGCAACTAGATTTAAGTTCTTCACACCTTCATTTTTGGTGCATGCAGATACTAAAAATTGCCTGATGCTCTGATCATCTGGTACATGCACCATCCCTGCTTTTAAAAGAGCCCCCATCACAGCCTCCCCAACCGATTCATATGTTTCCACATCAAGATATTTCAGGAGGACTACAGGATCTCCATCACAACACTTCATAAGCCACTCATCTTTCATCAACTTCAAACACTCCTTCGTCACAGATGGGGACCTGTCGGCAAGCCCCCTCTGAAGAATAATAGTCCTAAGCTTGATGCTGATAATTGAAACCAAACAAGAGAAAAGTGGTTGAATATATTAATTTTTTGAGTCTACACATTACAAGAATAAGCAGGCATAGTAAGAATATTGGCAATTTTTTATGCTTAGATGATACATCGTATCATCAATTAGAGACCACAACTTTAGTGATCTACAAATGGACAGTTAAAAATAAATAAATAAATACAGAAGTAATTTGGATTGGCACATGGAAGTGACTCCAGGGCTAAACCCAGAACAAACAATCATGGGGATGGGCTCAATCACCGCATCTCATGGAAACACTCGTATAAGTTCATCAGTATATTCTCTGATATATAGTCATGGAGAATGTCCTTTACAGCCAAGGAAAATATAGCATATTGTAGAAAGAGTGCAAAATTACCTGAGGCTTTGAAGGGGAAACTTATTTGCCAAAACACAGTACGCTGCTCTACGCACCGACTCATTCACATCAAGTGTGCATTCAATGATTGCCACTGAAGTAGCATTTGAAGGGGGCATGGATAGAACTAATGTTTTACGAACCTCCTGCACATATCTACAATCGGTCATGAAGCAAGAACAATTTCACATATGAATCCAGTAAAAAAATTGATAGGAAAAACTGACAGAATTTTGTTCATGAGGCAAAGCCTGTAGGAATAAATCAATGATGTCTCCATTCTCTGCATCATTGGCAAAACGTGCAAGAGCACGAATGGCGAAAGTACGAACTGCAGGGACCTTGTCTTGGGTCCGTTGCTTCATGCTATCTATGACCTTGTCCCACAACTCATTGCTCACTTCTGCATCATCTGGCAATCGCATAATGATCTACAAAGCAAAATAACAAATCCCAGAGTTTCATCATAACCCTCTTATAATTGACACAAGGGGTAAATTTAAAATCAAAATTCCACACAAATACACAAACCGAGCTAGCAAAACTAAATTTTGTAACTCCACGTCAAATTTCTTCCCAATAATTAGTACACTACAAAATACCAAGTTCTCTAAGAAACCGTAGTTGTGCAAAAATAAACCTTTTATAATTGACATAAAGAGTTTAAAATCAAAGTTCCACACAAGCACAGACACCGAGCTGCAAAACAAAATTTTGTAACTTCTAGACAATTTTTTTTCCCAATTAATTAGTACACTGCAAAATACTGAATTCTCTGAGAAACCCTAGTTGTGCGAATAATCTCAGATGGAAATTTGAAAATTGAAATAAAAAAAATTGACAAAATCAAGAATTTTAATTAGTGAACTTCAAAATACCAAATTCCCTGAGAAACCCTAGTTCTGCGAATAACCTTGGATGGAGAAAATTAGAAAATCCAATAAAAGGGAAAAACAAAAATAAACAAAATCAACGAATTTCAACTAAAATAATCAAATTTCGTATCAATAAAAGTACTCAAAAGTCAAAAATCACAAACTAGGATAAAACACCTAAATTACACAAAATGAGATCTTACCTCAGAGATTATCTCACTCAAAAATAACAAATTCGGAAAAAACCCTAATCAAATTCGGGAAAAAAAAAACCCTAAATTACACAAAATGAGATCATACCTCAGAGATTACCGTACTCAAAATCACAAATTCAGAGAAACCCCAAATTGCACAGAATGAGATCATACCTCGGAGATTATCTGGCAGGAACGGTATCTAGCGGTCTTGTTAGAGGAATCAGAAGCAATCAAAAGGAATTGTAAGAACTGATCCAAAAACGCATCGCAATCTGTAGCGTTCTTCTCGTCACGGCGGACGGAGAAGAGGGAGACGAATCGGACGATCCGTTCGGCGGAGACTGTTCTTCGAGGGAAATCAAAGAGGGGTTTTAGGGCTTTAGAAAAGCAAGGGAAGAAACGGAGACGAGAAGCAGATCGAACGGTGGATAGCTCTTTAATCTTGCGAAGATGAACGGCATAGGAATTGCGGCATTCGTCTAAAATACCCGAAATCTTCTTAGTCAAGAGTTTCTCTGCTTCATTCTCTTTCTCCTTCGCCATTGATATGACTCTCTCTCTCTCTCTGGGGTTCTGCTCTGCAATTTTCTTTGAATGTGTTGAGCGGGAAAAGCAACAACTCGAGGGTGAAATCGCTCCAGGGACTTGTAAAGTGCCCTCCGAATTAATGAAATTTACGAAAAGGTTCGGTTTTAATAGCCCACGGGTCTTTGGAAGCCGCATATAGGGTGGCAATGGTTCGGTTTCAGTTCGGTTCCGTCAATTTTGCCATCCCTTACTCATAATCATTGGAAATCTTCGGTTTCGGTTTGGTTTGACCCCTTTACCAAACCGAAACTGAATTTTCGGTTCGGTTTCAGCTCGGATTCGGTTCAGTTCGGCCAATTTTGCCACCCCTAGTCGCACAATGTAATTGCACTCTGTGCCATTGATAGAACTCGTGGAAGGATGGACGTATGGCTAGAAAAGAATTTTGTACATAATGGTGCCCCCATGTAGAGAAGATTTTTGAGGCTATAGCTCTAGGCCCGATAGACAAATGTTTTATTACGTTTTCCACTTTTAGTCTAATGCCATGGCTCAAAATCATCAATATGAAAAATGAAGGTATCCATTTTTTTTTTATTATATCGTCTCATAAAAATAATAATTTTGCTTATGAATACCTCTACCCATTTTCTTTAGCTTTTACGTGGCATAGAAATACTGATTCATCCAAAATCGATAAGCTACATTACTGCTTTTCGTCTCCCTCACCCTCCTAACAACCCAACTATCAGTGAAACAACTGTTTCAAAAGCTTAAGCTATTAGATTTGGTGTTACTTAATCACTTAGGCCATATCTGGCCACCAGGAATGTTTTTTCATGATAAATCGGCGTCTTCAAGTGGGGATAATGGTGAAGTTGCTAAAGATTAGGAAACAAAATTCAAGAAACTAGTAGTGTCTTTCGTAGGGAGAAATTGCTAAAAATCGGGAAAAAAGGTTGATTCAATTTTGAGTAGAGCTTTTTGTTTTCAGATTTTTAGCCACATCGCATCATCTGGGACACTAGTTTCTTGGATTTTGTTCTAACAACCAATTATTCCAAAAGCTTAAATGTCCTTCCTCTCATTGTTAATGAGTTCCTCTATGTTAAATTCGTCTTTATTTATCTTACTGTGTGCAAAAGGGGATTTATCTATTACATAGTTCTTAGACCAAATGGATTCATCCGTTGAACCATTGCCAAAATTTTGGTAGCATTTGAAAGGATATTAAGTTTTTAAAAGCAAGACCTTATGGAAACTATGTCGAATGGGCACCCTCCCCTTAATGGCTAGCTTTTGAGCGTGAGTTCTACCCGGGTCCCAATAGGTGGTAGTAGAGGCGGGCTGTGGTAACCCTGGTTTAGCCTCTGGGGAGGGAAATATCCATTGGGAAAGATCTTGTAGTTCCCACATTCCTACCGGATGGAGGGGTGAGATTGTCCACAATGCTTCCACATGGAGAGGGAGAATGTTGGGGGTTCCACATGAAAGCAAAGATCCCACATCGGCAAAGCATTGAGATGTGGATGAACTTATAAGGGTATGGGCACCCTCCCTTAACAGCTAGCTTTTGAGGGTGAGTTGTTTACTACTAATTACACGGGTGGGACGAGTCTAGTCTTGCAGGCAAGTCATTTATAGATAAAAAGTTTCAATCACCACTTTTTACTCATTTAAGAACCATGCAATGGATAAAACTATCAAGAGTTTTAAAAAAATAAAAAAGGAGAGAGAGAGAGAATTTGGTGTGCTCATAATGAAATGCCATTAGTTGCATGAATTTTCGTAGTCATTCGCTAGTTCCACGTGCACCACTACTGAAAAGGATTTAGTCTCCCACCTCATTTTGCAACCCTAATAAGGGAAGTGATATTTACGCCCCTTTTCTCACCAGGGGCACCCAGTGTCAGTGTATCAATGGCAAAAAGGGGGCTCATGTACTTAATGTCAGAAGAATCCAGAGGCTTTGATTGTAAAGTATACTGGCAAATGGGTGTCCCTGGTGATAAAAGGGGTGTAAATATCATTTCCCCCTAATAAAGGTTCCTTTTTCTAGGGTATATTCCAACCAGAAAGTTTGGGTTTTTTTGTCTTTTGTTGAATCATTTTCACGGCTCGACCAATTGACATGCGGAATGAAGAAAAGATGGTGATCTCCTTGTCAACACAAGCATTGGGGAAGTAATTTATTCTTCCCTGGGCCGCCCCATTTCAGTGTATTTATGACTACTTTTTCACATTAGAAGTGGTTGGCCTAGGGAAGAAAAGGGGACGATTACATCATTTCCCAAACATTAATGCTTTGTTCCTTATAAAGGATTTGCAACAGATGATATCCCCCAAGTACGCATGCGCCCCCCTTAGAACGTGATTTTGACGTCAAAGAGCGTTAAAGTTTCCCGTGTCAAATCACGTTATAAGGGGGGCATGCGTCTCGGGGGGAGGGGGTGAAAATATCATCTCTTATATTGTTTTTTTGTTTTGTCTTTTGAGGTAGGTAGAGATGGCTTGATCAGGCAACACGTTTTGTAAATTATACTTCAAATCCAACAACTTACAAATGATATTTTAAATACAACAAACTTTATAAAGGGGCTGATATCCGGACTATTATTCTTTGATAAAGGCACAAATCACTATGTTTTATTGTTCTACACTTTCTCATTGGCTGCAGAGAGATTTATGGAAATTGTAATATCGTATGAAGGCTAGTTAGAAAAATGTGCAAAACATGGTGATTAATGCCATTATCAATGTTGGTGGGTCCAGCCCATGTAGGCCCCATGCTTACATTAAGAATCCGATTGAAATAGGAAACAATTGTTTTCCTAATTGTAAGAGGAAATTCGGAGAGAGAGTTGTGGGTGGCTGTGGGACGTTTTTACAAAAAGTCAATAAAACGTTAAAAAGGAAAAAAATGTGATAAGAAAAAAAAAAGATAAAAAGAAAGAACGGAAAAAGAGAGAGAAGAAGAAGAAGAAAACTAGGGTTTTTTTTTGTGCTCCTTTTAAGGGGTTTTGTGTAGGATCAAAACCTAACGTTTAGAGCGTTTATTCCTGGAGATTTTCACCGTGCCGTTGAATCCTCTCGTTGCACGGAGACTTCGTGAGGATTTGGATTTCTTCGACTTGAAGATCGAAGTGGGTATTTTTGGTGAGAAAGTAGGTTTGTTGTTCGCAACGATGTAATCTTTTATCTCTCTTGTTTCTTGTATTGGCTCAAGTTTTGGGTGAAAACTTGAGAAAGAGATGTTGTATTACTTATTTGATTAGTGGATATTTCGTCGGATTCGCCTCGTGGTTTTCCCTCTTTGTTTGAGGGTTTTTCAAGTAAATATTTTGTGTTTTTTTGTGTAATTGCTCTATTGATTATTTGGTTCTTTAAATCTACATATTTATTTGCTTCGTAATTAAAGTAAGTTTTCTTCGGTGAAAAACCAAACAATCAAAACACTAGTTCGTATATCAATCTCTATGATATAAGATTGTTACCTGAAAGAAATAAGTCACTAATACAAGGCTCAAACAAATTCGTGCAGTAGGGAGAGGCGGACCAAATAAAACTCCTTTTTGGGCTTCTATAGGGTCGCTTCATTTGGTAAAAGAGAATATATTGCATCATCTCTCTCTCTCTGTCTCTCTCTCTCTCTCTCTCTCTCTCTCTCATGGATACATGCATGTGAGGATGAGGTGGTCTTGGTCAAGAGTCAATCATGATTAACTCGTAGTGGAAGTAGGGTGCCTTTAAACTTGTCTGAGTCTGCTTTTGCCCTATAAAACTAATAAAAAAAGCTCCATTGATTGTCCGGAGTTATGACCGTGTCAATCATGATATAGTGTTCATTCAGAGGGCCCTATGGTGCCTTTAAAAGTTATACAGTTTACCCTATTTTGCTAGGATTGATTTCTTGCAGGGGAAGACAAATTTCTTTGAGAAGAGGGTTGGGGACGTAGGTGGTGCTGACACCCTTCATCTTTACTAACTACAGTAAAACAAGAGACTAGATAAATTTGACTAGCGTATCATCTGCCATTCTCAATAATTAAATAGCTAAGGATGATCTGGATGAAGGAGATTCTTCATTATTTACTGATTATATAAGTGGCAGCTAGAAAGTGGGTTTAAATTATTCTGATGCTTTCCGAGCAGGACCAATTTAGTGGCCTTAATCCTACATGGCTTTTCATAATGGCATGCATTTCTGCACCTACTCTTCAAAAGATGTGCACTGACTGTAAAGGATAATACTTATAATTTTGGAGTTACTTAGCTAGTCAAGCTTTTCCATAACTCCCCAAATAAATGCCCATTTGACCTTGCAGTTCCTTGCTAAATCCAACCACTGCACCAACACTTCAAAAGATGTGCTTTGACCATGAAGGATACTACATAGAATTTTGGGGTTTCTTAGCTAGTAAGTTTTTCCATAGTTCCACAAATAAATGCCCTTTTGACCTTGCAGTTCGTTGCTAAATCCACCCACCACATTTAGCATCCTATTCCAATTCCACCCAATACTGACATTTGGTTCAAAAAAATGAACGGAATGGAGTGGAATTAACTGGGTGAAAAACACCAGAATCTGTTTTCGCCCAAAGACGTTGTATTCTGACATCACCCCGGTTGGAATGAAATTTTCATTGAAATTTTAGAATTAAATTTTAAATTTTTTCCATTACAACTGCAGCGGAATCAGAATCTAGCAATCCAAACAAAGAAAGGCCTTTAATGTTCTTGTGAAGAACTCGCTTGAGGAAACAATACCAGTAAGGCAGAGTGCTTTACCTTCATCCATGAACAATAGCAATCACCCCATAGATTGGGCTATCAATATTACTATTTTTTATTAAATGTTATTGAACAGGATGGAGAGAACCAACAGCCAGGCCCACCATACACTCTCACATGCCTAGCTCAAAACCCAAATGACAACAAAACCACAACAACAGAGAAGCAGCTAAAAGATGAATGGATCCTAATGCAATGCATATTTTTCTAACAGGTTCCCATGAAGAAAACTAACATGGCGAGTTTGCCCTCGCTTATGTAGGCTTCCACAGTAAGGTTGTCTCCGCAATCATGGCGGTGACAACATAGGGATCCATGTTTGATGCAGGCCTCCTATCCTCAAAATAACCTACACAACACAAAGCATTCGATATTTCGCTCTTTTAGTCTCCCAAATATCAGATAAAGAACCAACGGAACTTGATTGACATACTAAATTTAAGACAAAAACAATATCAAAAAAGCAAAAAGTGGACAATGGCCAGAGATTAGTAAAATTAGAAAGATTGCCACCTTTGCCCTCTTTCTCTGTGTCTCGACCGACTCGAATTGAGGCACCACGGTTCGCAACTCCCTGTAAATCACAGCGAGATATAAATACATTCTTCCTAGATCCAAATGTTGTAGAAAGGATATCTTGATCAGTAGAGAGGAGAGGACTTACCCATAAGAATGTGTTGATGTCAGCAGTTTCATGTCGTCCGGTGAGGCGTCGCTCGTTCCCCTCACCATAGGCAGCAATGTGTTCCTTGTGCCTCAGTCCAAGCTTATCAATTGCCTTCTTGATAATATCAAAACCACCATCATTTCTCATGGACTTAGTGCTGCAGCCAACATAACAAATCTCAGATATCAAAGCTTGAGAGTTTCCTTCCAAATTAAGTTATAAACAGTCAGCATTTATCCAAATCAGTGAAAGGAAAAGCAAGAAAATATGTACACTTCTAGTTGACGTCTTAAAAACCATTCAAAAAAAAAATTGTCGACGTCTTAAAAAATAAAAAACTAGAACTAACATATAGAGGTTTAATCCAGATTAATGGCGTTAAATAGATGAAAGGAAAAAGTTTCTTTATTACTGTTAGCAAGAAACAGCTAATAGGAGAGTTTTGTTCAAACCCAATCACAAGTTGTTAAATTACCTGTAGTTCGTGTGGGCACCAGCTCCATTCCAGTCTCCCTGTATAGGTTTGGGGTCAAAGGAGAGAACGACCCCAGCAATCTCTGTAATCCTCTGTTTTGGCAAAAGAAAGAAGCACTATTAGGAAAAAGGAAATTGCCAACACATAAAATTTAAGTTCCACAGTGAGTAATACACATCTGCAATTACCTCCATAATGTAACGGGCAACCCATAATTCATCACCAGCAGAGATGCCAATAGAAGGACCAACTTGGAATTCCCACTGCATACGTAGCATGGTTCAAAATCACATGGAAAAGTAGAAAGAGACCAGAGCACCTAAGTAGGACAAAAAATATGAACAAAACAGGAAACAATATTCACCTGGCCTGGCATGACTTCTCCATTGATGCCACTAATGTTTATGCCTGCATACAGACAGGCTTTGTAGTGGGAATCAACAACGTCCCGTCCAAATGCTTTGTCAGCCCCAATACCACAGTAGTATGGACCCTGATCCAAATTCACATGATTGAGATAATATTAATCACGTATCAGGTGTAACAGAAAAATAAAATAGGGTAAGGAATTAACGATACCGACTTAGAAGGGGAAAAAAGAAGAAGAAAAGCAAGATACTTGGCAAAGACCCACAAAAAGAAACACCTTAATTATATAAATAAGCGGAAAAATGATAAGCAACTAAATAAAATACGTCAGATTAAGGGTCTCTCTGCATATCACCTAAACCTATCCGAACCAAGATTAATTTAAGTTGGGGAGTGTTAAATCGACTCCCCATGTGTCTATCTCTCTCCTCTTTCGGGGACTCAATTTATCCATTTGGGGAGTCGATTTATCACTGCCCTTTAAGTTGAGATTGGCTGTAAATTGGACATTGAGACAACTTTGGAAGCCATTAACCGGGACAGATATAAAATTGATTATCAGCTATTTACAAATAAGAGTATGAAAACAATTTTTAGGGTTCTTCAAAGAGGTTCGCAAAGGTCAATTTGGTCCAGACATAATTACCTGAGGGGCAGGATAACCTCCCACAGGCCACCCAATTGGCCATTTCACTTCTTTCTGCAAAAGGGTGTACTCCTGCTCTATTCCATACCTGTTCTTCAAAAATTAATAAAATGTAAAAATAACATACCAGAGAAAACACAATAAATCAAACAAAACAGAAAAGTAAAAGAAAAAAACAGTAGAAAAAGAAAATTACCAAGGCTCTTCAGCCACAACATCATGATGGCTGAATATCTTTGCAGCATCATGTCTCTTGTTTGTTGGAATTGGCTCACCAGCAGGTGTATAAGCATCACACATCACCTACCAACCAAATCAATATAATAAACAATGATATTTATATACAATTACAAATAATAAATAAAGTGAAATGAAAACATTTCTTGCGGATAAATTTTTCCTAGGAAAAAATTTCTGTTTCACAATTTAATGGGAAATGATATGATTATGGCTTATTTAGAGGGAAATCATGACAAATTAAAGGACCCTGTAAATAAAAAATGAACTGAGGTGGTTCAAGTTATTTGTTAAAAAACAAGAAATTCTGAAAAAAAAAAAACCCTTTTCTTTTCTTTTCCAAACTTTCCAGGAAAATTTTTGCAATCCAAACAGGGCCTAAAATAAATCATAATTAAAATAACTTACAAGAATATTGTTGCCTCTCCTAAATGGGTCCTTGAATATGGCCTGAGGGCTGTTGGAAACCATAATCAAAAACAAAAAAGAGACTCATTTAACAGTACAAAGAAAAACAAAACAAAAGTGAAAAAATAAAACCCATAAAAAAGATTGAAAAGTGAGAAGAAAACTTACTACAAAATTACTTCACTGTCTTGACCAGGAGCTTGACCCGTGCTTGAACCATCGTAGTTCCATTTGGGAAGCTTGTGAGGATCAGAAACAGGCCCTGGAAGGGTCTGTTCAAATAAAAAGTAAAAAACAAAAATGAACCGAATTAAGCAAGAATCTAGATGGTCAATCAAGCAAAAAATAAATCCAACTAAAAAAAGGGTAACAAAGAAAAAGAAAGTTAATATTACCCTTGCTTTGCTCCTAAGGTCCATACCAGATCCACCGATCCTATCCAAAAACAAACATAAAATAAGTCAAAAAAAAAAAAAATTGCAAAATATAAAATCCCATTATCAAAAGAGGTACAAGAACATAACAAAAACCCATAAAACAGAACTCTATACAGCATGGTTATCCTGTGTAAGCCCGTATAGTCCAGTATTTTTCAAAAAGTACTGTACGGCCCAGGCCATAGGATGATCCAAACCGTCCATTTGATATACCACAACGTAAATAAATTGTACCCAAAAAATCATTTCAATAGGATGATCCTAGCCCTCCTATGTATAGAGGAACTCCATATAATCAAAACATCTATAGATCGGAGGGTTGGGATCATCCGAAACGATTTTTTGGGCACATCCATTTACGATGTGGCCCACCTAATGGACGGGTTGGATCATGCTACGTTGAAAAATACTGGACTAAATAGAAAAAGGAAATTAAAAAAACAAAAAATAAGATAAGCCCAAAATCCTACCCATCAAATGAAGCTTAAAAAACAGAACCCACAATCCAATCAAGAAATATAAGAAAGAAAAAAAAAAAAAAAAAAACTCACCATATGTATTCTGCAATCACTTTCTCAGTCGAATCGGAGAGATTTAAGTTGAGAAGATCGTTCAGTAGAGCCATCTCGGAAAACCCAAAAACAGAGAGAAATCTAGGGAAAAAATTTTCTCCCTTCTAATGAAAAATGTGAAGATAGATGGGGGAAGGGGAAGCGCTTTTATAGAGAGGGTTAGGTGTTGAAAATGTAGAAAAAGGATTAAAAAGTTGAATGTAAAATTAAGAAAATATAGATGGGAAAGAGATTGTTTTGTGGGTGGAAAATGGAAAAGTGGGAAAAAAAAAAGGAAAAGTCTCCGGTCTTTGTTGGAATTGTTGGTAGGAGCATGCGTGAAAAAAATCTCTTATTTTTACAACCACAACCACTGTTAGAAAGTAGATTTCCCACCGGTCCTTTTTTCTTAATTTCTCGCCAAAAATATCGGGATTTGTAAAGATATGGAGTACTCCATTTTTTGGTAGTGTGCATTGTCAGGGAATGGAATCGGAATCTGATTCCAATTCAACCCAATTCTGAAGCTTGGTTTAAAAAACAAAATGGAGCCTAATGGGGTGGAATTGACACGAGATTGAGGGGAGAACATCTTCTTGAGATCTTCTTGAGATTGTTTGGTTGCCTTTTAAGGTCTTTGACCACTAGCACTGTCGGGCGACGGTCGGGTGATGTGGCGGGCTCGAGATCTTCTCCACAAATTTCTTCAAAGAAATTTGTGGAGAAGATCTTGGGGAGATCTTTTTGCCCTTATCTCAAACCCCCCCAATATTTGCAAGACAAACCAAACAATGTTTCTTTCTTCCACCCTTAATCTCCCCGTTGACTAATATTCTTTAGATCTCCCCTTTAATTTCCCCTTTGACCGCTGGGATATAGATCTCCCAACGAATTACCGGCATCCAAACAGAGGAGGCTGGATGTAGAGAGGGAAAATGCCAGAATTTGTTTTCTATCTACACGATTTGGTATTAGGATTCCGCCCCAATCGGAATGGAATTTTTATTAAAAAAATATTTGCCTTAAAATTTTTATTTTTATTTTGTTTTCATTTCGTTTAAGGGAGTGTTCAGCCTAAAGGCTGCTTCGGTGCGGTCGGTCAGTGCAACGCTCGTTGGAAACTCAATTCGAGGAGTGCGACAACCGAAATGTTTTCGTCCTCGGGATTGGATTTCCGACGATTTACTGTCATGGTATGCGTTTATTACGGGATTTCTAATTTAGGTTTATTTTCGTCTAAGTTTCTAAGTTTTATTTAAGTTATTTTAGATAGACGACTTATATTAGTTGCTTAAGTCTTAAACTAGTGTTTTGGGTTACGTTTACTTATAATTTCGATTGGAGAAACTCGACTTTGATGGGAACGAATTAAATCTCATCCCCTTGATGGTAATTGCAGTATTCTATCCCCTACCACGGTGATCGAAGGGACCCTTTTATTATTTATTCTATCCTTTTTTGCCACTACTGTTGCTTATCAAAGAAGCTTCCAGGTTTTGGACTGCATCATCTTGAGTCATGGGCGCAACTTAGGTTAGCATCTCTTTCTTGAGAGTTGATCCATCCAACTCTAAGAGAGGAAAAACAAGTCACTTACTAAATCTGTCCTCATACTGGATTCCCAGTTCTAACAAGGTGAGATAATATGTCATGATGCAAGGATTTAACACTAACAACTTTGGTCATTATGGAGTATTGAAAATCATTAAGGGATGCTAGCTAGAGCCTAATTAGGTGAAGGGAAATTGCATAGTCCATTACAAAAACCCTGTTAGTAAATTACAGCGAAACAATGCGACGTGATTTGAGCTCGAGTGGCTTAGGGGTGAGGGCCAATATCCACATGGGCGAGATCATTCAAGTGGGGTTAGGAGTTATATTCTAGCTCAAACCCAAACTAAGGTCCAATGAATTTCATAATCGAGGTAAATAATAATATGTAAGGGAAATGTTGTAACTTGACAAATAAGATAAACCTGCTTATGGATTTCATGAAGAGGACTGTGTTAAATTCACGTGAGAAAGTGGGATACATGGAGGAATCAAAGTCGGAGGAGTAAGGGAAAAAATTATAGTATTTGATCTTGACATTGAAGGCGGTTTCCAGGTTGATACGTATTGAATGGGGACTGATATCTTAATTAGTACCATATTTTTATAACGGCACTACTTACTTTGTTTTATACATTTTAATAAGCTTTCAACCGCTATTACTATAGGGGGAATGTTATCCGCGCTACCGTATTTCGATGAGGACACTCTCACTTTATTAAAAGTACGGTATGGCCCCCACGATAGATCGGAGAGTTAGAATCAGCTTATAGAAATGCTTTTTGGGGCACAACCTATTTAGGCTGTGGCCCATCTAATGGAAGGCTTGGATCATCCTATGGTGGAGGCCATATCGTACTTTTAATTAAGTGAGGAGTGCCCTCATCAAAATACATTAGTGTGGACAACATTTTTACTATAATGCTACCAACATCCAACCACAAAAGTCTAAAAGCAAAGTGAGTACATAATCGAAGTAAGGATTTTATATCCGTAAAGTCTAGTACTTTTCAAAAAGTACTCTGGACCAATTTATAAGATGATCAAAACCGTCCATTTGTTGGGGCACAACATAAATAGGCAGTACTCCTAAAATATTTTCCATAGGATGATCCAAACTGTTCGATCTGTCTAGAGAGATTTTATATGGTGGGGAGGTAAAGTCTAGTATTTTTTTCAACAAGTATCATGGGGCCGACTTCATGGAATGATCCAAACCGTTCATTTGTTGGGCCATAACTTAATTATGCCGTACCTCAAAATTCATTTCCATAGGATGATCCTTACCATCCTATCTGCAGTGGGACCGTATATAGATTGGATGGTTAAGATCATCCTACGAAAATGATTTTCGGTGTACAATCTATTTAAGGTGCCCCAACAAATGAACGGTTTGGATCATCCTATGAAGTGGGCCAGGTACTTTTTAAAAAAACACTGGACTTTGCGGCCCCACACCATATAAAATCTCATTAAAATGTACAAGTGCCGGTATTAAAGTCTTGCATCTGAATTTCAACTTGCGTATATCAAATGAGAAATTCTCGCCATTTTTTAAAGAGATCTTCCAATCCAAACGAGTAAGGTGAATTTTATTTTTTTTACAGCGTATGGGTTTAACCGGTTAAAGTCGGTTGAGGAGGGCGGACCGTACGTCAGGGAGTTATAGTCTGTGGGTTCGTGAGCGGGCATCACCGACACGTGGCGTCGTGTTGGAAGAGTCCTGGCTCGAATTAGTTTGCCTTTGCCACGTCTGAGTGGCATGGTCCCCACTTGGGATTGGAGTAATCCAATCATCTTCTTGTAGGGCCATGTGCGACATAGGGGTGGCTGACGTGGATGAATCTCAACCAAAAAAAATCTTCCCCAATAATCACTCCAACCTTTTTATACACAAAAAAAAAAAAAAACTCTTCGTTTTTTATTTGGGAGATGATTTTTTCGCCCCTCTAGAATAATGCGCCCCCCTGTTGACGTGATTTGACGTCAAAAAGCGTTAAATTTTGCCCGCAATCCACGCTAACAGGGGCGCATCATCGTACAAGGGGGGTGCGAAAAAAATCACATCGCCTTTTATTTTTGTGTTTATTTATTTAGAAAACCGAACTAAAATGAAAGACTTCCCGCCTACTCCTATTCCTCATTTTCTCGGAGATAAAGTAGAGCTTGGTGGCCCAGGGAAGAAAATGGAGTGAATATCAGTGAATTGTTCAATAATGGAGGAGTGTCATTACAGAAAAGAGAATGTGTGAATATCATTTCTCCTTATCCGATGGGACTGAATTTGCCAACAATTCATGTTTCCGATGCGAGAAATAAAACAAAACAAAAAATGGACAAATCATATGATGCCCAGGACTTATAACACAGTTGAAACATGGGAAGTGATATATTCTCCCCCCTCCCTTTCTTCCCTGGGACAGCCTCCTCTAGTGTATATCCGATTATTCTTTTACACTAGAAGGGGCTGTCCCAGGGAAGAAAATGGGGCGAACGGCGAATGTATCATTTTCTTTTTGGTATACAACATCTCTTGAAAATGATGCTTTTTCTCTCTTTTCATATCACTCTCATGCTCTTCTCTTTCTATATTGATAATGACACTCCTTACTACTATCATACGAGGGAAGCTCTAGGTAAATCAAATGCTTGTCTCCTCTCAGCTACAAGTTACACCACTAGTCAATGAGGTAAATACCAGCAACCAAACACATCTTTTTATCACAGACCGACATTAATAAGAAAAGCTTGCATGATGTCAGCCACTAAGATCAGTTTACTTTTCTGCAATTATTTTAGTTGTGGATTTTAGGTAAGTACCATCCATATCAATAGAAGAAAATAATATGTGTGGCTTCAACTGCCTAACTTCGTCGTGAAGCTCGATCGCCTCTCTAATATTTAACTCCAACTAAGATAGTCACGATCAGACCAATCCTAACAATCAACTGTTGGGTCCCAAAAGGACCCACATATGAGTTGACCCACTTTCTTATCTCTGCTTGATGGTATTCTGTTGGAGTCCTCTCTTTTTGGGAGCATGTTCCCTTCTTTTTTTTCTGGCTATTTAAGCCCCCCTAGTTGTAATTTTACTTCTTTTCAATGAATTATGGTAGGAGTCTTCCCTAACCCCACTTCCCGATCAATATATATATATATATATATATATAGAGAGAGAGAGAGAGAGAGAGAACGGTTCCTACACATATGTGTAGATAAGTTATCTACACACTAGCTTAAAATACAGTGGGGGCCACATTATTTGGGTGATCCAAACCATTCATTTTTAAGGCCCTCACATAGATAGGGTGTCTACAAAAAATCAGATCCATAGGGTCATCCTAACCATTCGAACTATGGAGGCAAAAAATGAACTAATTTGTGAAGGTTTAAAGACATCCATTTTACCTCCACAAATCGTAGGGTTGGGATGATCGATTTTTTGTAGACACCCTATCTATGTGAGGGCCTTTAAAATGGATAGCTTGGATTACCCAAACAATGTGGGCCCCCATTGTATTTTAAGCTATTCTCTACACATATGTGTAGGAACCGTTCTCTCATATATATATATATATATATATATATATATGAGAGAACGGTTCCTACACACGTGTAGATAAGTTATCTACACACTAGCTTATAGGATCATCCTAACCCCTCCATTTGTGGAGGACAAAAATGGACAGACTCCCCCCATCTATGTAAGGGACTTTCAAATGAATGGTTTGGATCATCCTAACAAAGTGGGCCCCCCATGTGATTGGGCAAGCTAGCTCACCATAAGTTTGGTGAGCTTAAGCTCACCATAAGTTTGGTGAGCTTAAGCTCATCAACAGTTTCCTCTCTCTCTCTCTCTATATATATATATATAAAATCAGAGTGACATCAACGACATTGGGCAGGACTTGTGGTAATTGATCGGGTTCATGGATCTGATCACATCTGCATGACGCACGTGGGTTCCAAAAGTGGATCTAACAGAAGATTAGGATCATTAATCCGATTTGCCATGGGCCATAGCCCAAATATCATAACATTTTTTTATCACATATTGAAGTGTTTTGTTGTTCATATTCTACAAGAGAAGTAGAGGCAGTTTCACCCCCACATGGATCTGATCACACCCGCATGACGCACCACTCGCTTCGTATTATACATTTTTAAGCATTACCATATTTTGATAACAGCATAACTCACTTTGTTTTATATTTTTTAATCAGCTTTTAATGACAATTAGGATACTCAATATGCTATCAACATCCAATCAGAAAAGTGAAAAACAAAACAATGCCATCGTGAAAATAATGTAGATGCATGTGGATATCATATTCAAACCATAGACTACTGCCATGGGTGGAGTTTCCTGATTTTTTAAGAGGCCACAATACCACTTCCCCACTATTTCTAAATGGTCTCTTCTTTGTATATACATTCCATGATCTTTCATATCCACATTCCATGAACAGAAGAAGATCATCAAACCTTCTAGCAATATGTAATCTCATTATTTCTACTATATTGAATTCAACTTCAAAAAGTCTTCAAATTTTTTATATTCTTGCATTTATTTGTGTTTGGTGTTAAATAGTCGTTCTTACTTAGTCTTATTAGGCTTCCTCATACTATTTTAATTGAAGACTACAAAAAAACATAACAATTGGATGATGTTATTTACATGTATTAATGTAAAGTCAAATTGCTGTGTGCATCGTATTCTCCATTGTTATCGACACCTTCATACTTATCATCAAATTGAAGTCATCATGTAAAGTAGTTCCTTCTCACCATAGTCTTTCCCACCTTACAAACAAAACCCATTCCAAGAATCATATCCACAACTTTGGGTGGTCTATCAGACCCTAAATGGGGCTAACTTGAAAGACCAGCCGTGTTGGGGTCATGTGGAGGATAACTTGCAACTTTTTCATTTGTCAAGTCGTCTGTCTAGTCATTAGGAGATATTGTCTAAAGAATCTCAGAGAATTGTATTCCACTGATTTTTCATTAGGAGATATTGTCTAAGGAATCGTATTCCACTGATTTTTCTGTAGTAAGCTCAGACGGAAAGGCTGCAATTTCCAACCTTGGTTACAGATTTGGGATGACTTTTTGGCAGATTTTGTCTAATTCATTGATGTTCCTGTCATCACATGCAAAGGAAAGGAGGGGCGAAAAATGGCTTTCCACAAAGGTGACTAGCAAATCCCTTAATTAATAGATAACCTCTTGTTAAGTAACTATATAGATAAGAAGGCATTTGGTCGTACCTCATTTATGAGCACCTTTAGCCAACGGTAGGAATTCCGGTTTATGCTAAACAGCGTTCTAACCACTGGCTAAATGAAAAAAAAAATTTAAAAAGATTTGACAGAAAAATATTTAAATTAGTGAAAATCTCAAAAGTTGGGAATCTAGAGGTTTTTGTAATGTGCAATCCCTCTATAAACCAGAGGGTTAGGATCATCCTATGAAAATTATTTTGGGGGCACAACCTATTTATGTTGTGGTGCAACAAATGAATGATTCGGATCATCGCGAAGTATGTCCTACAGTACTTTATGAAAAATACTGGACTATACATTCACACGCTGTAAAATCTCCCAAAAGAAAAGAAATAGCAGATGCAAAACAACCCCAAGTATCACAGAGAGAGAATAGGAGGCAGAAATTGGAACAGAAATATCATTTGATTTTGATTCTTCGAACCTAAAAGAAAAATATAAGCAAAGTTTTATAGATGAGAGACAAATGGAAAATTCATGGAAAATTGCAATTCCAGCCATGGCCATGGTGCATCTTTGCATCTCCATTCAGAAGATCTAGAGGTAACAATCAAAATTTTGGACCATAATTTCAAAACTCCCCCGCATCATCATGGACTCCCCCGAATCGATTCGTTTTTACCTTAGCCGCGTTCTTGTTCAACTGCGCCCTCCAAAATCAATCAAAACTCCTTTGACTCTCGTGCATCAATTTGACTCTCGTGCATCAACTGAGTACCTGGCCGTATTGTGCTGAGTCACTAGGATCTGCTTTGGCCACATTTTGAAACACTGATCTGAACACATACTTTCATGTGCGGAACTGACAGTAAAATATAGTTAAATGATTCATCTACAATGGGGTCATTTAGGATGCAGTGACCGGATTAGTGGAAGTGGAAGTGGAAGCACTTCTTTTGTCAGATCCAACTCTCATATGCACCCTAGGATGCGGGTTCTTACCACTGTTGCGACTTTTGTTTTTTCTAGCGACAGACCGCTGCATAATCCGGATGGGGATTCCGTCTATATTGAAATCTTCTTTGAGAGACCTGGCCAAGAACCTTATATCTGTATCTGAGAGCTGGGTCTTCCCAGTAACAAAGGCAACAAACGTCGGCGGCCGAGCCTTAACTTGTGTGAAGTACTTTATCTTGGGTTGTGCAGCTTGATCTTTCCATGAGTGCCTGCTCATAACCTAAACAATAAAAAAACATATACAATATAATTGGTGAAGTACTTCTATCATACAAAGTACAGAATATGGAGATATGTTTCTCATTAGAAATGTATGATTTTTATTTTTTGAAAGCTAACAATTTAGAAATGTATAATTTTTCCTTCTGCAACCAAATAATGCATGATTAATGAAACAGAAGCAGTCCCATTCCCAGAAAAGGAGGCAACTAAGCTGGATTATTACTAAGGCAGGTACATGCCATTATGGGAAAAAGGTTTTTTTTTTTTTATAGGCAAGCTGGGAGCCTGGGATGGAACCCTGACCTTAGGGTGAAAGAGCAGTCTTCCCCCATTATGGGACAGAGGTATAGTCAATATAAAGGAAATATAGTCTCATGCAAAGGCAATTTTGCATATTATGGTCAGCTAGATTTGATAATTTAAAACCAAAAATCAACTTTTTTTGGGGCGATGATAAATTCCCACGCCCATAGGATAATCCACACCCCTTTTAACGTTAATTGTGGCAGACTTTAACGCCTTTTGATGTTTAAAAGGGGTGCGAATTATCCTATAGGGGGTGTTAATTTATCATTGCCCTTTTTTTATAATTTGTTGGTATGACCTGTACGGTTAGCTTAAGACACTTCTCTCACTATTATGCAGTCAACAAGGCATAACAACAAATAGCCATAAAAGTATCCCGTCTTACCTTCCGCAACCAACGGTTGAGACGTGCCGTTGGCAATCTTAAACACCATTTTTTATATGTATCCACAACATGACGCATGACTGCTATCCGGCCCTTTCCCTCCAATGCTGAAACAAATACAACTGGTATACCTGTGACCTGTTAACAAAAAGCCATGCTAAATTGTCAATTGGGAAATTTAAACAAAGCAAAGGCCAAAGAAAATTGTAGATATTTCTATACGGCAAGAAAGATAAATTATTGCAGCAAAGTTCATTTTCTATTTGATATAGTTATTTTAACCAAAATTTTTTGCAGCAGATTTGAGTATTTATTAATCTTTTTTTTTAAAAAAGCGACAAATATATATATATATATATATATATATATATATATATATATATATTATAAATCAAACCGAAAATTACAGAAGATAGGGACCAGCAGTCCTTTGCATATTTACAACATCAAGGACGCCAACAAACCAAAAAATCCAAACCATCCTTGTCATATCTCATTCGTCTGGGACCACCCTTCCAAACTGAAAACAAATTACCTCTAAGGCACTATGCAACAGAACCCTAAGATAGTAAAAAATAAAGAACCTCTTAAAGAGACTCCCCTTAAGATGAGCACTTCTATAAAATCCGATAGGAGCCCAACAATCTCAGAGGCGATAAAAGTATTTATTACTTTTGAGACACGGATCACACAATTACTCATTAATATGCTGGAAACATATTCTCAGATCCTTAGGAATCAGAAGTATGGTTTCTTTATGAGGTAAAAATGGTTCAAGATCATTAAAGCATTAGAAGGTGTGATGATTAGACTATGAATGAAGTAAGCTTTGAAAGTATGTGCTTCATATAATCTAATTTTGGTGTATCGAAATCCAACCTATGGAGTCCTGAAATTCTCTTTAAAAGGAGAAATCTATCTAAATCTTTATCCAAATCTTGGACTGTTTTACTTTATCCCTCCACTTCATCCGAATCTTGGTCCAAGGTTGTTCATTATTCGGTTATAACCGAATAATCGAACCGAACCGAATTGGTTTGGTAGGTTCGGGTTCGGTTATCTCAAAAAAAAAAATCGGTTAACCGAATAACCGAAATTATAGATAAAAATCATTATTTTTCCAAAAAAAGTGCTATATGGGCACTCCGTAGGATGATCAAAACCGTCCATTTGATTGATCACAACTTAATTAGGTTGTGCTCAAAAAATCATTTTAATAGGATGATCCTAGCCCTCCGATCCAAACCGAGATTTTACTTTTTTTCCTCTTTTTCTCCCACTATTCGGTTATAACCGAATTTTTAATCGGTTCGGTTCCAGTTCGGTTTTTGGAAATTTCGGTTCAGTTTCAGTTATCGAAATTTGATAACAGAAATTATTTCGGTTATTAAATTTCGGTCTATTCGGTTCGGTTATAACCGAACGAACACCCCTAATCTTGGATGCGGGTCAGACTAGAGAACACTTTGACCGCTTCAACCCTACCATGCCTAAACCACCCCTCGCACTTGGCCAAGCCCAAATTACCATGAGAGCTTCCATAAAAGTTCAACCGAAATCCCATTCATAGAAGGCAAAAAAGGAGAGACCTAGATGGTCAATATAAGTAGGAAAGCGCATAAACAAGGCGCATTAAATATTCCATTGAACGGTTGGGGAAACATCATCAAAGTGCATTAATTATTCCATTTTTTTTTACATTTTCACTGTTATTATGAATGCACTTTGATGATGATGATGTGGATCCAATGGGGTCACTCTTGCGGCTGGGCAACCTTCATTTTAGCACTCCTCTACTGAAAAAGAGAAATGAAGGGGAAAATATATCTTTCTCATCCATAGCTCTAAGGAGCAGTTTGGATACGCGGATTTTAGAAACCTGTATTTCTTCAAAATTGTAGATGGGAGACGAGAGAAGAAAGAGACCAGCCGTCATTTTCTGATTTCTCGCCCTTCTTTCAGACAGCAAGAGAGCAGCAGATCGTCCCATGTTTCCAGGTTCTAGAGATCTCAGATGTGGGAGAGATTTCTAAAACCTGGATTTCTTACTTAAAATCCAAAAAACGCTGTCAAGATAGCATACAACAGCTTGATCATGAACCCCCTTTTACACTGTTTTCAAACTAAAACCAGGATTCTAAAATCCTCGTATCCAAACGGCCCCTAAACAACTATCTCAACAAGCAAGAAGCACAAGAAACCCACTTGTAGAATAGCATATCTGATATTCTAATTATAAAAAAAATATTTCCCACTGTTGTGTAGATGTCTTGTATTCTGGCATTATACATGACCATGACGGACTAATGTGCACGACGCACACGCGGGTCGAGCTAGGGTTGCGGGATGAGGTTTTCTTGGCCAATACGAAGAGACTTTGTAACCCTAGACCGAAATAGTGAAAATCTTCCCCCACGAGCGTAGGCAGTGCCTAACCACGTAAAATCTTGTGTTTCCTGTGTGATTGTGTTTCTCGGCATCGTTCTTTTGGTATATTGTTGCAGATCGTGTTCGATCCGTGTTGAGAAGTATTTCTCAGATTTTCTACACCCACCATAATCGACATGAGGACTTTCAATCCACATTTAGTTTCTCTAGCCATCGTTTATGTGGGAAGCTCCGAACAACCAAGCAGATTGGCATCTTTAATGTAGTGAAACACTCAACTCAACTCAACTCAGCTCAACAAAGCCTTTGTCCCAAACTAGTTGGGGTCGGTTAAATGAATCCTTTAGAAAAAATTCACGAAGAAGGTAAATGTAGTGAAACACGATGAAGAAAAATAATAGTGACAGTCGAAGCAGAAAGACGATGAAGAAAAATAGTGCTGCAGAAAATGAGTTGCCAAGCAAGCAAGCAGATGAGAAATGGCAATGGATTTTTCTCTTTTTAAGGGATGCCATGGCGTAATTTTTTATTAGATGACAAGGCCTGTGAAGTGACGAGCAGCTTTTGCAGTTTTTTTTAGTTTACAATAATAATAAGAATGATGATCACACAATTGCCAATCCGTCCCTTCCTCAGCAGAATTTTAAGAACGATGCCTGTACTAAACATATTTGGCCTATGCCCTAGTCCATTCTAATAAATCCAGTCATTTCAGTCTGTTTCAGTTAGTTTTATGTGGATTATGTATATCGTACATACATAATGTTGAATTTTCATTTTAGATGGATTTTAAAATGTTGATAAAAGATAGGTTCACTGAAATATGTGGCTTTCTTTTGATCTCGGTTTTTCAAGTGTCCTTATATTTTTTAACGTTTAAATTTTTTTTAACTTTTCAAAATTTTTGACAAATTTTTTTTGGAACAATATGATTTCCTTCCTCCTTGATGCTCTGTGATTAGCCCTCTGTACTTTTAATTTCCTTTTGTACAGTTTTTTACCATCTTGGTTCTTTTAATGAAATTTTTGACCATTCGAAAAAAAAAATTGTCAAAAAATTCTGAAACAGAATATCTAAATAGGCAGAAAGCCAAAAGGTTCCGTTCCAAAAGAAAAATGTGATGCCCATAGAACAGAAACAACTACAGTCAATATTCTTCCCTGCATGATGATAGTTATATTCTAATTTCATCAGTCTCCCAGATTCTTCTGATGTTCACAGAGGGGTTTTAAACTGAATACCATCCAATAACAGGCCACTAAAACTAGGTTGGTAGAGAATATTATTATCAATTACATCATTTTTTTAATGGCATTATCAATTACAACATTTAGAAAGCAATGTAATCCAAACACAATGAACATGTTTATGAAAACTGATATTTGAGCCTCGTTGTTTTGATAATGACACCCCTCTTTATTATAAAGTTCATTGGCTATTAAAATTTTCCACAAGCCGTCAACAGAAACTAAGAGAGAAAATAAAGAGATGGGTGCATATATCAAAATAATGGAGTATCATTCAAAGAAATCAAAATAAAGGGGTTGAAACTAGCTCAATTGGTTATGGCTTTGTTCTGCAACCATAAGGTCAGAGGTTCAATCCTAGCTTACCTAACAAAAAAAAAAGAAATCAAAATAAAGGAGGGCCAATATCAGGTCCTATGTCCATTTATCTATGTCAAAGTCTTGATCGTCTTCAAGTTTGTCAGGAACTCTAAAAACTACAAACCAGAAAACCTGATTCTTAACCCCAACAAAATGATTAATAATCTATTTTATGGTTTTTCTTATCTACAAATCAAATCACATATAAAAGTGAAATGGGTTATGAGTAATTAGTTAAGAGCAGGCTAACAAAGTCGAATGGAAAAGATGTTAGGGCCATAGAAATTTGGAACTACAAACCTGAGGTATAACAGTTTGAATTTCGTCGGGAACAGCCTTAATGACCTTCTCATATAACTTGGAATTTTGTTTCCCTCTCAGAAGATCCATCTTGTTCACAATCACAACCAGACCACGACCTTCTTCCACTGCTTGCCTTGCTATTACAACTTCAGGATGCTTCATACTACGTTTGGCTTTTGCGATCTATAATCACAGAATTTATAGAAAACATATAATAGTTAATAACCATAATACAAATAGTCAATATAACTTCACAAAACTCTAAAAATAGAAAGATTGTCTCCTGCCAAAAACATGCATAAAATGGGGGAAAAACTCAAAAATAAAATAAAATACTGAGAACATCATAATCTAAGAAAAATAGGGGGAAAGCTCTTATTTGGTTTCCACATATGACAAGAAGAAGAAGAGACAGGCCTTTGCCTTTCACGTGCCACGATGAAATCTCATAGTTCTAGGATTTTTTTTAGTGAGAAAAGCTCGATACTTTGATTAAAAGTTCTGCCATGGCATCCATGACTACGACTACGAGCTGGGTCACTTACAATGCATCCAAAAAAATAATTGGTTCTAATTGTGCATAAATTCATGATATGAATCAAAAGCCATTAGTTGTGTGAAGAACTGCATTTTATTTGTTTCCTTTCCTTTTGACCGAAAGAGAAACTTCATTATTTCAAAAGAAAAAATGAATCAGAACAAGGGACAGAGCTTGACCTACAAATAGTCCACTCAAGATACACCTTCCCCTGCTAAATTATCCACCATCTCTTTAGCTTCCTTCCAAATGAGAAAAGGAAAAATCCAAATCTCTTAATAAGATTATAAATCGCATCGATAATATTACTGAACCTCCAAGGTCCACGACTCTGCCTAGAAGCAAGCATTGACAGAATTGATCTACATCATAAGTATACATGAAAGTTCTCTTTTGGACATCTAGACCAACGAACTGAGAAGCCCTCTAGCCCGTTCTTCATATGAATTCTCAATTACAAGTGGCCAAGAGAGCCGTAGATCACCTTATCCACTTAACCTCTATCGTTTCTAAACACCCCACTAACCTCAACTAGAGCCAGTAATCTGAGAGAACCTCCATCGAAGTTCACTTTAATACTGACTGATGGACAAGAGGGCCACCTAACCATGATTCTTTCCTTCAGTACGCAGATAAATGCAATCTCCTCCCAGTTCCTAAGTAGATCATGGACCAAAAAACCTGAAAATTCCTCTCACAAGCACCAGGTGATGATTGTCCATTGGAGAACCACACAGTAGCGAAGAGAGCAAGAATGTGCAGAGGGGTGAAGAGAAAGAGGTGGGAGGAAATAGAGAAGAAGGGACTATTGCAGTCAAGACTTCAAAAACAGTCCAGGAAAACCATAGAGATTTGAGGGGAAAGAATGGAGAGAGGAAGGAAGAAGAGAAAGAAGAGAACGAGAAGGGGAAGAAATAGAGGAGGGAAGAGGAGAAACGGGCGAGGAAAACAATACCTTGAGCAAAGGATGACAGATTTTTCTCCCTTTTTTGTCAAAGGAGGTAGAGAAACTCCACTAGCGATTGTTCCCTGGTGGGTGCACAAAAATCACTTCAAAAATAGCGCACCCCCCACCCCTCCGGTGGCTTCTTTTTATAGAGCTTTCACGTGAGGGGCTGGTGGCCCCTCCCAATTAGCCAATAGGGATATATTCACTGAGTCATTAGCTAATGCCTTAAATGTCCCTATTTAATGGTCAAGTAAAGACAATCACTCAGGGCTAATATAGGGATTACGGGAATTATGAGCAAGGCAAAGGTGGGACAAAGGGTAATGGTAGGTGGTGTGGGCCCTAGGTGTGTGGACAATCCCCAGATCTAGGCTCCCAAAATAGACATAAAATCAAAATAGAAAGTGCTCTAAAAAATAAAAACTATCCTAAAAGTCCAAAATAGAAACAAATGAAATAGAAAGTCTCTTAAATAGTGATGATCAAAACTAAATTACATCACATCATATATGCACACACTTCTGTGATACATGTGGGTGTTCCTTGCATAGACAATGAAGGAACAAATAACATACAATTTGAGCAAAGTACAGTGAGGAACTAGTGCAGTGCAATGACTGGAAATGGGAGCATGAGGAGTTTTTGTTGCTTCAGAGCCATTCCACAATGGCCAGTTGCAGCTTCATCATACAGGAAATTCATGTAGGCTTTTAAGACATCATTAAATTTAATCGAGCATTGTCTTCTCGCTTTACAAGAATCACAACTGAGATGAATCCCAACAGGTCTCCGATATTAGAAGAAAATTTATTCCAATTTCCGAAAATTTATTCCAATTTATTCCAAGGCCTAAGCAAAGGCTAAGAGAGAGACATCAAACTGCTACAGGATAGAGAAAGCATAGAAACAATCAATCTTTAAATAACAAGGACTAGAAGTCTCAAAAGAAGAAAAAACAAAGCAATGGGTAGGAGAAAAGAGACATAAAACTACGACAGGATAGAGAAAGCATAGAAACAATCAATCTTCTTATCAGCTCCGGATTTTGATCGCTGATTAGAAGAAACTTATATGCGGACAAGCAAACATGCAATGCAAAATATCCAAACCTCTTCAGCATCAAGCACCAATGCGACAACATGAGCCCTCATAAGACTTTTTCTTGACTGCATAACACTCAAGGATGCAGGTCCTTTCTCTTTCCCTGATCTTTGCAACCAGCCAGCTGTGTCCACCTGTTCATTTAATGAAACATCAATCATATGAAACAACAGAAATGACAGTTTCACATTACCTATGAGGCTCAAATGATTCCAAAGTTAATGTAACAAAATATTCGGATGAATACAAAAATGGCAATGACGTTGCATATTCCCTTGCTCATAGATGGAGGAGGAGGAGAGAGGGGAAAAGTGTGCGACCGCGCGTGTGCGCGTGTGTGTGTGTGTGGTGGTGGTGGTTGGGGGGGGGGGGGGGGGGGGTGGATGCTTTAGTTGATGGGCACAAAGTTTTAAATTTCGGTTTCAGTTTCAGTTTTGATCGCCACACAACCGGAAACGTTTCGATTTTGATTGGAAATTCAGGTAGAAATCCTGTAAAATCACGAAAACATATGGAAAATGATAGAAGTTAAAGATGAAGGTTCAGGAAATGCTAGAAAAAAAACACAACACAAACTTAGAAACTATCACAGAAGCAAGACAACCATCCATAATGTTTTAAAAACATCGAACACCTAGTGACATGCACCGTCATGCATGTCTGATAATTTAGGCCGTACAAAATTTCATATGTAATTAATATAAATATTTATACATAATACATGTACCACATTTCACATGCAATTCATATAAATATAATTATGTAATACATACCGATATAGTATGCCACTAGTACATTTACGATTTTGGTTCATGCATAGCCCAACTCCAAAAGTATGAAGATATCGATAAAAAGAATGTAGTAAAGTAATTTGTTATCATAAAGTGAAACCATAACACATAAGAAACATGATAACTTACCAAATATATAGTTCGCCCTTCAAATTGGAACTGAGCTCTAACTGAGTCTCTCGTTAATCCAGCTTCTGGCCCCACCAGAACTCGATCATGTTGTAATAATGCATTCAACAATGTGGACTTTCCAACATTGGGCCGTCCTACAATTGCCAACTGCAAGGGTAACTCAGTTTCCTCAACCTCCGACAAACTACTATCATGAATGACTTCATCTGGAATAGAGAAAAAATCTTGGCTTAATGATTTAAAGATGTCAAAGAAATTGTCCAAATTTCTCAATAAATGCAAGCTCCAAATAAGATAAAGCAACAATAAGAAAATTGATTGGCCTGAGGCAGTAAGATCATATTGTATTGAAAATTATAGCAATGCCAATGAAACACTAAGGAGCTATTTTCCAATAAATATACTTGGATACAAAGCAAAGTAACACTGCCAATCCTGCTCCTTACTCCACTGGCTTTAATTAGCCAGCTCCAACCCCCTATCAAACGCCAACCTATTTTTCAAAACTCCCAATAGGCTATTGCAGAAATGTTGAAGAGATCTCATGAAGAAATTATCTACATCACTAGACTGGGCAGCAAGTCACCATTCCTCCATTAGTCTACCCTCGGCAAGGAACCCACACCCGCAATCTCAGCTGTGGAAGGCATCAGAAAGGATCTAGTCATGTCCCCTAACTTTAGGAACAAAGGGACCATTTCAATCAACTCTCACCCAAATCTTACCACATTGTCTGCAAGCAACCTTTCTTCTGAAGTTCAAGAATCTAAGGGGCCGTTTGGATACGCGGATTTTAGAAACCAGGTTTTTAGTTTGAAATCAGTGTAAAAGAGGGTTCATGATCAGGCTGCTGTGTGCTACCTGGCAGCGTTTCTTGGATTTTAAGCAAGAAAATCAGGTTTTAAAAATCTCTCCTGCAACCTGAGATTTCTAAAACCAGGAAAATGGGAGGATCTTCTACTCTCTTACTGATGGAAAGAAGGGAGAGAAGTCAAAATGAGTCAAAAACGACGGCTGGTCCACTTCTTCTCTTGTCTCTAACCCTCTTTTACACTGTTTTCAAACTAAAAACCTGGTTTCTAAAATCCGCGTATCCAAACGGCCCCTAAATCTATTGCAAATCCAGTCGCCACGATTACGCCGTATTCTTTCCTCCACTGCCTTACGCAAAACTTCTGCCTTCGCGATTTCTTTGGACCTCGCATCTCTCTACTGTAGCAACCCCAGCCTCCTCATCTGTAGCTTGAAAGTCCGAGCTGCACGAATTCCGTGAGTGCCCAAAAACTTACCGACGGGAAGAGCTGATCTTGGCCAGTCTTGAATTGTGACTCGATGGGGCCGTTTGGGAGATATCGATTGCCTTTCATTGGTATCTGAATGGAGGCGATCTTCAATTGTGATCCTATGTTATAAGGGTAGGCAACGAAACAAACAGGACCATGAAACTCCACTACTAGAGACTGTTTCCTATAACCAACAGAAAAGAAAGTACCCTACGTTCGTAGATAGGGTAAAATGCTATTTTTTGTGACAAAAGAAGCAACAAAGCTTGCGATGCTCCTTTAAATGTCATTACATATTGTTACAATAGCACTAGATAGACAGAATATGCTTGTCACAGTCCAGCAGAATCAAACCAAAGAGACGTGGATCTTACTATTTGAAACTTGAAGCATGTAGTTCTCAAGCAAAGGGTGGAGAGTGTCGTAAAGCTCTGACATGCCCAAACCGGTCTCAGCAGATATTGCAATAGGATCCCCAAATCCTAATTTATGGGCTTCCCCAGCTGCTGCCGTAAGAATTCCACTGTAGTCATCGAGTGATTCAGATTTATTCATCACAAGAATAGTATGGATTCCAGAAGCATGCTTGCGCATCCACTTCCCGACATCCAAATCTAGTGGCTGCAGTCCATCTCTGGTGACAAGAAATACATATAAATCACTTCCACAAGACAATGACACAATTCATCGATAGCAATAAAACAAAGACAATACTATTAAAAAAAAAAAAAAAAACAAAGACAATATGCAGTTTCAAACATGCTAATGAATCTTTCCATAAACAAGACTAACCTTACATCTATCAAGAAAATTGCAAATTGAGACCTTGCTAATACATTTCCGGTCATTTCTGCAGTTCTACTAAGAATACTTCCTGAAGTTGCAGCCATTTCCAAGCCAGCAGAGTCTAATACCTTAAAGCGCAAATCACCCAATTTAGCAAGGCCTTCCCGTATGTCCCGAGTTACATGGCCATCAGGAGTGTTGTACACGAGAGCTTCTCTCCTCCGTATTAAACTACATGCGCAAGGGAAATAAAAGTAAAGCTTAAAGCTGCTACCAGAAGTAGATTGAGATAACCATATTACGAATCAATCAACGCAGGTAAGTGGGCAAAAAACCGGAAACCAGACCTGTGCTCCTCACCGGTTAAACAGTGCTGACTTTCCCACATTTGGACGTCCAACTAGAATAATGGTTGGAAGCAGGTGAATGTCAACTTTGCGGAAGTCCACCATTGATTTCTTACTACGGGTACCCTTAACTTTGGGTTCATCTACGATATAACCAACATTACCATACTTATTTAATTTAGCAGTCGAATGGCAATGTAAAGAAGTATCTTGTTCATGAACAAGATCATTTGTACTAGTCGAGATTATCTCCAAATTTGAATCTTCCTTTGTAACTAATGATTTGAATCCTTGTGCAGACGAAAATCCCCACAAATGGGCGAGTGGTGGTGGTGAGTTTAGCAGCCTATTAGTACAAAAACTCAATCCAAGCATCATTATTCTGGTGTATGTTGCAAATAACAGGGGGGCTCGGGGTTTTGATAATCCTCCAGTTGCTGAAAAGCAAGTAAACATGATCATCCCCCATAATTATGAGTTAGAAAGACAAGATAATAGATAAAGTAGAAATCATCAAGAATGGAAATAGAAGTTGGAAAGTAGAGATTTATTACCAAGATGATGAAGATGATATTCTATGGGAAAGGAATCTATCATCATGCTTCGCCTTCCGCTTTTATTCCTGAGGATGCCAAAAACAAAACCATTTTTATTACAGCTTGTGGGCCGAAGTGCACCAATTAGAGCCCGAAACTGGGCCATGCTGCTACAATACTAGAGCTTACAGAAGCAGCAGCATATGAACAGAAAACTGCATCCCCTACAGCTTGCAGCAAAAAACTTCACACCTGAGAAGGCAAAAAGGTCTACAATTAAAAAAAAATTATTAAAATACAAAACCCTTTTTTTTAATTGTTTGAAGGATTCAGTCCTCAAATTTAACATTTATAAGATGATAACTAGTCACAATCATCAAAGCATCCGGGACAAGTAAGAAGTCGGTTGAAATTTAATGAAAACAGAGAGAATTTCTTGAAGCTTTGAATATAGACGGGGTGAAAAATAAGAGTAAGATCTCTTTCCTCTGAAAGAATAAAATGAAAAACCCAGACAATCAGATAAAAAAATCCCATAAACATCATGCAAAACCCTCAATCTACCTGTTCAAAGATACATGAATTCAGAATATCTCCAAGCTACAAGAGCACGAGAGAGAGAGAGAGAGAGAGAGAGAGAGAGATTACCACGATATCTCTCAGCAGTTGCTCTCTAGAACGCGTAGACTAAAGAAACTCTAGGTTTGAGAAAGAGGGAGAGAGAAATGATGGAGACGAAGGAGAGGAGAAATGTGGAGATACTACTGGGGTTTTAAAAGAGGGGTTTAGCCGTTTAGCCGGGGTGAGGAGAATGTTGTTTAGTCGAGCGGCCCGATTCGCACCCCCTATTGGATAATTGGCACCCCTCTCAACGTCATTTTGGCGTCAAAAGGCATTAAAGTCTGCCACAATTCATGTTTTCAGGGGTGCGAATTATCCTACATTGGGTGCGAATTTATCATCTCCCTAAAGATACGTTGGGGTATGGAAATATCAATTAAAAGGATATTTTTAATGCATTGGCATTCTTAATCATCAACAAACCATTCCTTCTTAGAAATAGCTAACAAGCTGGTATTAAGTACCTAACATAGTAGACTTGGGGGGGTTAGTCGCGCAGGATTTGAATGTGCAAACATTAATGTGCGGACTTTTCCATATTGTCCATGACTCTTTGAGGACTTGGACTTTAATGTGCGGACACTTGTGACTTTGGGGACTCCGGCGGGGACTTTTTAGAGTCATGCGGACATTGAAATCACATGTTAGTCATCAACAAATACATGACTTTGAAGTCCTAGAGTTTTAATAATCAATTTTTACTATGATCCCATGAATTTGTGGGCACTACTAAAATATCTAAGTAATATTGTGCATTTGTGGGTCCTGCTAAGGTAGTCATTTCTCTTTGGATAGGGTCATAGGCTCATCTGTCTAGGCCAATAATAAGTTATTTGTTAGATTGATCTAAGCCGTCTACTTTACAAGGCTTGGTTTGGATCTCCTATAGCCCCAAAATCAGGTCAGCTATGCTGGCAATCTGAACTGCCCACTTGATAGGGCTTGCTTTGGATCTCCTGTGAAGGCCACAAGAGATCCAAAGCAACACTTATCAAATGGACAGCCGAATCACTCCAAGGTGGGACACACTATACCTTTGTGGATGTGTACGATCACATCTGTTCGGTAGGAGGAATACTTTAGAAGGCGCATTCTTGTTGCACGATTACATTATATGCCCCACCATTGATTGATCCAGACCGTCAATTTGATACGAGAGGAATACGTGTGCCTTATACATTTAATATGACTGGGCCTTCTACGTGTGCCTTTACATTATGTGCCCCTCCTGCTACACATGGAATATAGTCTTCTTCAATTGGAAATCTAACTCCATGAGGAATACTTAGATTAAATATGCAAAAACACAATTTTGTGCTCTAAATGTAAATAGGGGTTATTTCATTGTAATTGATGGCTTCTTCTAGAATCTAAAGCTTAAGAAAGAAACCAGATTCAGACATTTGTACAGCCAAATTAAATCCCTCTAATGCATGTAATGGCCTTTTCAATTCCAAAGGAAATGTAAGGAGAACTTTAGAATTAACAACGGATTTATCCCCAATTGAGAATACAGGCACCACCTAGAGGTTAAACCATCTCCAACTCCACACAGCTTGAGTCTATAGGCTGAACCGAAATAACAACAAACTTGAAACCGTAGGAGTCTTTTATGCACATTTGATCAAACATGTGACATGCATAGAACTCTAAGAAAAAAAAACTTCATTCAAATGAGAATTGAGTTATAAAAAAACAGAGAGAGAAATGTGCTGTAATTTTCTTCTATTTCATAAACACTCAAATAAAAAAATTGAATAAAAATAAATAAAAGGGATGAGAAGAAGAAATGGGGCTGTGATTTACTTCTCTGTAAGAAGGAATTCAGCCCATTACTACCAATACCAAGGCTCTTTAAACATTTTTTTTCACTCCTCACCCAATATCAAAAACTGTACTAATATACTATGTCTTCAATGGAACAACCCTCCCAATCTCATCAACTTAATCCTTGACACCATATCCAAACCACGAAAAAAAAGGTATACACTAGCTATGATTTCTAAAACATGAAGATATTACAAAGAATACATTTAAGAGGTCAGAGATACGAAGAGGAGGGAGGAGATGGGCAGAAAACAGAGTAAAACCCTAGTTTTGTCCATCAAAAGGGAAGATCGTTCCTGATTCACAAGAGAGATTAGGGCAGAGATTGGGGTTCTTGTTCGCACTGGAGTTCTTGAAACCCTTTTTTGCAATGGGGAGGGAGAGGGAGAAGAGCATACCTCGAAACCCTTTGCAATGACGTTCTTGATTCGCAGGAGACTAGGGCAGAGAGCCAGAGATTGGGGTTGCCCTCAAGTCGGGAGCCAGGGACTTCAAGTTTCACCTGCGTACGGTGAACATTTGAAGCGAGTTTTTTTTCGTCTGAGTCGGGACTTCAAGTTCGCGCGGCAGGAAAAGTTCGTAACTTTCCGAAATTTTGACTAAGGGCGCATTTGAGAATCCCCGAAAAAGACACGCCCCACTGATGGTGGATTCATCAAATGCGCCAAAGACCACAAAAATCCGCCGCCACTAACCCCCTATTACTGACATTCATGTATTTGCATGCATATTTTCTTTTATTTTTTTTCTTCTCTTATACTAAGTAAGAAGGTTAGAAAGCCTCAGGGAGGAAGAACAATAAGAGGCTGTTTGGATATGTGGATTTTAGAATCCAGGTTTTAGCTTCAAAGCGGTGTAAAATTTTGGGTTTTACAATCCACTATCCTAGAATTTAAGTAAGAAATCCAGGTTTTACAATTCTATCCATCATTCTAAGATTTCTAAAACCTTGAAACTTGGGACAATCTCCTACTCTCTCACTCTACTAAAAGAAGGGCGAGAAAACGGACAGTCTCCTTCTCTCGTCGTCCATCCAAGATTCCAAAATCCGCGTATCCAAACAGCCTATTCAATTTTTATCCAGAGGGACCTTCAATTTATGATGATATCGAAATTAACTATAATCATATTTTTTTTCTTCTTAAGTGTGGAACCATAAGAAATGTTTTTCTTGCAATCCAAACCGGTCATGGTAACTTAATGTAATATTGGAATTTAGTAAGGATTATCTAGACCACAAAAAAAAAAAAAAAAATCCCGAAATCTGCTCATAAAAACCACAAAGCACCTTTCTTTTTATCTTACCCATAAAAAAAAAACCACAAAAACACCTTTGAATATCTAGTGAGACCTTGAAAAATATGTTTCTAGGCCAACCTTTTTTTTTTTTTTTTGGGGAAATATGGATTGAGGCATCCATGAGACTAAGTTTCACTCTACCATTTGGAGGGTTACGTTTTAATGAGATAATACATTTCCCCTGAATATAATTATGCATTAAAACCATGCACCACTACTCATAGATACTTACCCAAACACCCGTTGTTTCGAATTCATCGACCATTTAGGCTACCATTTTTGAGGAATCATCATGTCACCCCAAGTTGCGTACATGTAGTCCACCCTTGCTGACCCTTACGAAAAAAAAATACTTCACAAGGAAAATGTTTTCTTAAGAAATTTTTTTTCCCACCATTTAGGCCCTGTTTGGATTCGAGGACTTTAATGAAAAAGTTTGAAAACTTGAACCAATCTTTTCAATTTTTAATGATAGGGGTCTTCAATGTAATATAATATTCCTTTAAATGAGAATTTATATCTATAAACCTCCACGGATTGGAAGATTAGGATCATTCTATGGAGAAGATTTTCTGGGAGAACCTTATTTATGTCAAAGGCCCAACAAAGGAAAGGTCTGGGTCGTCCAAACAATGTAGGCCCCACTGTATTTGTGGGTTGCACACCATATAATTTTTCCCTTTAAATTAACTATAATCATATCATTTTCCTCTAAATCCTGGAAAGAAAAAATCTTCTCATTCATACAATGCTAGCTTTATAACATGATTTGCACGTTTAGGTTCATAGATACCACATATAGGGTCACATATAGCTTCACATACATTATATACATAACTGAAATGAATCTTTACATTTGCAACATTTTTCAAAATTAAAGCACTAAAACTCTAAAATTTGATATGAAACTCTATAAATAACTGAAATGAATCTTTACATTTGCAACATTTTTCAAAATTAAAGCACTAAAACTCTAAAATTTGATATGAAACTCTATAAATGCACATATAGCACAAATCGGTGGAAGTGGTTGCATCATTCTAATCTTCATACGCATGCTGGGTTTCCACTACAGGAGGTATTGAGTATACTAAACTGCAACTGAAATCAAGGTATTTCACTTTTGAACATTCAATTGAATGATTCCTCTGTCGTTTTTGGCCTCACAATCCCCCCCTCCCTCTCTCTTTCTGGTAGGTAAGCTGGGATCGAACTTGAGACCTCAAGGTCGAGAAACAAAGCCTCAACCATTGAGCCACAGGCACAATCCTTGCCACACACTTCCAGTTTTGCGGTATCCGCGGAGCGATCATATGAATTTATCGGTAGAAGTAATTCCCAAAGCAATACTTCAAGACCACTAACAGAGAGAATCTCCCAAGTGAACCATTTTTGGCCTCACAATTCAAGTTTTGCAGTATCAGCAAAGCGAACATATGAATAAATCAGTAGAAGTATTTCCCAAAGAAATATCTCAAGACCAAAAACCAAAAGAAAATAGGTCCAGAAACCAAAATATCCTATAGGGATCATCATTCTAATTTTAAAAGCAGGAACCTGTCTTAACTCTTACAGCATCCTTTTTATTTATTTATTTATTTATTATTATTATTATTATTTTGAAATGGGACCATCCATTTTATTCTTCGAGGTATAACAAAACTAAGGAGAACAAACAGATGAACTTGGAGGTAAAAGAAACAACTATGTTTGCATAAAAGACAGATGAAAGTAAGGAAGCAAATAGAAAATAGTTCTGACAATAATGTTCATGGAAGAATCTCAAAGAATAAGTGATCAGAACATTTCAAATGGTAGAAATAGAGGAAATCAGCCTGTCCAAAACCCGAAGATGAAAATTGATAAAATCATTAAAAGAAGAAATCCTAGACTAACCATGATCCATATATATCACATACTGATAGACAGAACCAGACCAAAAGGGGGTGGTGTTTGTGTAGCATAGAGTTATAAGTGAAGTCGAGGGCATTCTCAATGTGAAAAGGATAATTAGTTCTATTAATCATTTGCAAAAAGGGAGTGCTTTCTGCACACAGCATGGCTCATCACCCAATCTAAACAGCACCTTTACGGTGATCTTGATTTTAAGTGTGTAAACATGACTGTAGGACAAAAATTATCTCACTGATTAGATGGTCCTAGCTATATGATAATATGATCAGAGGAGGACTTGTTCCACTCATGGTGGATTGGCTATTGGAAATACTATTCTAGAAATTAGTAATTGCTTATTTTAAGGGAGAGATTTTACTTTTCTATTTAGGAAAAAGGAGAGATTGAGATCGAGTTTTGTTGCTTTTGGAAAGGGTCGTAGGATTGAACGCTGGATGGTGGAGCTGTCCACGTGGGCGTGGACAGTGAAACCCCCATCCTGCTATATTATAATAGATAACCAAACTAGACTATGTCGAAATTCTACTAAAAAACAGCTTTATCTAGTTAAAACTTTGTTAGAGTTTCTACAAATATTGTCTAAAGAAAATCCCATTTAATCCCAAAAAAAGGAATATTATATTGTTACAAAATTCAATTAAGGATCATCCCAAAAAAAGAATATTATATTTTTATAAAATTCAATTAAGGATCATCTTTTACAAGTAACGTCAGTGCAACATTTGGTTCCTTCCCAAAGATAGTTGGCAAATCTAAACAGGGTTTCCCGTTCATCACAGAATATTTCTAAGGCCCCAATAGACTAGATGGAAGTCATCAATCAATATTGAGTGATCCGAAAGTTGAATCAAACCCAACATAACAAATATGGGTACATAAGAAATGAATGGGAAACAGGGTAGAAACAAAAGCAATCACAATAAATATGCAAAAAAATATTTCCAAAGATTACAATGTACTGTTTTATTGAGATTGTAGAAACAGCTGAACTACAATATAACCAACAGGATCCCCTCATCAAAGTTCCCCTTTTGCTCATGTGGTTTCAGTGAAAAAAAAGATCAATCATATAAGCAGACCCTGTTTGACAAAGAAAAGGAATGGCCCAGCAACTACTCAAGCTTTATCTCATTCCACCCCAATTCCCACCATCCCAAACCTCTACAAAATTCAAATCAAACCAACCACTATGATATACATTTTTTACAGTCGCCAAATCCCTTTGCACATGAAAATAACAGATTTGCCAACGCTTCGGAGATGCTGAGATCAGTAGAGTGTGGCCCAAGAGCCAAGAATAAGCAAACAAGGTCAATGTTGTGATTGTACTGAGCCTCACGATGACGTTCTTGAAGGGATGCGGTTGAGGTCTGGCATTGTTGAAGGATGACGGGGTTCTTCTGGCCTCGGTGCCTCCTGCACATTAATATGCAAACCCCTCCGGTTTCATTAAGGTAACAAACAAGCAGTTATAGCCATGAAGAAATTATTTCAGTTGAAAGATCAGATGGTTAAAAAGTTTTTTTTTTTTTTTTTTTTGAAAGGCTCAGATGGTTAAAAAGTAGTAAAGAAAAAATGATAAATAAAATTATTTAAAATTATATAAATTAAAAAAATTAAAAAATCTTAAAACTAAAGCAAAAATATATAGATACTATCTTGATATTATTGCGGTAAATGAAAATATCGCTACATCTTTTAAATTCTCCGGATTTTTGGGATTTTGTCGTTTAATCAAAATATTACGATAAAATCTCTATATATTGAAAATAGAGGGAGTCTAGACTCACAGGCCCTTGCAAAAAAGAGGTCAAAGGGCGCCCTAATTGGTCTAATCCCATTTAAGATGGCACAAAAAATTAAAATCTTAAATGCCTTTAGTGGAATTTGACCAATAGGGGCGCCTTTGCTCCCTTTTGTACAAGGGCTCCTTTGAATCTAGCATTCTTCTTAAAAATATCGGAGATATTTGTTACATGGGACATGATAGTTGGGAAATAACATAGATTTTCACCAAACCTGTGATAAGTTAGAAGATGTAGAGTTACGGGACTGCGACAATGACTGTGATCTTGAATGCATTCGGTGTTGACGCTGCATGTGTTCAAACTGTTGAAGTCTCGAAGCAAAGTTGATGCCATTCTGTGCACTCCCCAAATCCTGATTCCTATCTCCATCCTCGGCAATGGGTGTTCCAGTTGGCAAGTGATGCAACATCTGTGAGTATGGGTTTCCTGAAGATGTTTTTTTCAATTGTTCCCCACTGAAAGTATATGAAGGTACGGTCCTCAAACGTGTTCGCAATATCTTGAAGGCCGCACTTTGCTGCAAAGTACATATGCAAATGAGAATATATGAAAAATAGAGAAAGTGGAGCAAATGTAAACAAGAATGACGACCAGTATTTCAGTTGGTTCACCGCACTCCAATGGGTCCCATCATTGGATGAGCCACTGGATGAGCCACTGCATGAAAGTCACTCTAAATGGACAATCTTAGCGCCGCAAGTAGTATGGAGTCTGGATGGTTCAAGCAAAAACTGGCCAAAAAATCACATTCAAGTATTCAAGCAGTAAAAATGCATTGATCAATTGGTTGCATACGTAGGCTTTGACAATATGTGCAAATTCAGGCCATGGTCTCTATCTAAAGTGGAGGAAATCAAATTGGGGCAAACCACCTGAAATTGTAGTAGGCTGGGCAAAGAATGCACTCCTCAACAAGAATTGTGCTAAATACATTTCTCAAAAACTTTAATATCAGGTTGACTCAAAAATGCAAAAATCATATATTAAGTAACCAATAAGCAGTTGCCTACGTGCATTTTCATCATTGGGATCATTTGGACAAAATGCCCTCATTATTCCTTCAAATACAGACGTGTGTTTGTATTTGCATCCAAGACATCTATTACATTCTATTTTATCAAGTTCATATTTGAACTAAGAATCATTGTCTTCTGTTGTCTTCTCATAAGATTCTTCCAAAGTTCACTTATATTGGGAATGTTGGGCAATGGAACATAGCAGAAATCATAATAATCCCTTCCATATATATCTGAGAAAAAAAATACTCCACAAACTGCATGTCCAAATTAGTGTACAATAGTTCTCATCAAATGTACCAAGTTTAATCACAACTCTAGGACCCTTTAAGTTGCTAGAATCCCTAATAAAGAGCTCTTAAAATCCTCCGGCACCATTCCCTTTATGAAGGGCCTTTAGAATCCTCCAGAAGATTAGAAACACAGACACTAGATGAACAAACCAATTAGTGAGAATATGGTAGGGAAGCAGCACTCTCAAGGCGACTCTCCAAACATACCTGGGGCAGCAACATCAGAAGACCATACAAAGACTTCAGCAACCATATATACTTTCCCGGTTCAAGAAGCTGCGATGTCCAAACGACAAATTAGATAGGAAATCAATATAATTTTGTTTGCATCAATGATCTGATTTTGTAGAAATGGACAGCGCAGCTGCCATGGTTTCAAATTTCGACCGATATACCGAAATTTCGGATTTCGGTTGGGACCGAAACCAAAATCACCCAAACCCGAAATTGCGGCCAGAGTACCAAATTTCGGCCGAAATTTACTCTGGCCGAAATTTCTGAAAAAGCCAAAATGGTGATTTTTTAAGTCTGTTTACAAAAATTTGCTTTGATTTTTTATTTTTTTTAACGATACGGTATTTCGGCTGAAATTTCGGTTTCGGGTATGTTCGAAACCAAAACCGAAATTTAAATCCATGGCGGCTGCTCAACATACAGCAATGAAGTTATCTAAAGATATTGAAACTTATAACAAAGAAAAACTTGTTAAAAACTGCCTACAATGCGACTTGCCTAGATGGGAGCAAGTCCAACTCAGAATCATGAGTTCCAGAAGTACAGATAAACTAGCAAAGAGTATGCACCTGCAACCTTAGGTAAGCAAAGATGGGAGTTTCCAACAGACGGATCAACTTGTCCAGCTGGACCAAGAATTTCACGTTTATGTCATCCTCTACCAATGACTGAATCACAGAACTTGCATGTTGGTATGCCTGTCAGCAAAGATCGCAAACCATCATATAAATGAAATAAAGTAAAAATTCATGCAGGATGCAACAGATGTCCATGAAAATACACCCACCTGAGCTAGTAGGCAAAGACTTATTGTGGCCATTGGTGAATGACACCAAGAAGCATATAAAGAAACAAACAAGTCCTTGCCAGCAGCAGTTAACAGTGATTGCTTTAGAAGTACTCGCAGCTCAGTTAATTCAGACGAAGTAAGTAAAATCAAATTCAGAGCCTAGAACAAAAAAAAGAACAATAAAAACCATGCTTCCACTTCAACGAAGATGTTATAATATATAAATAATAAAAATGGTGAAAACCTGAACCATGATGGATGCAAAATCAAGATCTGCTTCTCCCTCTAGGATTGTAGAAAGTTCCCGGTAAACCCTTTCAGCATCCAAAAGGACACAAAGTCTACGAATAATCAGCGCACCGCGCCTGAAGAAAACAAAAGCAAATTTATCACTTGAAGAAGTTCCAAGCTGCACATTTTCAATTTCTAAAACTGAAGAGTAGTGTTGCTCAAGTTTTCAAAGAAAACCCACTTCTCAAGAAGCGAGGGCTCAATACGGAAGTTGTGCACTAGAAAAACAACAAGATGGCGAAAGTTCGATGCATCTCTCGCTATGCATGCATGCACATCAAGCACCAACAGCACCACCTGAGAACATATCACAAGTGACAATATGTTTTGATAGTACAAAAGCATATCAGTACGATTAAAAAAAAAGGCAGATCAGTGGTCAACGCACAAAAATTTAGCATCATATACAGAGTAGTGCAAGTTTTTAAAAAAAGCTGAATGTGTTGTTAAATCCACTAGATGCAAGACATTTTGGGCACAACACCAACAAGAAAAATAAAAAATAGGCATGGAACATTTGAGCCGGCTATAATTGCAGTTCATGGAAGCCCTAAAAATAATGGCGAGCAACAACATAAGTACTAAGGAGAAAGGCAGAATGAACTATTCATATTTTGATCATCTCAAGCATTGACTCCACAGGCACACGAGAAGAAGAGATACTGAGGACTCATTAACTATCATTGAATTGGGCTAGCAGAACACCTCAGCCTGCAAACCGAGAGTTAGTTAGGCATTACAGGCTCACGCCTCTAGAACCCATTAAAGCGCTTTGCTTATAGATTCATGATACTCTCAGAAGTTCCAAAGCTTTATTTTACAGTGAGGTCCAACCTCGCATACAAGATTGGAAATTAGATCAAGACAAATAAGGCACTCTAAACAAACATTACATCATTCAATTGTGGAATCTAAAAAATAGAAGTGAGCTATTCAAATTTTATAATGAAAACGCTTTACAACATCTTTCTAAATGTCAGCTGATACCAACACGAAAATGTCAGCAGGTTTCTTTCCGTCTACTTCCCTCAACTCAACTCAACTAAGCCTCTGTCCCAAACTAGTTGGGCTCGGCAGGTTTCCGTCTACTTCCCTACCGAAACGAAAAATTCTGGGTTAACATGTATAGATTTTGGTAATGTTTCGGTCATGTCGACCGAAACACTACCACTTTAGTATGTAAATTACAGAACTTCGGTTGAAATGTTGAAATTTCGACCAAAGTGGATAAAGAAGCTTGGGTTTTCACATTTTTGCTTGGAAAGTACTTGTTTTATATTTTTTCATGTTTTGTTCCTTATGACACAAATTTATTAATTATTGGTTGATTTCATGCATTTGGATATGAATTAATGCATGAATTTTTATTTTTCATGGATTTATGGCTTTGAACTTCGGAAAAAATATCTTTTCAAATAAAAACTAATCATATAAACATGTTAGCTTTTAATTTTATTATTATGTGAGGTCTTTCCTGATCTACCGATTGACGGGACCCGAATTTTTATTTTAAAAAATAATTATTTTACTTATTTTTGTTAAAATCCTTTAAAATAGGAAAAACTAGATTTAAAAAAAAAAAAAAACTTTAAATATATGCATGTTAGCCTCTAATTTTTTTTATGTGAGTTATTATTTCTCAAACTACCGATTATAGGAGTTAGATTTTTTTCCAAAAAAATTATTTTATTATTTTTGTTAGAAAATCCTATAAATTTCCACCATTATATTGTACTCCTACTTTATGAAATTAATGAATGGAGTGGCTTTCTCTTGAATGGAGTGACTTTCTCTAATAATTTTTTAACGATTCCAGACATTAGCAACAACGCATGTAATTAGGTGTTTGGTCTTGTTAAACCGTTATGGATAGTTGTCTTGCTTGTGTGATGTATGTATTTGTGCTTAGTCTAACAATTCCTGCAGTTTCAGGAAAAAATTCCATTATTTACATGCATTTCCATAAAGTTCTGTGATTTTAAAGGATTTCCACTGCATCGCCAAGTATTTTTCTTCCACGGCTTGAATATAACCCTCTCGAGCAACAATCTCAGGAACAATGACAAATGAAGCATCGATACTCCTGTCAAAACATGATCCACGGCAAAGAACTCCATGAAATAGCCCAAGCATCAACACTGGCCACCTCCGTGCACCTAAACAAAAGCCAAGCAGAAGCCATCCGGCCCAAGAGCCCGATCCCCCTTGAGAAAACTAAGATACTCTTCTGGACTTCCTTAATAGTGAATGTCTTCTCTATATTCTCAGTACTCCTATCATCCAACAAATCGAACAAAATCCCCTCCATCTTAGGTTTAATGGCTCCCTTTGCCAAATAAAGATACATATAGAAGCAAACAACCTCAACATAAATAGAGGCAGGATTAGCACATCAAGATCCATAAATAAGCATGCCCTAGATTCGGGTAGCTCTTCCTCTAGCAGCGGCAATGGTCTGAAAGTATGACATGTTCTTTTGCCCATCTTGCAACCATTCAGTCCTAGCACATTAGCGCCACTTACTCTAATCATCAGGGTGCCTCCTGCCACTCGAACTCAAAATCGCATATAGGAGCATCCCGTTCTTTTTGTGTAGAAGAAAGATTTTCTCAAGGATCTCATCCTTCTTGTAACACGACAAGCTGAACAACTTCATTGACCACCCCTTCAACTTAGACTTCATGAAACAAAGCATTTGAGCAAGATATTGATTTCCTTCGTAACGAAGAATCTCACAAGGCAATCTTTGCCCCTTTCGTAATTTGTTTGTTCTTAATAAAATAACTCTTTGCCTCAAAAAAAAGGAAAGAAAAAGAAAAACCACACCTTCGTTTCGTATGCATTATGCCACTTCATAGAGAGCATCTGTGAATCTACAGAGCAAGGCCGCAATCATGTTACGAGAATCACCTTCTACAATCAACAACTTATAGGCACAACAACAATCATAACTTATACCAGCCTTAAAAGGCTGGACCTCCGCCTCATTGTAGAGTTTAAATCCAATTGCCCTAGAGAGAGATACTTCAACCATCAAAGTTGAGCTTGAAAGAACATGATGTGGGAGGTATCCAACGAGGCATCGGAGTATCATCACCAACAATATTTAGCCAATAAATATGACACAGCTGCCTGAAGTCGGAACTTAAGATGTGGGAAATAAAACTTAGAGGAAATTGGCCGCTGTAGAATATGACTAAACATCGTCGCACAACTCGATCTAACAGACTTAAAAGGACAATTGGAAAAATCTTCAATTCCATTCAGGGGTGCTCATTATTCGGTTATAACCTAAATAACCGACCGAACCGAATGTGTTCAGTTATTTCGATTCGGTTATTCGGTGCGGTTACGGTTCCGTTTTAACATACCTCAGTTCTTGGGTTTCAGGTTCGGTTTTGGTAAAAAAATGAATTGGTGTAACCGAAAAATTGAATAAACCGAATTTTGAGGGAGAAAATACCAAATAATTCCATAATAATGGTAAAAGTGCGTCTAAAAATTAAGCTTATTCGCTTTTCGGTTTAAAACAGTGTTGATCAGGCAAATCCTCATTTAATTCGGTTTTAACCGAAATAACCGAATAACCAAAATCATTATTCGGTTTCAATTTTTCCGGTTTTTAGAGAGTTTGGTTTTGGTTTCAGCTGCTTAAAATAGGTAACCGAAATGGGATCAGTTAGTTCGGTTCGGTTATAACCGAATGAACACCCCTAATGCTATCTTGGTCCATTCCCTTGGTAGTGAATCTCATGGATAGATATGATGCTTCATGTATTAGTTAGTTTTGAATGGACAGATGTTCATGGAAGTGGTGCTCCATGGGATCGTTCTTTGTTAGATCCTTTTAATTTCATCTCCACAACTGTCGCCTCCCCCCCCCCCGAATATGTCCCCAACCCCTATTGTGTCTAGGCCTTCTAATGGACGAGTTGGTTGGCTAAGATGTTGGTGCCAGATCATCTAATTCAGTGTTGGTAGTTTATCATCAACAGGGGCTCTGAATCTATTAATCGTCTTCTGATCTATGATCAGATTTCTTTGAGACTATGGAGCTTCATCCAATCCCTTTTTTATATCCCTTGGGTCTTTCCTAGATCGCTGCCTGATGTAGCAGTTTCATGGGCTCTCTTTCTGGGTACAACTAGGGGAAGATTTTTTATTTTTTATTTTTGAAATTCTGCCTCCTTGCTACACTATGAATTTTGGGGAAAAAAAATGAAATTAGGGGTATTCATTCGGCTATAACCAAACCGAATTAACCGATCCCATTTCAGTTTCCTATTTTAAGCAACTGAACTCTCTAAAAACCGAAAAAACCGAAACCGAATAATGATTTCGGTTATTCGGATATTTCGGTTAAAACCGAATTAAATGGGGATTTGCGTGATCAATACTGTTTTAAATTGAAAACCGAATAAGCCGAATTTCTAAATACACTTTCATCATTATTAAGAAATTATTTGGTATGTTCTCCTTCAAATTTTGGTTTAGTCGGTTTTTCAATTACACCGATTTTTTTTTACCAAAACCGAACCCGAAACTAGGGGTGTAAACGAGCCGAGCTGAGCCGAGCTTGGCTAGGCTCGGCTCGTTAAGCTCAAAGCTCGGCTCGGGCTCGAACCAGGCTCGGCTCGGCTCGGTCAGGCTCGGCCAGGCTCGCGAGCCTTACCGAGCTCGGGTTATATTAAGTTCACACCCCTCATCTTCCCTGGACAACCCTATCTAGTGTAATTTGAATACTTTTTTTACACTATGGGGGGTGGTCCAAGTAACAAATGGGGTTCCAAAAATGAAGTGACATATTTTGCCTCCCCCTTTCACTCCATGGACAACCCTTTTAGTGTATATATTAATATATAATATATATATATATATATTTAAATATATTAAATTCTTAACGAGCCGAGCCGAGCCGAGCCGAGCCTGGCCTAAATCGGGCTCGGCTCGTTAAGCTTAACGAGCCTGGCGAGCCGGCTCGGCTCGGCTCGTTAAGGATTCGAGCCGAGCTCGAGCGAGCTTCCGAGCCCGAGCCAAAATTGACACCCTTACCCGAAACCAAATAACACGAAGTTTGTAAAAAAAAACACAACCGAAACCGCACTGAATAACCGAACCGAAATAACCGAATGATAACTGAATGAATTCGGTTCAGTTGGTTATTTCGGTTATAACTAAACATCGTCGATGTTTAGGCTATGATGGAATTGAAGAATTTTGGAATTGAACCTAAACTATGACTAAACATCGTCGCACAACCGAAATAACCGGCTAATATCATAGCCTACCATCACTAGAAGGTAATAGAGTCAATAAACCAAGATAGCCTATTGTCACTGACAGCATAGGAGTCCATGATGCTTGCCTATTTATATATAGCGACTCTAAACAAACAATGGAGTGTATCTCTAAGAAGCGATCATACACCAAATGTTGTGGGCAAAGCCTCACTCTATCATGCACACAAATACTGAATCTGATAAGCTTCTTGAATTCTTCTGCAGTATGAACACTCCTGATAAAGAAGGCACTGAGGAGGCAGCTTTGACATTTGGTAAAGCATTGCCTCTTGGTGATGTTATACAAGTCTATGCCAAAAATTGCCAATAGAGAGGTATGTGTGTTTTTTTACCAGGTTTTCCTTCTCTGTTTCTGTAGTTGCTGCCCCTGTGTGGGGTCATCTAGTCTCCTTGCAATTTTTTCTGGTTTCTTTAACAATTTACTGTTACCATTCAAAGAAAACATATCTCCAATTCTTCATCAAGAAAAACGCCAAACTATTCAAGGAGTTTCATACTCAAAGTAGTTGTGAAGCACTGAAGCTTATGATTTATGAACTAATGAGCCCTAGTGAACAGAAAATGCAAAATCAGTCCATACATGTGATCAACATTCAAAATGCCAACCTTTGTGCATTAAAGCTAGATTCTGGGAAAAAGAAGACCTAATCACACCAACCTATTTCCTTTTTTCTTTAATCATGTGCTACTTAATTACAAAAGAAACAGAAGTTCCAAACATTGGATTCTTGATCATAAATCTACACTGACCGGATTTCAAGAATTAAAATTCTGTCTATTCAACCACAAAATGCCGTGATATTTTCACTAAATATTCATATTCACACTATGGTTTATTATCAAGATCGGTTCCATTGGCTGCATACGCAAGTAAAAGAAAACCCAAATTTTATGTGCAGATTGGATTCTTGTAGTCTAGGGACATAACTCAATCTCTTGATATAGAAAGTTCCATTAAAAACTAGCCAATTGGAGATCAGTTATCAAAGAACTAGCTGCTGCTGCATGTGCACATTAGCACATAGGTCATATACAAACTTCAAATAAATCATTGGACCAAATGCACAAATTGTGTAGGTGTTTTGTTCCAGGACACGCAAAAGAACTTGCCCGAGCAGAAGTTGCTCGGTTTTTACTGAAGTGTTCCCTAACTTAACATGTAAAAGAAAGGCAGAGCACAAGACAATCTTGAATTTTCAAAAAATAAAAGAGGCTCACAAAGAACAACGGCAGACTTCACTGAGATTTAAGGTTTTTTTTTTTTTTTTGAATGGTGAGATTTAAGTATTTCTACCAGAAATTGCAAATGATAAAACAATAAAACATGACAACAACTAAGCAATATTGAGCATTCTAGGTAATGAACACCAATTTTTTTGAAGCCAATAGCAAGCATCATGCTTAGTAGAGCTAAGAAAATACATTAAATGAAAGACAATATGAGAAGGGTTTGTGATGGAACTATCAATAAAGAAGAAAGCTTAGGGAAAGGAATTACATCATCAGAAGGATCAGATAGTGCTTTAAGAAGGGTGTCAAAGATGTCGTCCAAGAATGATATGACCTGTTCCAAACACAAGCATAACTTTAAAACATTCTACATAAAAAAAAAAAAACAGTAGCAGATTCAGAAAGGAATAATTACAACAATAACATAAAGAATAGTTAGTGGTCTTTATGAAGAACTCTCTTCAAAAACCAATGCCTCAATATGAATCTATAGTCGAGCTTTGGCCAAATGACTGCGTTTAGGAAATTTTCGAGCAACATTTTTTGTGAAGATGCAATACATTTTTCAATGGAATAATATAGCGTACATCAATATAATTTGAACCATGCGCAAGATACAAATTACAACAAGAAAAAGATCAACCAGGTAACATATGCCCAAATACCCTCTCTAGAGGTCACCACATGCAGTTGAGAACATTTGAGTGATATATTGATGGATGACCATATACGATCTGAAGAAGTCCGAATTGTTCACAATCAAGTGCGCCACGGCACCAGCCCCCAGGCCCCAGCGTGGCGAGGGGTGATCATGACAGACGGTGAGGTGGATGGTAGCTTTCAAAACTGGCTGGTTTAGTAGGATCTAGAATGACGGTGGCAGTTAGAGATGAAAGATGGCCTTCAGTATGGCTGACTTCTTATTAGACGTAGGTCCAGCAAATGGAAGAAGTTTGCCGTGGCATCTTCGGCCTAGAAAGATGGCACTGGGGAACAGAAGGAAAATTACACACTTCGATATTCAAAAATCCAATATGATCATCATCATAGCTGAAAAGGAAACTTCCACCCAAAATGACTTCTATTCCAGAATCTTGTTGCTGGTTCCACTTCTGAAGCTTTTTTTTTTTTTTTTGAAATGGACCACTTCTGAAGCTTTATTTCCTCCAACCAGCTAGGCAATTACCACAACCAAGACTCCCTCAACACATTTGTAACTAGATCAATCTTGTTGTTTTGTAATTTTCAAAAATGTAAAATCACAAGTTCTTATAAATAAAATCATTAAATAAGTTAATTTTAAATTTATCAAATATAAGTATACATTTTAAATTTGTCAACATAAATTTTCAATCCCTTCGTAGACACTTCCATTTCCTCATTTTTTGGAGGATAGTTGCTTCCAACCTTCCCACACAGCCCAACCATCCCCATGCAACTACGGTTAAGATGAAGCACCTGCCTATAAACTTCCAACCCCCCCCCCCCCCCCCAACCCACCACAAAAAGAAAAAGAAAAAGAAAATAAAAGAATCAAACCCTAGCAGCAATTAAGATTCCAAAATGTAGATAAAGGCATAATCAAATGTTTCAAGAATACATTCTTCCACAAGAGTAAGTATTAACTGATCAATATAAACCATTGATTAAACCAACCTCCGAACCAAGTTACAAATAGTATATAACTATTATAATGAGCCGTTTATTTTTCCAACCACCCAAATTCAAGCTGTTTATGGCTGGATTTGGAAGTGCATATGCATTGACCGACTAGTGTCCATTTGGAGCTGTCATTGCAACAATGGCTTCAACAAGATTAACAGTTAAATCAGATATTTCCATCCTCGGAAAATGAGAACAACTCTTTCCTAGAACACAATCAGGTTTGCGCATGAGTAATAATGTCCATAGTTCAATAAATACTCACACAAATGGTACCCTGTTTCATTGAGCTAAATTATCTAAATAAAGCAGAATAGGTTTCTATAATTGAAAAAGAAAGGTAGCAAGGGACGTGTGGAGTGGCATTTTGGATAGATTTGGAATGTCATGGGTGTATCCTGGACACCTAATCGAAGTGTTGGATTGTTAGCAATCAGTTCCAGGGAGGAAAAAGGGCAAAATTCTTTGGCAAACTTCTCTCTTAGCGATTTTATGGGTACTATGGAAAGAAAGGAATGCTAGGGTTTTCAAAGGATATGCCAAGAGTCCTTCCTACCTTTTGAACAAGGCAATCGCCCTCACAATCTTTTGGGTGAAATCCATCCCAAGCTTTAAGTTTGTTTCTGCATATGATCTTTGGTGTGGATGGAAAGAAGTGTGCGTAAGCTCAGAGCAAAGACCTGTAATAGTGCAAACTTGGAAACCGCCAAGCCCAAGGTTCTTCAAATTAAATTTTGATGGAGCTAGCTTGGAAAACCCGAGACCGGACGGAATAGGTGGGATTTTAAGAGATGATGTGGGCTCGGTCAAGTGGGCTTTTGCGCGCCCAATAGGAGAGACCGACTCTAATGAGGCGGAGATTCGCGCGGCTTACCAGGTAATCAAGTTGCTAGATGCGGAGGTTTTGGACAGAGTGGCGGTTGAAGGAGATTCCCTTAATGTCGTCCGGTGGCTTAGCGGTTCTCATGTATTTCCTTGGAGATTCGCCGAGCTTTTTGAGGTACAAGGTCCTCAAATATCTCCTTTCGCCATATAAGGAGATCAGCTAATGTGGAAGCGGATAAGTTAGCCAAGGAAGGGGTGTTTTTATCGTCGTTTGAACAATTTGACTTCTTACAACCGTGATTTTTTCTCCTCGTTGTTCTTTATTTTCTATTTTCTGTTCGTTCTTGTATCTTGACCATCTCGGTCTTTTTTCTTAATGAATCTCTTGACCATTAAAAAAAGATTTGAAAAAGAAACTCATGAATCAGCAGAGTGACGTACAGATCAAAGAACATCCCAAAGAAAGGGTTGTGTCCCACAAAAGGGAAAGCTAGCATATACAAACCCATCCACTCTGAATAGCAACCTCATCAACAGCAACAATTATCTCTTTCTTTCTTTCTTTCTTTTTTGAAGGGTAGCAACAACATTTTTCTTAACTACCAAAACATTTACCATTGTTCCATTATAAACTATAAAACCTCAAAAATGATATTAGCAAGCAGTGAACACAATACTAAAGACTAATTCTGAAAACTAATACGAAAGATCAACATGTATGCTACAACATGCGCATACATTAACATGATATGAAAAAAGAAATAAAAAATGATTACCTCAGTACGATGTCTCGCCAAAAGCGTAGCAATCCAATGCAAAGCCTCAATTCGAGTAGCTTCCCACTCACTAGATAATTGTCTGACAGAAAAAAAAACAACTACATAATCACCATCTAATCATATTATAAATGTTGCTAATTCATCCAGGATGAACAGTGTCTCATGCACCTAATTATGACATGAAATAAGGAACCTCTTATGTACAGTTTCCTATTGCTGCTCTTTTCGAAGCACGCAAGAGGTATACTAAGTTCTGGGGACACCAGTACCCTTTAAACCTAGCTGTTTTTCTAGGTGACAAAAACTATACCTCCTTGCAATTGAGAGGATGGCCCCCACATCAAATCCCTCAGCTGGATCAGCCCTAATTGCACGAAGCTCTTCATTGGTTTCACGGGCAACCTGAACAAATAAATAGGATAAAGTGTGCGGGACGGTCAATGCTCCAAAAAAAAAAAGCATGCAATTACATGTATTGTGATTACAATTTGAGATAAACAAATTCGAAATCAATTTACCACCCTTTTTTATTTTTTATTTTTTTTGGCTGATTGGTTATGTGCATGTGGTCGGACGTATGGGAAAAGGAAAAAAGAACTTACAACTCTTATTTTCTCTTCTTTATCAGATATGCAGGGCAAAATGGCTCCCAAAATGTCAGCATAATAAGGAACAAGCTGGTCTCCCCCGAGTTTTACAAATTCGTTTATCTGCACAGCAGAGTAAATGAGTTGTACTCGGTTACTGACTGAAATACAACATCCAATGGATATTCATTCTCTTCTAGAATAACTAGCAGTAGAACCAGTGAGAACACCCATCCTTTTCCAAGAGAAAGTCACTTCGACTGATAAGCTTGGAGAATGGAATGAAGAAAGAGGCATAAATATGAGAGAAATAGCTTCATGACTTCCTGTTGCAATGAGCTTATATCCTTACCCATGTGATAGCTGTCAGCCGGGTAAATTCATCAGAAGAAGCAGCCCTCTGTACCAATATTTCTGCCATGCGACCATAATCTACAGACTTCATAGTAGCACTGTTTGGGTCAGAAGATTAAAAGACAAATGAACCATTATAAACTTTTAAATTTGCTATTTTTAAAAATACTTGATCAAAACAGATACTGATTATTATCAGTAATTTCTTGTCAAAGCTATAAAATAAATATAAATCCATAATGCAAATTCCAAGGGAAAAAATGTGAATATTTGATAATATTCTTCTGGGAAACAAAGAAGAAGAAAATGGGCACAAACAATATTGTAAAAAGAGTCCAAAACGCTTTCACACCTAGAGAATAAAGTCTTACTGGAGAATTCTTTATCTCTTGGAGAAATTCAGAAAGTGCAGAATCAGCCTGTTGTCGTATTTCATGGCTGGAGTCACTTAGCATGTTGAATAAACCTGAAAGTGAGTCCATGTCAGCTAGAATGTATTTCCAGTAAAACAAAAATCCATGCAGCTCCAAGGAGGTGTAATTTGTAATCGGGGCATATTTACCATCAAGAAAATCTGGGAGAAAACCAAGCATATCAATATCAGGAACACTATCCAATACGGTGATCCATCCCACCAAAAATTGCCGGACATAAGGACTAAGAACATTCATGCGCTCCCTTAGCAGAGGTATAAATTCTTCAATGCTGAAAAAATAAATCATACCAACCATATCTTCCAATTTTATAATTTGTATACAAAATTTTGACATCTAAACCCAAAAAAAGATTGAACGAGGCAAGAAAAGGTACCTGAATTGATCACTTTCCGTCACAATATCCTGGCCTCAAATTTGAAAACAATTAAAATTTGCATGTATATTTCCATATGATGATTGACATTTGACACAACCCAACAGACGAGTCAACAAAAGATCAAGGTAACAGCTAACCTTTACAAGCCGGTCTAGAAGATGAGCAGCACTCTGAACATTGGAATCTGAGTCTGCTGAAAGCTTACAGAGTGCATCAAATATCTGATTAAAGAATACAATGAAATCTCCTCGTACAACCTGCTCAACAGCTAAAGAATACGTTAGGCCCCATATCATATTAAATAAACGGCATTAGTAACATCCAGGAAAATCAAAGGCATAAAATAAAATCCAAGTGATTACTTCACTCTTACCTTTGCTATGTTATACAGTGCTTCGCAAGCATAATAGCGAACCCTACTATCTTGGTCAGAAAATGAATTAAGCACGGGTGGTACGATTTGCTGAGAGATTACATCCAAAGGAAATAAATTATTTAAAGAATGTCTAGGAAAAGAAAGGAAGATAATAATCCAGCATAAAAAAACTACATGCGAAGATCGAAATTAGAAGAACGCTAAACATAAAAGCATGGATACTACTGTGGCTTTATCCATGCAATAACAATTTTAAATGGTTTTCAACCGATATGGACACTATAAATCCTAAATGCTCGAATCATGATCACATAATCAAGTCAAATTTACCCACACATGCAGTTCATGTATTGACCCCACTCAGACTCATCTAGGACACCTTTTTACAACAGATGGATTACATTAAAGCAACAGGTTCATCTAAGACCAACCAACCAATCTGAAATTCAGATGCACAAGCAAAGCATTAGCAGTTCTAAAATTTACACCGTCCCCTTTTTGTCCTTTTTCTTTGTTCTTTATGGCAACAAATCTTATTGATAAAGTCCTGTTTTTTCTTTTAAGTGAATCGGAGAAGTTAATAATAAGTTCAGTTATTGCCGCACAACCAGCTGAATCCAAGTTCTAAACAATTATATGAAATAGTTTCATGAAAAATAAGAAAAATGAAAAAGAGAAAGAAAGCAGTGTGCAACCTATGTTCCTCACTTAGAGTGAGGTGTTTAGATCTACAGGACAGGGAGGATTGCGTCTCCAGTCTCAGGTAGTTCAATAAGGCATGGACAATGTATGACATTCAAATTCATCTCAAAAAGCTATTAGACATGGGGGTCTTTAAGCCAGTTTCATTAGAGCTGATTCACTGCAGTTAGCATAGAGTGAGTTTGAAGATTATATCTGGTGTATTTTGATTTGTGACTCTACATTGGGAATAGACAAGAACCCTTTTCAGACACACTATGCTCCAGCGATGTCTACAAAACTAGGTGGTTCCTAAACTGCTCGACCTTGCAGCCAACCACAACACACAAGGATAGAGTTGCAAGCGGTTTAACATGAAGGAACAGAGATATAGACCCTGCACAGGAAGGCCACCACCAAGAGATGAGAACTGACATATTAGTTTGAGATGAAGGACCTATTGTATGCAATTTACATGGCAAGGCACAGGGCAATGGATGTTGCCTATAGGAATGAAAGAGCTATTAGAAGCATAGAGATCACAAGATAGATATTGTTCTCTGATTTTAAAAGGGAACTTTGGATATGGAAGTCCTTACCACGTAAGGCATATCATGGAGTAACAACAAGAATAAATCCCACATTTTGGCCTCGTGGAGGATAAAGGAGCTATGGAAAACATAGCTGACAGCCCGACACAAAGAAAAGTACGTTAAAATTGTCTCACGCGAAGAAGACAGAATGGTCAGTGTTTGAAATGGAAAGGGAAAATATGTAACCAAACCAGAGCAAAAAATTACAAAAAATAATAACAAAAGATAAAGATATCTAGGATTATTAGCCTTGAGCTATTCATTCTTTTTTTTTTTTGAAAGCACGCCTTGACCTATTCGTAAACAAAAGTATGAAAAAAAAAATGCAAAACGTCATCCATTGGGCCTCCAAATAACAGTCTAATTGTTTCATGGATGATTTTAGGGTTTAAGAATATAATATTGAGCCAAGAGTAGCTAAGAATACAAGGCTGAAGCATTCAGCAACATGATACGTTTCTAGCTTTTAATTTGGAAAAAACATTAATGAGCTGATATAGGTTCGATTTATAGCATCCAACTATCCAAGAACCAAAAGTAGCTGCATATTCATCATAGATAGAAGTTAGAGAGTGGAACTTTTTTTTTTTTTTGAATGGTGTTAGAGAGTAGAACTTTACAGACCAAGAAAAGTACGGGATCACTACAAAGCTGGTTTCAGCACGCAGCCCAAACATCCCATGGAGTCTGTGAAACAACCAGTTACTCCAAAATCTTAGGGGCCGTTTGGATACGCGGATTTTAGAAACCTGGTTTTTAGTTTGGAAACAATGGAAAAGAGGGTTCATGATCAAGCTGTTGTATGTTGTCCTGACAGCGTTTCTTGGATTTTAAGTGAGAAATTCAGGTTTTAAAAATCTCTGCCGCATCCTGCGATTTCTAAAACTTGGAAATATGGGAGGATCTGCTACCCTCTTGCTGACGGAAAGAAGGGCGAGAAGTCAAAAACGACGGTTGGTCCTCTTCTTCTCTTGTCTCTTAGCTACAATTTTGAAGAAATCCCGGATTCTAAAATCCGGATATCCAAACGGCCCCTTAAGCTATTGGAGAAGGCGTTATTTAATCTTTTATACATTAACAGAGTAAAAAGTACTAGTTTGATTGTGGGCCAATTCTAAGTTGCGAAACTAATGGATCTTCAGCTATACTTGGCTGTGTTATATTAATTGTAAGTTGCAAAACTAAGAGCAAATAAAAATCTACAGAGTGGAAAACTAAAAAAGCATAATTCGTTTCTTAAATTCCTTACCTCAAGATGCTGGGCAGCTCCTGATGTCAAACCAACCGTTGCTGCAGCAAGCCCTATCAATCCACCCTACCAAAAAAATAAATAAACACAAAACATTTTCATTGTTAAATTCAAATTCAAATTCAAATAGTAAATTTCTCTGCCTCAAGCAAAAATATATAATTCATATATTGCAAAAAGATGAGAGAAATTTAAAAGAACTATAAACCTTCCGATGATTCACTTGAGAGGAGTATGTGAACTCTGTAGTTAAGAGATTGATCACCGCTGTTATCTTGTCATGATCTCCTGCCGCCGCAAGCTGCTTCACAATCCCTTCAACCTGAGAGAAAAAAAAAGTAGAAATAACAAAACAAATTCAAAAGTTGAATAAGGCCAATTTGAATGCCCTAAGCCATTTCAAACCCTAGAAAAAGATAGGTGCATACCTCTAGGGCGGGAAATGGCCAATTTTAACGCCCTAAGCCATTTCAAACCCCAGATAAAGACAGGTGGATAACTCTAGGGCAGAAAATGGCCAATTTGAACGGTCAAAGCCATTTCAAACCCTAGATAAAGATAGGTGCATACCTCTAAGCGGAAAATGGCCAATTTGAACGCCCTAGCCATTTCAAACCCTAGATAAAGATAGGAGCATACCTCTAGGGCGGCATTCTTCCTCTTCTCGTAGAGCTTGTCGGCGAGATTACGAAGAACAGCTGCCGGAGTTATCGAAAGAGCTTCGGCCATGGATTTCGAGAATCGGAGAAGAATCAAAGGGCGAGGATCAGGAGTCGTTTTCGCAACTTCTTCTCTTCTTCGAATCGAAACATCGCACGAATCTCTTTCAGATCGAGCTTCGTGAATAGATTTAACGTGCCCTGATCGGCATTCTCCAGAGCTAGATGGCAAATTATGAACAGATCGAGAGGGACTGAGAGATGAAACCCTAACCCTAGGTTTTTAGAAATATAGATCAGACTGAGTGAGAGTCGTTCGAGGGTTTTGGGCACTCAACGCCTCTCCGTTCACCGTTGGTCGTCACGGCAAACGCGGTTAAAACGGTGGAGGAGCCAAACTTGGTAAATTTTCGGAAATACCACTGCACTATAAAATGAATGACGAATATATCCCTACACGACGAGGCGTATTTGGATATATAGATACGAAACGTTTTTGGATAGAAATTTCGAATACAGGGAAGGGGAACTTAGGGCTGCAACAGGGTCGGGTTTTTCAAAACCCTACCCCAACCTTGGAACCCATTATCTCGGCCCTGACCCGCCCTGACCCTGAGTCAGGGCAGAAAAACCTCAACCCATTGCCTGCCCTACAAGGCTCAGTGCTGGCCCTGGCCCACCCTGATTAGCCCTGATTGGGCCGGGCCTAATTGACCCTAGTGCAAATACCTGTTAAGAGTGCCAAAAAATGAAGCAACTACTTATCATATAGAACAAAATGATCAATATACAGAGAAAGGGAACAAAATAAGACAATATGAATTCAACAACATGACAGGCAACAGAGACAATTAATAATAATAATCTAAAAAAAACATCAATCCAAGATAATAGAAAACATTAGCAAAAGAAACATGCACAGATGGTTCAGTTCTATAATATATAAAACTGAGAACCGAGGCATTAACCGAGAACCCGACCCGACCCGACCTGAGTCAGGGTCTAAAAAAATGAACCCTGACCCGCTAATTGCCTGTATTTCCGCTTTGATATATTAAATTATAGAAGACTCCCTATTTAAGATTTGACTGACAAGGGGTCCCTGCACTTTTCGCAAGAAAAAGGATTCCCGATAAGCTCCAAAAAGGAGGCCCGGTGAGCTGAGCATCTGCCAATGTATGTTGTACACGTGGACGGTATCAAAGACTGTTGATTTGATGGGCCCACATGAGAATGGGACATAACTCATAATCAAGTGGTCAAATGATCTTAGTAATCCATTTAAAGTCCCTAAAAATAGAGGGTTATAAAATGGTTCATAAATAATAGTGAGCAACCATCCAATTCAATGAGACCAGACAATTGTGGATTTTCTAAAAATTGCCAACGGGGAACATACAAACATGTCCAAGTAATTCTCTCTATCACACCATAATGAAAATATGGTCAAACTATTAGAAATAAATCCATTGGAATTGATGGAAACCATAAAAGGCTCCTCTGACGATAAATAAATGTTAATTTTCTCAGCTAATGCCTTGTTGTTAGGTGAAATATCCCAAAGAAAGGCATATTTTCTACACTTGATATTATTTGGTTCAAACAAACAATTTGATGGGGTATAAAAACGGCAGCCTATTAGCTGTCGACACGTGGCCCAAGGATGGCCCACCGCAGACCCCGCGTCAGTAGGGGTAGTTTGGTAATTACAGCAGAGTAGGTGAGCTCGAACCTATAGCTGGCCGACACCTGTCCTGGAGTAATAACTCCCCAACTACCCCAGTTTTTCCTCTATAAAAGGGCTTCCAAAGCTCATAAAAAGGGTATGCAATAACTTCTCACCCACCACTCTTAAACTCGCTCTGCACTCCTGCTCATACTGACTTGAGTGTCGAAGGGCCTGTCCGGAGTAACACTCCGGGTTGGTCATTCTGACCTCGTTTGCTCTTTACGCAGGACTCAGCTACTCAGCTCTCTCACCTCGGTCTCTCAGGTCCTCCAGCTCGGCTCTTACGTCACTGTCATATCTGTTATCGATTTTAGGCCAAAGATAAGATAATGTAAATTTATACAGTGGCAAAGGCTTAACATTGTAAAACTTTACAAATCCATTAGTTTTAAGCCAATTTTATAGTGAAACAAGTGGGTCCGTACATACATTTTTTTCTCATTGTAGTCGAATGAAGCAAAGACATTAAAAAAGACCAAAACAGAAGGCTCACCTTGAAGGGTGCAACTACCACAAACTCAAGTGGGGATGACTTCACCTAGAGGAGGGCCCCATTTGAAAATTAATCATTGATCTACATGTTCGACTCATCTGAACTGATAGGATGCAACAGAACCTTGCTAAGTTTATACTGGATAAGTTAATAACCTCTTGATCTTAATAATAAATCACCAGTCACAACTTCGGACTTCATATTAAATTATTAACACTCTGCTTGATCTCGTTCTCTATTTATCATGTACGTGCTCAATATAAGCACACCTTGAGCTCTATTGTAAATTATCCAATAATTAGTGAAATTTTCTCCTAATTTAACATTCATCGTAGATAGGTCGTGCCCACAAAATGAGGACCCAGGATGGTATTAGATCCTTCGAGTTGTGGGGTTTTCATTATGTGTTGTGAAAAAATGGGGCCCCCAAATTGAAAGATCATCATCCATTCCGATAAAAATGGAACAGTGTATCAGCGTTTGTAGTCTTTTTGGTTTGGAAATTTTCCTCCTAGTTTGCTCTTTGAGCCGCATGTACTCTCCCCATTCTATCACTGATAGTCTGGTTGTTTAATATATCTGGTGGGGTCTTGCCTAACCCCAGCTTACTCATAAAAAAAAAAAAATGGGGCCCCCAAATCGAAAGTTTAGGATCATCCTATTGGCCCTATTTTTAAGCACAACCTATCTACTAAGGGGACCAAAAAATGAAAGGTTTAGATCATCCATTCTTGTGGGCCAACCATATAAAACTCCAAAGTTTAGAGGGTAGTGATAAAATCGCCCCCTAGGAGGATAAAATCGCCCCTCTTCGTGCGTCCTAAATTCTTCCTAGTTTGATTTTCAAGCAAGCTTTCCAGGGTTTTGCGATGTTTCTCCGGCAAGCAGTTTCTCTACTCAGCCGAGTTAGGTTTCCTTCTCGAACCCTCGCTAATCTCAGACAATCTACAATTTCCTCGTCTATCCCTTTATCTTGTAAGCTCTCTTTCCCTTTTCTCTAAGTATTTCTGGAATTCATGAATGATTTTTCTGTACGTTTCTATCTTCGGTTGTAAGATCTGAAACAATAAACGAAGGAATGATTTACCATAACTTTGGCAGCCTAAGGCTTTGGATGTTGAATTTTTTATCCTTCCTTCAAGTTCTCTATGCAATCAGATATTTTACGCATCCTTAGGCCATGTTTGTATTGGATTTTGAGTCCAAAACTGATTATTGAACTCAAATTTACATTTAGTTTTGAGTTTTATAAGCAGTTTTGGTCTCACATCAGTTCTTAAAATCCAGAACAAACATGGTGTTAGGGTTTCGAGAGCCCACTTGTCATTTATTGGGACGTTCGCAACACACAAAACAATAACAATCTCTGCAGCTCTTAAATTGAAACCCCAAGCAATCTCTTTTTACGACATTACCATGACACCATCTATATAGTGTCTAGACTTTGTATTTTGAACTGTCGATTACCTAGAAATGCTTCCTTCAAGTTCTCCATTTACTGGGAGTGTTGGCAACCCACTTCAATAACAATTTCATCAGCTCTTAAATTAAAGACCCAATAAAAAATGAACAAATTTTCTTTGAGAAGGCGAAATGAATCAATAAATGAGCTGATCTGTCCATAATCCAGACTCCAGACACAACTGCAAATAACGGGAAATGACTTGTGGAATTAGGGTCTTGTTGCAAAGACCAACAGATAACAGGCTAATATGCTTCTCTGAGTCTACTTTAAGTAACGCGAGGAATACCATGCGTAATTGAAGAAGAGAGGATGTAGAATAGATAAATCAGGAGAAGAATAAAGAAAGATAAATAGGGTTTTTACTCTAATTAATAATAGATTTGAAGCACTACACCCTTTATGGGGGTTCCAATGAAAATATGGTCAAATGCCTACAATATTTAGAGACCCGCCCCACTAATTTTTGGCAAGAGCTTTAGCTCTAAAAGTAGCTCCTAAGCTTAAACTTTCCACATTCTGAACTAGTTTCTAGACCCTTCCTAAAGATAATTTACTGTAAGAAACTTAAGATCTTTTTTTTTTTTGGAATGGAAGAAACTTAAGATCTTCAAATCGTAGTAACAAGCAAACTCTATTAAGACTTTCTTGAAGACTCTCAAATGCAAAAATAAACTAGCCTAAACTCCTCGTAGTCTTACTTCAAATCAAGAGGCTTCAATTTAAGAGGCCCCGAATTATGCGAGTAAAAAAAGAAGGGAAATGATATATCCACCCCTGTTGATCACCAGGAACACCCCCTGTCAGTGTATCAATGACTAAAGAGGGGCTGTTGTACTTTTGTCAGAAGAATTCAATGCCCCTGATTGCCACAAACACTGACAGGGGGTGTTCTTGGTGATCAAAAGGGGCGGATATATCACTTCCCAAAAAGAAGCAACATTCTATATTCACAGCCACAAATTGGAGCATGGAATCATCTGATGGGAGTGGATTTTGATGCATGAATCACCCATCCATCACAAGGTTTAAAAGATAAACGGTTTGGATTGTTGAACAAGTGGACCCCCCCCACCTTACTTCCATGTTCTACCCAAAACATTTGCATCCATCATATAAGAACCCTCCTGTCTCAAGTGCAAAGATACCGTGTTTACCTGCAACATAAGTTGCTTTTGGAATGTGATATCTAATGGTGGAGAAAACATCTTAAAATCTCCCATGAATGATTTTCATGCTTCTTCTGTTCTGTATAATATCATGCATGCCTGTAACATAAGTTTGTTTTTGAAATTTGACATCCAATTTCTCTGATGGAAAAAGCATCTTAAAATCTCTGTTAAATGATCTTCACGGTTCTTCTGTTATATACTGTCCATTGTCTATGTAGGTAACACAGAGTTTCACTATGAATGTGGATCTCGATTTTCCACATGGAGGAAGTATCGTGGGGACCTTGCTCTATGGATTATACTGTCTGGGCAAGCTGGTAAGAAACTAAGAATTGCCTTTCCTACAGTGATTCTCTTGTTGCTAGCATTACTGTCAGCTCATATTGATGCTTTCAAGTTTCCATCAAAAGTAGAAGTTATATAGTTCAGTTTTTCTTGATCAACTAAAAGGGAATTACATGGAAACGGAAAAGCTAAAGATACAAAAAGTTATACAGTTAATTGGGAAATGATCCCAAATCAATGAATAATTATAGTTTAATTCCAAAATTTGCTAATTTATCAGCTTAATGATTAACTTCACAGTGGATGTGAGACATCTGTCCCACTGTTAGTAGCGACATCAATTGATGGACATCCAGAAATATTGAGAAATGGCATGAGGAATTTTTTTTTTTTTTTTGGATGTTTCCTTGTCACCTGGTGCTTGTGTCAGGGAACTGGTGCACACTAACATCAGCACTTGTTTTTTCAATCCCATCTTATCTACCAAAAAAAAATAAAAAATAGCACTCGTGACTAAGATAGTTTACAATTCTTTTTTGAATGATAATAGATTTAAAATAACACCAGTAACATTCATTCATGAACATGTATCTGGTCAGTGTACATGGTTTAATCTTGGTTGTATGGTTTTGCAGCAATTATTCTTGGGATTAATGGAAATCTTGCCATGGCAGAAAGTGTTTCTGTTGAAGAATTTGGCATCCGAAATGATTCCGGAGAGGCTTCTGTAACTGGTTTGCGCAGAATCGAAGATGGATCTGTGATATCAAATGAACATACATCTAAGTGGAGGATTTTCACAGACAATGGGAGGGATCTATTTCTGAAAGCACGTATATTTTCCCTTGTTTTCTTCTTATTTCAACTCTATTTCTCGAACTCCTGTATTTGAAGACATAATTGGTGTAGAATGAATGTGTAATTTTCCTAAGGAGATCTTTTAATCTTGATCTTTTCTATAGATTCTTTCTTGAATAGCTGTCCATTTTTTTCCTTCCAGGGGAAACTAGATGAAGCTGAACGCTTCTTTGTCTCAGCACTACAAGAAGCTAAAGAAGGATTCGGTGAGAGGGATCCACATGTTGCATCCTCATGCAACAATCTGGTATTTTAGACATTAACTTTTTAAAAAATAAAAAATAAAATAATTTCTTTATCCGGATGAAAGTTAGTTGAGTTGAGTTACCCGGATGAATGTTAGATTGGTGAAATTGGTTCTGGAATGCCTGTTGCATAGTATAAATATAACGCGTTCATGTTGGATCATGGCACTTTCAAGGAAGGAGTTTTGGAGTTTTTCATTGTAAGATATTCTTAGAAATTGGAAAGTTATCTCCTTTAGTTGGTCTTCCTTGGAGAGGTCGCAGTTAGAGATGGGTTTCACGACCACAAGCTGCCTTCAAACTTAACTTTGACGGTCGCTTCCAGCCTTCCATGGTAATGTTGGGCCGGTCGATGTTGATGGTCACTTCTATAACACTGTGTTATAGTGAAGGGATTCTTGGGTCCTATCAGTGCAAAGTACTCAAATGAAGTGGAAGTTTCATCTCTTCCTGTTGGTTTTCACATATCAAAGTCGATTTGATTGGGTCTTAAGTGTGAAGGACTACTCTTATGTGTTATAGTATGGACGCTGAGATCAAGATCAGGACCTTGGCAGATATCTAACTTTATAGTGAAGTTTGGAATTTATGTAGAGGCATTTTCTCCTTCACCAACCATATCGCAAGGAGTGCTAATGAGGTGGAGGACTCCCTTGCTAAAGAGGGGGTGGATAAGGCAATCATATTGGCGATGGATACATCCATTAGAATTTGTTTTTGTTCGGCACTGTTTCAAGTGCTTTTAGCTTGCCATTCTGCTTTGTGGGTCACCTATGCCTACAAAATAAGGGGCGAAGGGCGCCCCTGTTGGTCAAAAACCGTTAAAGACAGTTATGATTGCAATTTTCTGTGCCATCGTTAATGGTATTTGACCAATGGGGGTGCCCTTTGCCCCTTATTTTGCAAGGGTGCCTGTGAATCTAGCATTCCTCTTATATTTATATTCATATATTTTGATCCTTAAACAAAACCTGAACTATAAGTACAACACTCGAGATTAGGCTTGCTGTTTGTCGACTCTGTCCTTCCCAACTACACTTCTTTGTCCGTAAACCCTCTCACCAAGTACTCCATGATCTCTCTTTTTTTTCCTGTTATCTCGAATATTGACCGCTATGGGCCTATGGCAGTGGCGGCAACATACCTCTTACTATCATCTTAACTATAATGGTTTGGGAACCCATATCCCGTCATCTAGCATTTCCTACCGCTATGGCACTGCCAACTACATCCTATCAACACCCCGGTAGGGGCATTATTACCTAGAGCTACTCATCTAAGTAAAATAAAAATTGCATTCAATTTACAGTCCCTAATAGGTTTTATTGTGTGGAATTTGTTTTTTTTTTCCCCAGCAGTTCTAGCTGCTTACTTTTGATCATGGTTTTAAATTTCGGTTTCGGTCCCAATTTCAGCCTTGGCCAAAACTGAAATTTCAGCCGAAATCCGGTAATAGAAAAAAGTAATATTTTATTATATCCGAAATTTCCGAAATTTCGGAATAATACTATATTTTTAAAAAAAATTCATTTTCTCGAAATTTAGACCGAAATTTTAAACCATGCGCATGATCAAGGTTTCAGGTTACGCTTTCCGTATGCATTTCGGTCATGATGGAAATGGAAACATGTCGATTTTGGATGGAAATTTCTTTGGAAATTCTTCAAAATTACGGAAACAGATGGAAACATAAGTAATTGAGATTTAAGATGAAATTTCAGGAAGAGCTAGAATAAGCACAAATACACACCACAAAACCATCACATAAGTAAAAAACCACCCATAATGGTTTAACAGCATCGAACACCTAGTGCATACCACATTTCACATGTAATTCATATAAATATTTATACATAATACGTACACCATATTTTTTTCGAATGCTCAATGCATACACTATATTTTACTTGTAATTCATATAAATATAATTATGTAATACATACTATTATAGCATGGGTGGGTTTCACATCTGCTGTGACTAAGTGTGTTGCCCGAAATCAGCCCATTCACTTTCCTGTGAATGACTGAGATTAAAAAACCCGTTTTCAATTAGACGAATCGCAGCCATTCACAGGAAAGTGAATGGGCTGATTTCGGACGACACACTTAGTCGCGTCGGAGGTGAAACAACCTCTAATAGTATACCACTAATACACTTACGGTTTTGGCTTCGATATGCGTTTCAGTTAAGTATGTGTTCAATAGGGATAGAAACGAAAACATTTCTATCATTTTGTGTTTTTCAGTGGAAATTTGTAACTATGCTTTTGATTGTATTGTTCTTGCTCATTCATTATTATATATCATCAAAATTGCAGGCCGAGCTCTACAGGGTAAGAAAGGTATTTGAGAAAGCGGAGCCATTGTATTTAGAGGCTATCAATATCTTGGAGGAATCATATAATCCTGAGGATATACGGTACAACATGATATCTCAATTTTCTTTCCTCAGTTAGAACATTCAGCCCAGTCGTTTTGGTTTTCAGTTTTGACTTCCATACGATTGTTCAACTTTCAGCTGATTCTCAAAAAGTAAGATTTTATTTAGAAGGAAAAAAAGAATACCAGAAATGGTACAATGAATAGAAGACAGGAAACACACACCTTATAATTCGGTCATTAAACCTTTTATTCACGAAAATTTACACTATAGTTAGTCAACGTGTTGACCCAAGTATTTCCTTCATGATGAATATGAGAAGAGGACGCTATATGTCCAAAGGGACATATAGTGTCCAAAGGGACAATTGATGCTTGTAGTTGTAAGCATGGTTTTAAAGTTCGACGAAATTCGAAATTTCCGATTTCGGTCGGGACCGAAACTGAAATTTTATGAAATCTGAAATTTCGGATTTCCTTGATGTTTCGAAATTTCGTTAAATTTTTTCTTTTAAAAAATAAAAATAAAAATTTCCGTAATTTCGGCCAAAATTACCGAAATATTAAAATAATACTTTTTACCGGATTTTGGCCGAAATTTCAGGATTTCAGCCGAAATGTAAATCAATGGCTGTAAGAAGTAGTCATATTTGAACTGCATGTGCATGTATTTATGTGTATTTGTATGCAGGTGCATATTCAGAATTTTATCATTCATTCTTCATACATATCATGTTTTCAACTCATCCGCCCATTTGATTGTGTATATGTGTTCATATTTTTTTGTGTTGGTGTGCCGTTCAAATGAGTGCTTGTTGTGTTGACCTTCTGATATTAGTTACAAACTATTTGACATGGTGAACTATCTGCTGGCCTTAGAAACACTAATGGTGTTGAATGCAGTGTAGGTGCTGCTTTCCACAACCTTGGGCAATTTTATCTTGTACAACGAAAACTCGAACAAGCTCGTAAATGCTATGAGGTAGCACGACCTTATCATTTGGATGCCTTATCATTTGGATCTACTCGTTCTTGTTTCTCATCTACTGAGTTGGTGTAGCACATCAGCGAAACTATGCCATACTAAGCTAATTTAGCAACTAAGGGAGATTTTCATGATATCTTTTTTGGTTATGGTCAACTATGCAAGAGTGTTGAACTATATTTTTTTAGTGTTAGTTATGTTCTTTTGGAGTCAATGAGTCTTGCAATTGAAGAAATACACAAGGAGGGTGATGGGGATCAGCATTCATGAAAAGCTAAATCTGATAGTTGGTCCTATTAGGAGTCCCTTAGGGTTTTATTTTATTCGTAACGGTATAGTTGTCCTTTATTTTTGAGAGGATATTGATGGGGACCATCCTAGGGCCCATATTCTAATTTTAAAGTGTTCTTTAGGTGTCTTTTAAATTTCTTTAGTTATAGGGAGGGGTACTGCAATCTTTTCCCACTAATATCACTTGTTCTTTTTAAGTTGTGTGTGTTTAAAATGTGACTCACTAATTTTTTTTAATAGGGGCATTTAAGTCATTTGTAATCAATCTCTTAAGTTTTTAAGTGATCATAATGGCCCACATTGCAACATAAGGGAGTCCTTGTATTTGTGGGACTTGAAGTGGGTTAGTTTCCATGATGAGTTATGTCTCCTAGTGGGTTTCAAGAATCCTAGTTTACTTGTAGGGAGATTCCATGTAACATGAGTTTTATTTCAATGAGGAGTTAGTAGTTAAGTATAGGACTCCCTAGAGATGCCACTCCAATGGTTTCCTAGACTTTTGGTATGTGTTCATTGTGCTAAACATATCCAAATACCCAGTTTTATTTTCTGATTCTATGTAATGCAAGTTGGGACCTCTGGTCCCCAATGTATCTTTCATAGTATCAATGAAATTATCACTTTTCAAAAAAATAAATAAATTTCCCAACAAGTTGCATTCAGGCCTTTTCAAAGATTTATAGTATTCTTGCATGTTCTAATCACATAAATGAGAAATGTATAGAGAAAGACCCTCAATATTTTTTTTGCCTCAGTTAATTTCTTGATGCACTCATGTGTTAGACTATTGTATAATACATTTTTGTTCCTATTAACAGCCTTTGGTTTCATCCATCGTAGATGTACTCCCCCACATTATAGAATGGGGTGGATCTGAATTCAATGAAGTGGGATCTATTTAATCTATTCTACATTTACCTGATTTCTATATGCATCTTCTGGACACTTGATCTGTGCCTACCAATAATCATTACTCTGTTTCCTTCTCATTTAGTAGGTGCATTTATGATGATATTTTGGTTAAACCTTTAGAACCACTAATTCCTTTTCACTGACAACTTGCTTTTTTGCTGTTTTGCTTTCTTTGGCAGCGGGCTCTAAAGGTATGAAACCTGTACTGCATTTACTACTTTTTTGTACGTAGTTTATATTTGTCATCGGCCCAGGCCCTCATGTGCATGTACCCCATGACGCACCCTTCCTGGTATGGTCACCTTAAGAACTCTTGTTGCCTAAGAGGCGTCCCAACCATGACATTGTCTCCTTTATGTTGTTCCTAGCACCGCATGCCATATCACTTTTCAAACTCAAATATTTAGTTTACTCTTTGTTTCGGATATTATTGCTCAGATACCTCAATTCTGAATTTTTAGCTACAATTTTGTAGATAAAGGGACGCGTTCTGGGTCATGGCCATCCAGACTATGCAAATACAATGTATCATCTTGGAACGGTAATAGCTTAAACCCATACACACACACACACACATATATCAATTGTTTAGTTTGTTTCTTGCTTTTTTCTTAGATATTGTGTTCTATCAGGATGCACCATCCACTGCTTTGAACTAGGGATGTCATTTTGAAGTTATTAATGTCCTAGTTCCTGATGTGATTGGTAGATGGTTCGGACTTTTGACACATCTATCTCAAAGTCAGACATGGATAGGACATAGGACACATCTAACTTGGATTTCCCATGTGGATAGATGAGGTTTACTATAAATGATAAGATAATAAGATATCATTATTAGTTATGGTACACTTCTTGTTGCATTTACTTCATATGTGATGCTACTTTTCTGTGTCTAGGGTATATAGTACTTGTTATGTTGATCTATTACATAATGGATGCTAGACTATGTGAATCATGTAGAACATTGTATTGTATTGTATTACGTGGTATTATGGCATTGTAATTTATGGCAATCTTTTTACATATGATGCAATATAGTCTATTACATACAGGGGCGGAGGGCACATATAGCCTGGGCGTGGCCACGGCCTCCCCAATGACTTGCAAAATCCCTTTTAAGTGTATTGCAAAATCCCTTTTATTACATAAAGTTAGTAAGCGCCGCCACTCTCTCCCCCCCGCCCCCCCCAAACTACAACAACAACACCACACACACACACAAGAAGTATGATGCACTACAAATTGAAGTTTGTTCTCCATTATGCAATTGTTCGTTATTCACATACTATATGTTTCTGCTATTTGTTTGGATTATTATGTGCAAAATGTTATAAATATTCCAGACCTTATCACACCGTATTATATATATAGTAGAGTGCACTATTTATTACTTCCATTATGCTTCTTATATAAAGGCACTGGAAATGATAAAACAGAAAGAAGCCCATAATCCCCTCAAAGTCTGTATGAAATGCTTTCCAGAATTTATTTTTTCACTTCAACGACTTTTTACCTGAGTCTATATGATGGGTCCATGGATTCTGTGGTAATAATCAATGGAACGGATACAGGTTTTTCATTTGGCATGCCTTTACTAGTTTGTTCTCCCTTGAATCTCACCACCACCACCATTTTTCTTACCATGTTCGTAACCATGTAGGATATGTCATGCTATGTTACTAGGACATGGATATGTGTCTCAGTGTCAGATGTGGATTTAAAGTTGCTCTGTTATGTAGTGGTTGGATGGATATACAATAGAGCATTACTTAGTAATTCTTTTTAATGTTATAATGCATATGAACAATGTATTCATTTTTCTGTAAGTCTGTGCAAGTTGTTAATATTCATTTGTAATATGTGCATATTGAGCCACTCCAGAAGTATTTTTTCCATGCCAAAGTAACATAGCCTTTTAAGCTCCTTTTTGTTCATGGAGAGACTCCACTTGAGGGTTTCTATTTCTTTTCTCATTTCTTAACTTTAAAAGATTATGCCGTAGGACTCCACTTAATCAGGCTCTTCAAATAACATTTGTTTGTGCTGGATTTGTTAGATTCGTTCAGTCCAGGACTTTGTTTAGCTGAGGATGTTTATTAGGGCTGCACATGGTTCGGTCCGGTTCGGTTTGGTTTTTTCCCAAACCGTAACCGAACCAATAGGTAGTCTAACCGAACTTAACCAAACCGTTATTGACCGGTTCGGTTTGGTTCGGTTCATGGTTTATCCGTATTTGAGCGGTAACTAGTTAACCAGGGAGACTATTGTATTTTGAATCTGCATGATTTGACCAAACATCATGAGTGTAAAAAATGAAATGGAGGCAACAAACTTGCCCCAAATATATCAGCAGCATACCCTGCATTTTTCTACTTTGCTCAGTGGCAAGAATCGAGGAGACGTAAAGAAAGGTGTCATTGGGTCATAAAACTGAAATTTTGGAGGCTGCATAAAAACTAAAACATTCAGGAGTTTGAAAAAAGTCAGCCCTGTATTCCAGAAGGAAATCCAACCTTGCCCCAAAGAATCATGGAACTAAATACAAGTTAATGGCATTATATGAAAAGTTTTCTCATGCCTTAGATGAAATGTGAAATACCAGTGAGAAAAGGAGTATCTGGATTGATTTCATTGAGATATACACATAAATATCTGGATTGAAAAAAGTCAATTGTTTTCAATTAGAAAAATGGAAATGATATTGATATCAGCAGAACCATACTTTAATAATTGTAAAAATGCAGCTTGTCCAGGCATAATCTGTTCTAAAGACATATACTCCCATAGATGCAATGTAGAGTGGTGTCAACTTTCTGCAAACCATCAATCAAGATTTCTCGTTAGATAAAAAGCAATTCAACAACAGATAGAATTAGACAATAAGAATATTTATTATCCACCACAACAGATAAAACCAAGCTATTGATGATTTACTTGCGTAAGGCAGAAGCCAAGTGACTGACAATAGATTCAACTGAAAATCATGTTTTGAATGGGAAGATCACCTAGGCTCACAAGTCACAAGTCACAAGGATACATTATGGGTACATGCATAATCTGATAGTAAAACTCTATGTAATTATAACACGGCAATATGATAAAATCAGATAGTAAACCATAAAAACTAAAAAGATCTTAATGATGGAACAGTTACATTAAAACAATTATAGTTCAACTCTCTTCAGTCCATGAGATGACAATTAAAACAGTTATAAATAACTAAATCCAAGACCATTGCCCAATCCATTTTAGAACACATCCATTATCCAAAATTCCAAATCAAGTCATCAACAGAAATAAAGTAACTCAATCCAGCCATCCAGCCATCAACTTGCATCCTTTCTCCTCAAATCCAATATCCATAGGTATTTTCTGAAAAATAAACATAAGAGATTAAGAGTAAGTAACTCAATTAATTATTTATCATGAATCAAATCTTGCACCCCTTTTCCTCTAATCTTACAAGAAAATAATTTGTTACCATGAATCAAGTAACTCAAGAGTTATGTTATTCATGAGTCAAGATCAAAAGCTTCAAAATCCGTAGCTATGCCTACAAAAAAGAAAAATAATTATATATGTATTAGAATCGACATCTACACAAATTGGAATTAATTAAAATTGCCAAGAAGAAGTTAAAAAAGAAAACAAAGAAAAAAAATACCTGACTCAAAATCTTCTAAGTCATGTAAGTTCTCTTCAATATCTATAGGAATTGGTGAAGCTCGCAACCAATCCTGTGTACAAATCAAGCATTCTACTAACTTAGGAGTTAGAGAACTACGAAATTTATCAAGTACTCGACCTTCTGTACTAAAAGCTGACTCCGAGGCAACGGTAGAAACATGAATAGCTAGAACATCACTTGCAATGAGTGAGAGAACATGAAACCTAGAACAATTTAACTTCCACCATTATAATATTTCAAATGTCGACCCCCCTCAACATCTTCCTCCAAATATCTATCTAATTCCGTCTTGCATTCCAAACCCTTGTCTTGTCTCAATTTCTTTCTAAAATCCGACATGAAATCTAACTTTGCTTGCTCACATCCCTCAACACTTGGTTGATCAACATCCATGTCACTTGCTACTTTTGGTGTGCTACTTGAAGATGATGAGAGTGAGTCCACCCTTTGGTAATACTCAAAAAGACGATGCAATGTGTTCCTCACTCTCTTTTCAAGTAAATTAACCTTTTCAGAACTATAAAGTCTTGAATAACAAAATGTCACATACTCTAATTTGTAGCGAGGATCCAACATTACCGCCTACCTCAACCAACAACATTATGTTGACTTTTTCTATATCTCCCCAATATTTATCGAACTTCTCCTTCATCTTCATTGCCATTAATTTCAAGGATGGGTCTACATTTTTTGACCAATCAAATAGAATTTTTTCAATTGCACACACTTCATGAAAATATATATTAGAAGTCACATACAAAGTTCCAGACAAAATCTATGCAATAATCGAGCATTATCCCAATCAAATTCAGTAGGAACCGCATCCTTCAAATCAATCAAGTATGATGAATCTTCCTCTTTCATCCGTTCAAACGCTTTTTGGAATTTCAATGCAGCATCTAACATTAGGTATGTTGAGTTCCTTCTTGTTTGAATGTCTAGGCAAAGAAGACTCTTACATGTGATTTTCTCCTTCTCCACACATTCCTTAAATCTTTGGCTTCTAGCAGGAGAACTCCTAATATACCTAACTGCCCCACGAATATTATTGATTGACATCTTCGCCTCATTTAAACCATCCTTCACAATTAAATTCAATATGTGTGCACAACACCTCACGTGCAAAAAATCACCATCCAACATCAAACAATTTTGTGAACTAGCATTTGTCTTAACAATTCTTCTTCTCAAAGATGCAATAGCCGTATCGTTGGAACTAGCATTATCTACAGTTATTGTGCACAATTTTTCAATACCCCAATCAAGCATGCACGACTCTATTGCCCCTCTAATGGCATCACCTTTGTGACTAGCAATTAGACAAAAATTGATTATTCTCTTATGAAGCTTCCAATTTTTATCAATAAAGTGAGCGGTGAGACACATGTAAGACATGTTTTGCAAAGAGGTCCATGTATCCGTAGTGAGGCAAATTCTTTCATTAGACAACAAACCCTTTAATTTTTTCTTCTCCACAGCATACAAAGCTAAGCAATCTCTAGCTACAGTCAAACGAGAGATCAACTTGAACCTGGGTTGCAAAACACTACAAAAATACCTAAAACCTTCATGCTCTACAAATTTAAAGGGCAACTCATCTACTATTATCATCTTCGCAAGTGCATCCCTACATACATCTTGGTCAAATTTCCAAGAGACAAGACTATTATCTCCTTCTTTTTGTGTCACTGATTGCCAGGATAAAAGCTTTTGTCTCTTGTCATTATTGTAAGGATACTTCTCACATTTTTGTAAGTGTGCGCGCATTGTACTAGTCCCATTAGCACTACTATGTACATATTCAACACGACAATAATTGCACTTTCCTTGTCCTTAGAAGACTTTGCTCTTTCCACTTTTGCAATTTTAGTGTAATGATCCCACACATCAGATTTGTAAGGCTTTTTTTTCACCTTTGACTTTGATGCATAGGTTTCTTGTGCAGCATCGAGGCTCAGCTCGACAGTTGGATTAGAGCCGGAGGTATCTTCCATGCTTGACATCTAATAAGAAAATGAAGAATTCCCAAAGATGTTGTTAGGGAATGAGGTTTTGATGAAGGTGATGAGTAACAAATGAATTCAAGAAAATTGACTAGAAAAACATGGGCAATTAGGAATGTAACAACTAATCAGCCGTGAAATTGGCAAGCAAATCCCATTTATGCTATGATCACATCCAATTAAATCAGCTCAAGATAAAAAAAATTGAAAATAAAAGAAGCAGTGAACCCTAGTTGAAAAAAAAGAAGAAAAAGAGAGGTGAAGAATAAAGGTACCTGGTGGGATAAAAATATACAAAGTCTGTTTGGTCCAAAAGAAAACTGAGAAAGTAATCTAGAATTAAAACACAAGAGACAGTGAAATCACCCTTTGATGGCTTTGCAAGGAGATAACCACTATAGCTGATTGGGATTTTGAAATCAAATTTTCATAAAGAAGGCCGTGCTTGAGAAAATGCAAGATCAGATCCTAGAATCGAACAAAATAATCTGTTTTTAACCAAGCCAAATCATGTTCTAAATAAAGATAAAAAAGCCCATGCCATTGAATTAAGCATCATCGAAGAAGAACAACCAATCAAGAAAAATCTGCCGAAATGGAAAGAAAAGAACAGAGTCTAGGTTTGAAAGTCCAACATCTCTTCTTTGGTTTTTCCCAATGCCTCCAGCTCTGACGTTTTGATAAACAAGCCCCCTTTATCGTGTGGAGATCAAGCGAGTGGGCCAAAAGCACTTCAATCAAATTTCTCTCTTCCAGCCTTTTCCCTTGGGCCTTCGTGCTGGGCTGACTCGGAAGTCGATATGGGCCCAGGCTGTCAGCCTCCCTTCCCATTAAGTTCTGAGGGGCTTTTTAACAAGTCTATCCCTTTCTATTTTGAGTGGAAATTGTTAGGTTGTTCTCCTGGACAATTCCCCATTCTCGAAATCTCAGGAAGTGTTAACCATGGATTCCTCTCTGCGTCCTTATGCAGCTACTCTCACTCTCAGGTAAGCTATCGCGATAAGATACTTGCGTGCGGGATCAGTGCCCGCTTGGTTTTTGAACAGGACCGGGCAAAGGAGAAGGTTTTTGAGGATGCTGAAGGGTTAAATGGTGCAAATTTGGTGAAAGGGGACTGGAAAGAAGTTTTGACTGAACAAGGAGATGCAGAGGAAATCGGTTCTTTGATTTCTAAGAAAGAATATTGTCTACCTTGGATCCGTGGACGGAAGATTTTTTTGCTTGACCTCAGTGGGATGAGTGGCTTGGGGAATCGTTTTTTTAGCCTTCAAAGGGAGTCTCCTTTTCGATTCTTAGTTAAGTTTTCTGCTTCAGGAGCCAACTTTGAATTCAACCCAAGCTTCCGTTGGAGTTTCGACTCATCTTCTCTGGTGAGAATACCCTCATACTTTGAAGAGAATTGTGGGATGATCCCTGTGATGAATATTCGAAACGATCTGGTTGAGTATATGGTTGACCACACCTTGACCATTAGTAAGAAATTGGGTTTGGTCTATGCGGGCCCTGAGGATCAGTACCGAGATGCAATTCAGGTAGCAGAACAAAGGGATGAAGGTAGAATTCCTGTCTCTAACGGGTCTACAGTTTTCAGTTCGAGTCGATTGAAAAGGGAATTACTTCGCTTAAAGTCGAACATTAATTATGAATCGGGTTCTAGTGGGAAGAGCTTTCTCTCTCGAAGAAAGGTAGAAATTCAGATGCTCGATTGGGGAAGATGCCTTCTATTTAAGTGATATTATGAAGATTCTATCTTGGAATATTAATGGTTTGGGATCCCAGGAGAAAAGATCTCAGGTTAAAGAACTGCTAAAAGTCTGGAAGCCAGAGGTAGTCTGCATTCAGGAAACTAAAGTGATCTCCCTTAGTCGTTTAGATTTCAAAAGGCTGGGTTTTAATAAGGAGTGGGATTTTGTTTTTTTAGCTTCTAAAGGGGCATTGGGAGGTTTACTGTTAGCATGGGATAGCATCTCTTGGTCTAGTCAGGAGGTGTGGTATGGAGACTTTTCCATTTCAGTTTCTCTCCAAAAGAAAGTGGATAAGTCTGATTGGCTCTTCTCTGGAGTCTATGGTCCATTCACATCTACCGAAAAAGGTCTTTTTTGGGAAGAATTGGTAAAGGTTAGAGAATGTTGCTCTCACCCATGGTGCATTGGGGGTGATTTCAATGAAATCCAGGCAGTAGGGGAGAGGTTGGGGTGTACTAGAATCACTAATAACATGAAGGTATTCTCCGATTTTATAGCAGATAATGAGTTAGTTGATCTTCCCTTGAGTGGTGCTTCTTTCTCTTGGGCCAGAGGGCAGTGTAGAAGTAGACTGGACAGATTCTTGATTTCTGGGAAATGGTTAGAACTCGTTCCCGAGGTTTCTCAGAAAGCGCTTCCTCATTTGGTGTCGGATCATTGTCCAATTCTTTTAGATCCTCGAATGGAATCATGGGGTCCATCTCCTTTTAGGTTTGAAATTGCTTGGTTGGAATTTCCCCAGATGGTGGAGAGGTTAGGGGGCTGGTGGTCTTCTTGTAAGATGGCAGGCCCGGCTGACAAAGTTATTGGAAACAAACTGAGAGTTGTTAAGGCAAACTTGAAGGAGTGGGTTAAGGAGAGAAAGCTATGTGATCACGGGCGAAAGCGGTGGCTGGAGAATAGAATGGTGGAATTAAATGCACTGGGGGAGTGTGGTCTTGATTCGGAAAAAGAGAGGGAGGAGATGGGCAGGGTTAGTATCGAGCATAATCGTTTGCTGCTTCAGGAAGAAATAACCTGGCGTCAAAAATCTAGAGTTAAGTGGATCGTGGAGGGTGACAAAAACACTGCCTATTTCCACGCAATGGCTAGTGTTCATAGGAGAAAGAATAGAATTGAATCTTTGATTGTGGAGAGGGAAAGAGTTTCTAACAAAGAGGTGATTACAGCAGAAATTCTCAGATTCTTCAAGGATCTGTATTCTTCTGATGGTATCCTCCGCCCTATCCCGCAAGAGGTGCAGTTTGACAGCTTATGTTTGGGGGAAGCTGCATCTTTGGAAGTTCCTTTTACTGAAGAAGAAGTAAAGAAATGTTTATTTTCCTTGGCGAAAGATAAAGCTCCTGGCCCGGACGGATTCTGTTTGGCTTTCTTCCAAGTTTGTTGGGATTTTGTTAAATCGGATATGATGAGCTTTTTTCAAGAATTTTTTGACGGGACTGCTCTAGATAAAGGCACTGGGGCAACCTTCATTACCCTCATTCCCAAGATAGAAGGGGCTTCAAAGGTGGCGGATTTTCGTCCGATTAGCTTAGTCGGTTGTTTATATAAAGTATTGGCCAAAGTTTTGGCGGATCGTCTCAAATTAGTTCTTCCCTCCATAATATCAGATAGTCAAAGCGCTTTTGTTAATAAGCGTCAAATTTTGGATTGTTCACTCATTGCAAACGAAGCTATTGACGCATACAGGCGTAGTGGTCAAGGAGGAGTCTTGTGCAAACTTGATATGGAAAAGCCTTATGATCGGGTCGAGTGGGAGTCTCTGGACTATAGTCTTGGAAAAATGGGTTTTGGATCTCGGTGGAGAGGCTGGATTAGAGCCTGTGTATCCTCAGCTTGGTTTTCTGTCCTCATTAATGGTTCTTCCAAAGGCTTTTTCAAATCATCTAGGGGGTTAAGGCAAGGGGATCCTCTCTCCCCCTTTCTCTTTGTGATTGTTGTGGAGTCTCTTAGCCGGCTTTTGAGGAAAGGTAGTGAGTTAAGTCTTTTCGAAGGCTTTTTAATTGGGTCTAATAAAGTGGAGGTTTCGCTTCTTCAATTTGCAGATGATACGCTGCTATTCTGTGCCCCAGTGATCTCTCAGGTATTGAATCTTAAAGCCATCTTAAGGTGTTATGAGATGGTTACAGGCCAAAGAACTAACTTCTCGAAATCTGGGTTATATGTTTTAAATGTTTCTTCTTCCAAAGCTTCAGTTTTTGCTAGGATTCTGGGGTGCTCTTTGAAGCCTTTGCCCGCATCTTATCTCGGCCTTCCTTTGGGGGTGGGAAGACCGAATAAACTATTCTGGAACCCCATCATTCACAGAGTTGAGAGGCGTCTCGACTCCTGGAAGCGTAATCTCATTTCTAAAGGTGGGCGCTTAGTTCTTATCAAAGCAGTTCTATCATGCATCCCCATTTATTTTCTTTCCTTGTTCAAATGCCCAGTGAGTGTCGCCCTAAGAATTGAACAGATCCAAAGAAGGTTTTTGTGGGGGGGCTCTCTTTCCTCTGGTGGAATTCCCTTGGTTAAATGGAGTTCTGTATGCCTCCCTTTGAAAAATGGAGGGTTAGGGATTCGGAGAATAAGAGGCTTTAATATGGCTCTATTGGGTAAATGGCTGTGGAGGTTTGGGTCAGAACCGTCTGCTTTATGGGTAAGAGTAGTAGGAAGCAAATATGGGGTGAGGGAAGGAAATTGGTGCTCTGCGGATAACTATAAGTTCAAAGGTGTCACTGTTTGGCGGGACATTTTGAAGGTTGAGGTTCCTTTCTCCAAAGGTATTCGATTTAAAGTCTATGTAGGGGATAGAATCCGATTCTGGTCAGATCCGTGGTGCTCAGCAGTTCCTCTCAAGGAAATGTTCCCTGATCTGTATCTAGTGTCTACTCAAAAGATAGGATGGGTGGCGGATTTTTTTGAAAGGCTGAACTCAGGAGTGGTTTGGCAGCCACAGTTCAGACGAAATTTTTTTGATCGGGAGTTGAATTCTGTTCTTGAACTAATGGCCTTGATAGAAGGGTGTTACATCAAAAGGAGTGGGAGTGATTCCCGTGTTTGGTTTCAGTGTACATCCGGACTTTTCTCTGTTAAATCTTTCTATCATCAGTTGGTGTATTGCGAAGCGGAGGCTCCTTTTGCGTCGATATGGAAGTCTCATTGCCCGCCGAGGATCTCATTTTTCGCTTGGGCTGTATGTTGTGGTCGAATTCAAACAATAGACTTCCTGCGGAAGAGAGGGATGATTATCGTCAACCATTGTCCTTTATGTTCTTCAGATGGTGAATCGATTGATCATCTTTTCATTCACTGTAAATTTGCCCGAGAAATATGGGGTTATATTCTATCTCGCTTTGGGGTATCTTGGGTTCTCTCAAACACCATCTCTGATTTCATTAAAAGCTGGGATTGGTGCCCCTGGAAAAGAAAGGGTAAGACGCTATGGAAGATGTGTATGGTGGCTTCTTGGTTGTTCATTTGGAAGGAAAGAAACTCCCGAGTTTTTGAAGGTGTGGCAAAATCGTCTTATAGGATTTTTATCAGTATCATTTCCGAGGTGATATTTTGGGCTAGAAGCCTTTCTATGTTTCATTTCGTATCTGCGTATGATCTTTGGGAAGGTTGGGAGACTATTTGCAAGGAGGGGATTAGTAAAGTTAAAATATTACAACCCTGGATCCCTCCTCCTGAGGGAATGATAAAGTTAAACTTCGATGGCTCCTCTCTTGGTAATCCTGGTGACGCAGGGATTGGGGGTCTATGTAGAAATTCAAAGGGGGATGTTCTCTGGGCTTTCTCGGGCCCCATTGGAGTGGCGGATTCAAATGAAGCGGAAGTGAGAGCTGTTCATTGCGGGATTAAATCTTTGGATATGGCTGTGATAGATAAGGTGATAGTGGAAGGGGACTCTTCTAATGTTATTCTATGGCTTCAGGGTGCAGCCTCTCCTCCGTGGCGCTTTTTATCTCTCTTTGAGGAATTAGATGATTTAGTTTCTCTCTCGTCTATATCCGTTAGGCATGTAAGGAGATCAGCTAATTCAGAGGCTGATTCCCTAGCGCGGAGTGGCGTATTTAGGTCTAGTTTGGAGCGATTTGACTATCTCCCTCCTTGATTTTGTATTTTCTCTTTCTTCTTTTATGTACTTTGCTGTGAACTATCTCGGTTCTTAATATATTCCTTTTCTACCGTCTCAAAAAAAAAAGTCCAACATCTGAATTTTTCATTTCCTTTGAAGCTTCGGATTCCTTCGAATGGGAAAACCCTCGATTTTTTCTTTGAATGAAAAAACCCTAAAATGGAAAAACTCGGGCTTTTTTTAATGGAAAAACCCTAGCTTTTTTTAATGGAAAAACCTAAGCTTTTATTTTGAATGGAAAAACCCTAGTCAATATAACTTATTGAATCAGAAAAAAAAATATATTTTCTTCTAGTCTGGAAAAGAAGAATCACTGGTTTTTTAAGGAGCTGAAAAAGAAGAGAATCATCGACTTTTCCGCAGAAATTCTACAACACATTAAATGCTTTATTACCTCTTTCGCTCTTTTCTCTGATACTTGGGAATCACCGGAGCCAAAGGATCGACGTTGGGCGCTTTGAGATGCGAGTCAAGCCTCCATCTTCTTCGTTCAATTGGCTGAGGGGTTTATGGTTCAAAAAAAAATGGTTTAGGTCACTGGAAATGGGCGAAAATGGTGGATATGATGTTTGGTGAAGAACTAAAGAATGAAGATGGAAATCAAGGGCAGAAATGAATGGTGTCTGATGGAGTGATGGTGGTTGATTTGGGCAAAAAATAAAAATGGAAATGGAAACAAAGAGAGGCAGAGAGCTAGGGTTGGCGGAGACAAACAGAGAAGGGAGACTTGCGTTGAAAAATAAAACTTGAAAGAGAGCTAGGGTTTCAACTTTACTTTTCTTATTTTTCTTCCCCCCTTGGGCCCACTTTCATGGACCAATAAGAAATAAAAAACGACCTTTAAGCTTATACCTCCAGCGTGGTTTTTTACGTTTGTAACAATTGCCGGTTCGGTTTGGATTTTTCGGATCAAAATTCTTTGAACCGTAAACCGAACTGATGGGATCGGTTTTGTGAATTTAGAAACTGTAACCGAACCGAGGGGCCAAAAAACCGAACCAAACCGAACCGAAAGGTCCGGTCCGGTTCGGTTTATCGGTTTGAGCGGTTTTTTGTGCAGCCCTAATGTTTATTTCTCTGTTTTGCCCATTATCTTTTAAAAGATGCATGGAGAATTTCCTGGAAATCCTTGGCCGGATGCAAAGTTGGGTTAGGGTTGTGTTTCTATTTATATATTTTGAACATTTTAGGTAATTCTTTTTACCTTTAATTTTTTTTAGGTAACTCTTTTAATTATAGGTGCATTCACAACATGTATCCCGCTTTACTCTGGGATACTGTGCAAATGGCAGATCATGGGGTCCTTCTATCCAATGTAGAAACTTGGCATTTTCTTCAACGCCATTTTGTCAGTAGTCAGTTCTTTGATTCTTTGTATCCTTATTGTCTTAACTCAACTCAACTCAACTCAACTCAACTCAACTAAGCCTTTGTCCCAAACTAGTTGGGGTCGGCTTGTATCCTTATTATCTATAAAATGTAAATAAATATCAAGTAGCTAATATGTACTTCAGATATTTTTTCTTCATTCAATGGGATCAATGGTTACCGTGGGCACTAGGTGCCTCCTTTCACTCAAGTCTCCATGATCACTTTTTTCCTCCAACACTCCTCAATTTCTTCGGCATCCATCTTTTGTATGTTCTTTGTATGATTTTCTTATGTATTCCATGTTGTTTTCTTGACTGTTTCTGGTTCATTTTTGCGCTTCACCATTAACAAAAAAAGGCTCACATGTGACATGTCACTTTTCCAGAAAAAGACAGTTGAGCAGAAGTTCTGGGGATATTTTCTTACTTGTTTCTTACATTGAATTGGATCCCTTTTAGCTTATCCTGTGTTTCCTTTAAACACATAGTTGTTTCATATTTCAAAGGGGCTTGAATGTTCTTTTCTAGGTGCTCAATCTTCAAGGAAAAGAGAAGGATGCTGAGGCTCTTATTCAGGATTCTATCAGGATATTAGAGGTCCTTTCACGTGCTATTAATACATGTAATTCTGAGTGTATCTGCAAAGTTATAGTTGCTACCTTCCTGCATATTATTTTCCTGATTGCTTATGTTCTGTGGGAGCCTATTAGGAAGGTGGCTTGGGGGAATCATTGACATGCATACGGAGAATGAGGTATCTTTGTCAGGTAAATACACTTTTTAATTGTCCTGTTTCACACTTTCTTGCCCATGTTATTGATGGTTTTAGTATTGACCTTTAAATGCCAACATTAGTCAAGTTTGCTGTCAGTTGTACTGTATTTTAAAGCGTGCATGAGACTCGAGGCTCATACAAGTCTCAGTATATTGATTTACTTTACCCAAATAAAGCTCTAGAACAGCAATAAACAAAAGAAGCAGTCAGTTTAGAACTAACCGATACAACTAGAGACGGGGAAAAAAGCTTAGATCAAACCTACATGTTAGAAGGTCCAAACAGATTTGAGATTTGAGTGCTATTAGAGTTCAATGAGCCATCACATATACGATCACTAATCATAAAGACTTATCTTCGGCCCCTAATATGTGATAACCAAGATGCCCGTTGGATTAAAAGAACAGAATCTAAAATGAGACAGACATGTATAGAATATAGAAAGGGAAAAATATATGCATATTTTCCTATCAAGGCTCTCCTCAAACTGATGTTGCATAGGAAAGAATTATAAAGGGGATTCAAGTGTCTAGGGACAGCCAATTGTGTCACATCTTCAATTTGTGAGTGACACAATTGTTCTGAGAGAAGTGTTAGAAACGGAAGTTGGGGATGGTTAATTTCCTATCAGTTTCGCAGAAGAAAAAACAGGTCAGTGCATTATCCCCAACAAGAGTTCTGTCTGTGGCGTAAATATTGAGGGCTCTAGCTTATCAGGTCTAGTTGTAATTATGTACGACGAGGCAGGGAAATTCGTATTAAATACCTAGGTCCCTCTAACAGCAGGGGCACTGTTGGAGCAAGATTGGGATTCTGCGGTGGAAATATTTGGATGTCCACGAGAATCTTGGAATGGAGATGCTCTACTCCAGGTTGCTTTAAATCCTTACCTGCAAATTTGCCATTCTATTTTTTTGGGTAGCAAATATCGACGTTGGTGATGAATAATCTAGATCATAGTTTTAAAACTCTCCAACATCCGCGTCGACTCGGGGAGTCGACCCCCTTTTAACTTGGCCGCGTTCTGCGTTGCGCCGTATCCGCGTTCCACGTTTTGCCCTACATAGTCAATAAAAACTCCTTTGGCTCTCTTGAATTATGACCGCGTCAACCGAGTACTCAACCACATCAACTGAGTATTCGACCGCGTGTGACGAGTCGACTAGGATTTTCTTCGGCCACGTTCTGCGCCGCATCCGTGTTTTTTAAACACTGATCTAGATACACTGCAAACGGTGTTGGTATGGAAATGTGAGAGAGATGGTGGTCATGCAATCCGGGATCTCAGAACTCTCAACTCTTGGCAAAGTATGAGGCAATTCTATGCGACATTTATTTATCTATTTGCAAGTCTTTCTTGGCGGCTCATGATTTGGAGAGAATTGGAGCACTCGGTGACTTTTGATCATATAGGATCAATTTGGTTTATTTAATCTCTTTGTAACATTTTTCTTGTGTATTCTGATGAATTTATTTGTGGATTTACTTCTCAATTTCGCAAATTTGTTGCTTTTGAACTGTTTTGGAAGCGCCAAATCATGTGAAAAAAGGATTTTTCAAAGTGCATTTGACACACTTCTACAGCTAGGTTAAATTCACAAAAAGTACTCAGGCAATTGATTTTTTTTTTTTTTGATTGATAGGCCTTTTTGTGCTAATCTCATAGCACATGTCTCATCTTGACTTCATTAGGTAATTTACAGCTATCTTAAGGTGTTACTTAGTTCCACAGTATTCTTGCGACAGTAAATTCAGACTTAGTTTTGCTTGTTTGAGACAGGATTGTGAGGCTTAAACTCGAAGTCATGATTCTAGCAACCTCTGGTTGTTATTCTTTTTCGGATTCCTGATTTTGGTCTTTGTTTTATACTATAGCAAGCTATAAGTTTACCAAGTCAATGTTTTGGATTTCCCTATATGTGTTTGTTTGAACATATTATGCTTGATAATTGAATTTCATTTTCTGCCGTTGATATACTGACAAGGACTGAGAATCAAGCTCCAATTTTTCTCTCTTGTAGATCTTACTGAATTCCAATAGACTTCCAGAGGCTGAGAATTTGCAAAGAAAGATTCTGCACGTTCTGGAGCTTTCCAAGGTTTACATTTCTACAATTGGATATATTTGTTTTTCGTTATCTGAATCCTCCGTGCATAATTTATTTGTGCTTCTTTGGTGATGCTATGATGTAGTCAGATATGTTGGATAAATTGACTGATAACACTTCATTACATTCTGGAGCACTACTTTCGAAGACAAAACCTGATCCAATTTTTACGTGTTATTGAATTTTAGACTATCAGGAAAACTAGAAAATGTAATTCATCACCCTTTTAACGCGTGGTCTTTATGTTGTCCCCTGTTCTGCAATGGATTTCCTCATATTTTCTAGCTGCTACATAACTCCATTTTTACCTATTGGGATCTAAGTTACTAACCTTTCAAACTTTATGAACACATATCATCCTTCTAGGACTACAGACACTCTCTGAAGCCACCTAAGGAACCTTCTGCTCATTTTCGACCTTTTGTCTCAATCCCTGAGAAAAGTACTCATGGCTTAGATTGCTTGTAAGTAGAAGTTGCTAGCATCTTGAAAGGCAACACCAAACAGATGTGACATTTTTCCAGTGGTAATTGAGAAAATATCATCTTGAAAACATTTTGGCTTGCTTTAGCACTATGAGTGTACGCCAGCTGTATTGGGTGCTGGGCTGGAAATAACTAAACGTAAAAGCTATTCATATTCTATTGATTTATCCTACGTAAAACCAACACAAACTCATTCTTTAAATTCAATTAATATTCAGTAAACTCTTTTGAAATAATAATAACCATCCATAGTTTATTTTTTTATATGTGGGTTTTGGTTGTGTCTCTATATGTGCAACATGTACGTCTTATAAAGCCAATGAGCATATGTTAACTTCAGAAGGTGCACCTAGGTATGACTGTTGCAATGGGAAATCTCTTCCACTTGTATAGTAGCACCATTTAGTGCTCTCAACAGCCACCATATCATTAGCTTGTATATGCTCATATACATGAGGTGTTCAACAACTATCATCTTTTAGCCCTTTTGAGAGCATTTATTAGAAGGATAAAATAAACTTCTTACATCTCGCTGTGAAGGATGATTTGCTTGTTTCTAATCCTAGTGATAAATGTGCACAAATGGATGAGGTGCATATGACTACAGTATCCTTGATTGACTTTTTTTGGGCTTTTATGAGAGCCTTGAGGTGTTTGTGTTGAGCGGTCTAGCCATGAAGGCTTACATTAAATGCGTTTTGTTGCGATGGCATCATGTAATCACAAACTCATTTCCATATTTCTCAGTTGCATATTTTTTTACCAATGTATACCACACCAATATTTTGTGTTTCCCTTAGGGATGGGATTCACTAGACACTGTAATTGCAGCTGAAGGCCTGGCCTTGACTCTCCAATCTGTTGGCAATTTAAGGGAAGCACAGGATCTTCTGGAACGGTAAATCAGTCCTTTGATTCAAGTGCCATTGATGTTTTTCTCTAATATGAATGTTATCGTTGGTTCATGATTGCTTGATGTGGTGGATATTTCTTTTGTATATATCCACAGGTGCCTTGATGTCAGAAAGACCATACTTGGTGAAGACCATATCCAGGTGTTCTATTTTCACTTGCCCTAGTGGTCAGATGCTTTTGTAATCTTGTGCTTCTTTGAAATATGATACTTGAATAGTTCAAGAAAATTTCTCAAAAATATTATCATAATGAAATATTGGCACATCATTCATAGTAAGAATGATATGTGACACTGAAATCCCGTTATTTTCCACATGATTTTTTTTTTGAAATGGCAAATATTATAAAAGAATCAGAAGGGACACCTGAAAGGGAATTCCCGAAGTTACAGAACAAAAAATAAAAAACTAATTACACAATGAATAGAACATCAAATAGGAAATTGATCAGACCAATTCATCGAGTTGCATACCACGCCTCTTCTAGCCAACGCATCCGCCTTCTCGTTAGCAGACCTTCTAACATGGATCAACTCAATATCTAATTCTGCTAATAATGGATCAACTCACCTTTTTTATGCCATTGAAAGCCGCTTGGACTTCCGCCTCCGTAGCGTCAGTCACACCTAAAGGGCCCCCAAAAGTCCAAAGAACCTTCCCCGGCATCATCACGACATAAACCCTGCCGGCATCATCACGACATAAACCTTCTCAAGAAGTGTTAAAATAAACTTTGATTTTCCACGTGACTTCGTTTGTTGTTTTTCTTCATCTCTTTTTTTAATATCAATGCTTTTGGAATGGAATTTGGTAATGTCCATATTTTTGCAGTTTGGCATCCCTTATGTGTGTCTGTGCTTGATGGGGGACAATTTGCAAGATATTCCAGCATGTTGTAGCAGTTTACACAGAAAAATCCTTAAAATGAACGCTTACTGCCCCAATTTGAGGAAAACTAAAAGCATGGTTTTAAATTTCGGCCGAAACATAAGAAATTACATTACTGAGGGAGGTCTTGAGAAGAAAATAAAAAACAAGAAACACCACAACATCACGGCATTTTTAATCTTGGTGTTTTATCAAAATGTTGCAGGAAAAAAATCACATTATTTTTAAGTAGTCAATAATATTGGTTTCTATGCCCCACGGGTGCATACTATCACAAAAACAAGAGAAAGCCCTTCCCTCTCTTTTGTTTCTTGTAGCCCTCATATCATCCTAGAGGAGGTCCTAGTAATGTCCCATCTTTCGGTAATACGGTCAACTTTTAGTCATTGTTTTGATATCTAAAATTTCAACACCATTAAGAAAAAACATCTCAATATTCGAAGAGGACATGGTTTGGGGGCATTATTCGTAAACCGTCATCCATGATGGCAAGTGTTTGATCTTCTGTTGGTACATAAGATTGGAGTAAGTCATGAAGACAGAACCCCCTAAGGATTTTTTGGTGTTACTTCATCATTGGGCAAGTTTCTATGTGCATTTTTTGGTGGGTTGGGGGTTGGGGTCTATGCAAATTGGTTAACTTGGCATTCGGAGCAAGGATCTAGTAGTCGAAATCCGATTTCTTTCATGCTTGCCAAAATATGATAAGCATCTTACCATATCATTCAACACACATTGTTTTGGGCAATACAATCTATTTTTTTGGATCAATAATTTATGTATCGAATGAGGAACTCACTGATTGGGCACTATTAAAAAAAAAATGATACATAAATTATTTTCTTTGTATCACTTACTAGAAAGGCGATGTGTGTCAGTATTAGTTGATGCTCAAAATTTTGATATGGAAGAATGCCTTATACAATGCTACAATGCTTTAGTTTTGTTTTGTGGTTTTTTGTTCTTGGGTTTGGCACAAGTCGTCTTTTCCAATTATTGAATTAATGACTATGGAAATGCTATTTTGCTTGTCCGACAAATAACATTTCCTTTCTTTGAGTGTAGGTGGCTGCCAATATGCTTCATTTGGCAAGAGTAGAGATGTTTAGTTCTAATCGGCTAAGGAAATTTGACATTTCTAAAGCAAATGCTGAACTTGATAAGGCTAAGCTTCTTTTAGATAATTCAATAAGGTTTGATATTGTTCTTGCTATTTATTTTTATCATTATTGGATGCTTGATTGTAACTTTCAAATCTAAAAGAACTTTCCAAAGGAAAACTCTTATCTTTATTGCATGTGCTTTGGATAGAACTGAAAGGAGGCATGACCTAATTGTTGCATATCTTATCTACGACTACATTAGCTTCTCAAAGGTGAAGATTTCCAAAAATAGTGTTGACCTTGTTATGGAAAAAATTTCTTCTAGGCTCTGTTTTGATGTGAAATTATATGAAACTGAAACTACCAATAATTGCAAAAATCCATTTGTACTATCCATAAAATTTGGGATTTTAGAAAATTGTGTCAATGAATTGTTTTGGAAACATTCTATAGAATCGCATAAGTATTTAATTTTTTATTCCTGTCCCTTTTTTATTGGGCTTCTTGTTTTTTTTTTTTTTTTAAAGATATTTGATTGGTCTAATATATGATATATGACAAAACATTAAAAAGAAACATGCTAAGAAGCACTGATTGGCTATGCTAGACGACTGTGGGTCCAACTCATTGACTTTTGTCAAACCGTGATTATATGTTCCTAAGCCATTGATAATAGTTCTAACAAAACGGTATCTTTTATTTCAAAATCATCATTCTCTAATTTGAAGAGTGGCTAGACCTTTCTAATTGAACAATAGTTTTAGTTTAGGAGGAGCTCATATATTGTCTGACGAATAGTTACATAGAAGATCTATGTTAGAATTCATAGTGGGGATTTTTCTTCAAATTCAAATAAATGAATGGCTTGTATTGTTGTGAGTCATAGTAGATTTTTTTCAAATGCACAAAAAAAAAAATAATGTCCTTTTCCACCACCTCTTTTATGATCACCTTCAAAAAAAGCTTAATATGTTCTGCAAAAGTTGGAATCTTCTACTGAATACTTATTTGTAGAACATAACAATTAAACCAATCTGCAGTTGGGGTAACAAACTCTTGAACTTTTGATGGCCAGATGACAGACTCTTTGAACTTTAGAGACAAAATTCCGCCCAAGCAATTATGCCAATTATTTTCTTTTCCTTGACAGGATAGCACGCTTAGTTTTGGACAGTCCAAAAGAAAATATAAGCAACCTCCAGAATGGTGTAGAGGCAAGACACACCGAGAAGGATGGTCATGCAGCACTCCTCATACTGGTTAGTTTATGTTAATTTACAAGTATTTGAAATTCAGGAAAGAGTTATTTCTGGTTGGGTGATGATTTTGCTTTTAACCACTGTTCAAGTTTTCATGTGACACTCGTAGTCTGGTCGATTCTATTCTCATTAAATCATTAACCATCACCAACGCCCATGCTTTATCTTAAGACCAATTATTAGTTAACAATTTGAGTGGTCTTTTAAGTATCAGCACAATGTAAATATAGTGATATTCATAGGAAACTTCCCCAAGCTTTTCTAGTTATTCTCCTTCCCTATTCTGACCTTTAGAAGCTACGTTTTTCAATAAATGTTTATTATACCTGAAATTCGTATAGGTATTATTGTTTCTTCTTTTTCCTAAGTGTGTTTCTTAGCCAGAGCTGTCCCAACTAATATCGTCATTCGCCTTTCTATCCTTCAACGCACAAAATCATCCTTCCATCCTCATGAGACCTTTATTCTATTGGTCTCACATAAATTAAATCTCCAATACTGGTCGAAGAGAAGGCAGCAACACACATTTATAGATTGATTGAATTTTACTCGACCAAGAAGGCGCCTCGAGTTTTCTGGTGAACTTTGTGGGGGGACTAATATTGTTGCTCCTACAAGATTTGTTGGAATTCAATACAATAGACTGGAGCAATAGTAGGGAAATGAAGACACTGAACTGAACACTTCCCCAGAAAATCATCGTGGTTATGTCTGGAAAGGTTTCTTAATTGAAGGAGGATCCTTGGTGAAGATCTCAACATGCATCGACTAAGTGGTTCTTTCTATCGCAGTTAGTACACTAAAATCTGACAAGAGTTCCCCAGATAGAAGCAATGCATCATGCAGAAAGTAACATGTTTTTCCAAGATTTTGCAATTTTTCCATTAGTAATCTATTCTCAAATTATAGAGGTGGAATTATCTAGCTTTATGGGGTATCTAATTGTAGAAGGGAATTAGCTCTCATATTCTTACCATGTTTTCATGTTGTTGCATATGATGATGGGTAAACTGTTATCACTATATTCATGATGATCATAATTCTGCTTTTGAAGTTTGATGGATTACAGTTGTGTACACAGTTGCAATCACTAGATGAGCTTGGACTTTTGGAAATCACAAAACACGAATTGCAAGAATTAAAGGTCAGTTATTTGTACCCTCAAAGTATTTATCTCTAAAAGACCATTCGGATATTTTTAGATGTGCATCTAAACTCCCGTTTGAGATTATATTATTTTATTATCGATCTTATGACTTCTTGCATAGGTTCAGTTCTCAATGGTTGATCCCATTATCTTTATTAAGGTTGGGTATGGTTTCGGAGAAATCGTTGCATGATGCATCTCACTGGCACAATTTATCTTGGTCATTAGTCATTGCTGAAATATCCTGTTGTAACAGCTATGAATATCTTTTCAGCTACCAGATGTCTATTTATAAAGGGAAGGGAGAGAAATGAAGGAGGACGGTGGCAATCATGGGAGAAGGAATGAGAAAGAAATAAAGAAGGGAGGAGGATGGTGACTGCAAGATCGGCCAATTGGGAAAGGAGAAGAAAGGAAGAAAAGAGGGAGAGAGGGGTCTTTACATCGGTCGGGCGGAGAGGGGATGGTTAAGAAGAAAGAAAGGAGGGGGGAGGGAAAGGGCTGTGTCCAAGAGAAGAAGGGAAGGGGTTTCTTTCAATCCATTAACAAAGTTAAGGGGTTTTGGGTTTAATAGAGAGGGGTGTATGGGTTTAAGTGGAGGGCCAAAGAGGGTAGTCAACAGAAAATAAGGAGGGCTTTTAATGTTTTAAGTGGTTGGCCATAGTGGAGGACCAATGAGTTTATGAGGCTAGGTTAGGATTTTTAGTGCTAGCCAGGTAGGGGAACCAATAGGATATAAGGTATCATTAAGTGGGTTTGGGCTTGGGTTTAAGATGGTGTGCCATGGGTGATAGAGTAGTAGGTGGGCCATAGGTTGATGTGTACATCCCCCACATGTACGACTTATAAAACGTGAATTAAAATACAAAATAAAGCTCCAAATAAATTTAAAAAAAGGTCCACATAACTATAAATCTAAGAGTAAATCACATCATATTTTACTGTTAGTGCTCATCTTTGTGTCTTCCCTAGCTTGCTTACTTACTAAACGACTACTGAGGTTATTTGTGTTGGCTAATTCAAGTGATAATTGACAATCAGGAACCGGATGCAACTCCAATTGAAGCTGAGCATGCTCTTCGTCAGTGTATTTCAATCTTCAAAGAGGTATTTACATTGAGATGCACAAAAAATGTATTTGATTCTCAGTTCCATTTTGTGCGTCACCTCTATTATTATTTTTTGTCCAAGTCAACAAAGATCATATGATCACAGACTAGTCGGATTTCAATCTGTTTGCTAAGTTGTTGAGAAGTGTCCTTACAATTTGAGGGCATTTGAGTCATTTTTATTTATGTTATATTAATTGCCTTTCCTTTATACTTTTGTATGTTCATTGCACTATAAAAACACTTAGTCAATTCCTTTAGCAAATTAATGCCCCCCCCCCCCCCTTTCTCTCAATAATGGCACTCTTCCCATTACTAACACTCTCTAATGACTTGCGGGAGGCTGACACAGTTCCCAAGAAGCTATCAACTAATAAAAAAATGTGTTTAATAACGAGAGGAGTGCCATTATCAAAGCAAAGGAACGTGGTTATCATTTCCCATCTTTCTTTTTTTCTGTATCATCAATGTGAAAGACATCTCATGAACTTTCATTTTCTTCATCACTCTTTTTAAGATTGCTAGACAATTACCTACTTGTTTCCTAAAGATTTTTCAGTCGTCTGGTACTTCATGGGTGTTCTCCTAATTTTGGGAAAGAGGCTTTTCGTGTGGCGGTCAAAGGCCACTTGGAAGGAAAGGAAAATCACAACGGCAAATTTTCCATGTGCTCTCACTTGGGGAACTTGGGATGAAAGAAATAAACGAACTTTTGAGAGGGGGGGGACAACCAAATCTGTGCATTCTTAAATTTGGATATCAAGCTCTATATCGTCGAGGTTTTGAAGAAAAGACTCCTATGGGTTTATAAATTATTGATGTATTTCTGGACTGGAAAGTGATTCTAATTAACAGCATTGTGGAGGGGTTTTAGTAACTCATAAAGAAGGGAAGTGGAGTGGTTTTAGGAACCCATAATGTATTACCTTGATCAATTGGTACCATTGATTCTAGTGAACAGGATTGGTCCTACTCATTGGACTGATCATTCTTTCAGAGAACTCCAGCTGCCTTTTAGAGGTGGTGACATCCAATGTGATGGCATGGACGAAATGGTTTGAGTCTGGGACCAAGGAAGTGGGCTGTTTTGGTGCTTCAAATTAATACTAGTACAGGATTGTGTCATACTTTTTAAACACATCCTTACAGGTGCCAACAACATTGCGGATACTTTACCTAGAGAAGAGGGGGATTGAGCTGAGTGTATAATGCGAGACAGATTCACTTTTGTCGTGTTTCACAATGCACTTGTATTATTCATCTCTACTTTTCTTCTTTTTTGTTTCTTTTTTTTTTGCTGCACCTATAGACCATCTCAGTCTTTGGGTTTTGCCTTATCTCTTTTAATAAATGATTTTCCATTAAAAAACAAAGGTTTAAATTCTAGATGCATTTAGAATTTCCCTCGGCAAACTTATAATTTGTTTGGTTACTGTTGACCAGCGATCCTTTGGGATTCAACTCAATTAACATGTTTATTTAGCATGAAATTTCAGTTCCATTTACCAATGGAAGACTTGAACAATGTAAAAGAAATGGTCAATGAATTGGACTGTTATTCTTAATGAAAAGGTTTGCTGTGCAGCCTGGTATTCGGCGCTCTGTATTAAATTCAGCAGAAGTAAAAGCAGAGTATTTGTCATGCTTGAAGCATCTTGTGAGCCTCTTAAGTGGAACCACGAGCAAGGAAGTGCATCAATCAAGGCCAACGCTCCAAGAACTGAAAGATGAAATCCGACTCTTGGAAGCCGAACTCACACCCAACAGGAAGCGCAGAAACTAATGTCCGCACAAACCAGACAAGTTCAGATCATCTTTTGAAAATCATGTTCTACTTTAATCTGTTTCTTTCATTTCTTGGAAGAAACAAACGGCTGGGTTTTCTTTTGTTTAAAATCAATGAAGCAGAGGTGGGGCCTAATAAGTGTCTTTTGGAAATAAATGGTAGGCACTATGGTAATTTATGAAGTTGGCCAAACTCTCTGATGATATTTCATTAACTGTTAGATGAATGGTTGTAAATGATGAGATTGCCGATCCTTGTGTTGCAAGTGACACCCCTATTCAACAAACTCTCTTTATATTTCATGTTTCAAGAGGGTTTTCTTTATATTACATTTGTGTTTGAGAAGAACATAACCTCCCAAAGTTTTTTTTTTTTTTTTTTTATGTTGCCAAAATAAATATTGTTCCAGATACCAATATTATTCTCCCCTTTGTCAAAGAACTTAAGAATTGCTTGCTTCAGAACTAAGAAATATTAGCAATTGATCTGGGATTCGTTAATCTGGGTTTTAAGAAACTCGCATCAGGTGTCATTGCAACGTTGCAGGAATGGATCATAAAACATAGGGGTGATTGTGAAGAAAGATGGATCATAAAACATAGGGGTGTCACTTGAAACACAGCTGTGCGTCGCGGCAATTAGGGATACGCTTCGTCTTTGTTCCATGACAGGGAGAATCTCTTCACACGCAATATTTCAATATCTTTGTTCCATGACAGATTCAGAAATGACATGAGCAGTGTTTGGTCCTATTGCAAACATGGTCAGAGCTGTAATTCACAGTATATTTTTTTCACTTAGGCCTAGGAGTGCTAAAACATGGAACAGAAAGGCACCATTTTCAACACCCAAAAAATACTCTTCAAACTGTACCCATGGAAACTTGCAGCTTCCGATCTCTGAGATCAATAAGTCGATGCATTGACAATGAAAACAAGGAACAAAATTGCAATCAACAAGGTGGGCTACAGGCGTATGGAGATGGTAATTTCCAAAAAAACACATTTGTATTTGAGGAACAATGAGTAAAGTCTGCACATAAATGCCTCCATAACCCATATCGCATCCAGCCTTCGTTATTGTTGTTATCAAAGTATAGCTTGGTGGAGTAAGAAGAGGAAAAACTGAAGTTAGGGCTCACAATACCAGGAAGAATATTATACTACTTGAGTTAATGTTTCATGCTAATTTTTTTTTTTAAAGTGTTTGTTTCATGTTAATTTGATAGTGCCTATCATTAGGATGTTCCTAGTGGCACTTACTCTAATTATGCTTAAGTGAATTTTTTAAAATATAACATTTCATGGTGTTGGAGTGTCATCAATCTGAAAGTGGCATCAGATCTAGATCAAGAGGCGGCATGTTATCAATATGAAATCCTAAACTATCTCCTTCAATTTCTAGACCATAATCTCATTCATTAGTGTATCTTGAAACCCTGGCGTTCTTCCCTCATATTTTTAAAACCATACTTCTCTACTTTCTATCCTCCAACCATACATCTACTTAAAACCCAAGATTTTGCTTGAAGTTTCTAAATCCTAGTTCAAAACCCTAGTCTCCAATCTATTCCAAATTCCAGCCCTATAAAAAACCTTTGTGTGGGCTGGGATACAGCCTTCATGTGGACTGCTCTGTAGTCTTGTGGATCTTCATGCAGTCTTTGTTAACTGTTGAGAAGTGTGATATACTATTGACCTGTAGCTGCTTCGTGTGGACTCCAGTGCAGTATTGGAGTAGATTAGTAACTTTGATTGTTGTGTTCTTATGGGGACATCTGCATATCCATGTGAATTGTTGTGCCACCTTGTCGGATGTTTTGCCTTCTTGTGGGTTGTGCTGCATTTTTGGGGATTGTTTTGTCGTTTGGTCCTATTATTTCATAGGATGATTTCAATGGTTGCCAGAGGAAGCGCCAGTGTGTCAAGGGGAGACCTGGGCAGTGATAGAAGATGTGCATAATTTCATGTGCTGACTCACATGTAAGCGTGGACATGTTTCACTTTTAGTGGAATGTGATCCAAAGGAAGCAAAAGAAATAAAGATGGTGAGTATTACAGCTTCCAGAGATCAAATAAAGATCACGCCGAGTTGCATAATAAACTTCACAAGGTCTTACAACAAAAGTTGGTGGGCTACAAGCAGATGGAAAACATAATTTCCAAAAACACACTTGTACTTGAGGAACAATTAATAAAATATGCTCATAAATGCCTCCATAACCCACATTTCATTTGACTTCCGTTGTTATTGTTATTAAAGTAAAGGTTAGTGGAGTAAGAAGAGGAAGGGCAATAGATACCACACACCCAAAGAAAACGGCTGATGCTCGTGGAATATTTGATGCCAATTAGCACACAGTTACATGAGACAAACCCCACCCCAAAGTCCCAAACCCAAACACCCTAAAGCTCCTTTCGGGCAAGACACCCTAACATTCGAAAAGAAACCGAATATCAAATAGAGCTCGAGGATCCTCTCATTCATTCTCATTTGAGGTATCCACCTTCTCTCCAAAGATCCAAAAGTAATGAAAAGCAATCCAATCATTGATTGATAAGACATTGAAGGACCACACCTGATGGGCACAAGGTCAATTGAGATGACATTGTCACACTGACGGTGATTGCCTAAATCAAGCAGCAACAAATATCTCTTGTGATAAATCTTAAATTGAAAATAAAAGAAATCCATCTAAAGAAAAGTTGTTAGCACTGATGACAGGCACCAAATTCACATCACTTTGCAACTAAATCCCCACCAACCAAGTGCCAACAAAGGGAGATGGCAGAAATGACACTGAATAATTCCATCATCAAATTATGAATCCAAGACACCAAACCACCGTTTATAAACCTGTCTCAATAGCTCCTACAACTAACAAAATTCAAATAGAATCTATCACCAACAGGCCAACAATGTGTGACAGAGAGGCCACCATGATTAGAAATTCCTCTCCTTGTCCAAAACCATAATCACAATGATTAGAGAATCAGCGTGACATCAATGTGAATTAATATGTGTACACTCGTTTCTTCAACAAAGATTCCATGTGGTACACCGCTATGGGACCAGTTAGCATCACAAATTGATAGAGACGAATGTATGTTCCCTAAACCAAATCGAATTCTCTCATGATGCCTTCCTCAAAAAATCCTACTCAAGCTTATTCTTCCCTCGACTAACGAAGACTAACGAAGAGATCTTAGAACAACTTTCCCAAGAAATACCCCACTTGTTTCTTGAGAAGAGATAGGAAACATGGGCAATACCATTTGACTATAGTTGCTTCAGCTCCTTGTTTGAAGAATTTATTACGAAAATAGAGATGAGATAACAAATCAAGTGTTTCACCAAGATTTCGAACAGCTGTAGTGAATTCAAGTTGATTTGTGTTTCGCTTCTTCCTCTGGAAACAAGATCAAAGAATTCTCAATCATGATCCTTGCGGGATGAATAAGCTATATAGGATACAAAAAAGCTATGATTTGTGGACACAGACACGATTGTCGCGTGTCGACACTGACACGGAGTGTTTGACACCGCAAACCCCCAAAATTTAGAAACGGGGACACAGCTAAAATAGAAAGTATACATAATCATAATTTGTCGATATGGATTCGTGTGTCGAGTTTCGACATGGATATGATTTGTCTCACATGGCAACATCTAAAAATCTAGAAATTGTGACATGTGCGTACACATAAAATTATTGATTATTACTCAATTATGTGTCCACACACCCGCATTAACTCTAACACTCCGAGCAATATATTTAAACATGTTCAATGGAGTGTTGACACGTGTGGACACGCTTGTCGTGTCGAACACGGCAGGACACGTGTGTCAGCAATAAAATCAAAGTGTCGGCTAAATCATAGCAAAAAAGAAACTCCAGATATTTGATACTTTTCTCCAAAGGAATTAGGCTCCTTGCTGATATGCTAATCATGGTTATGTGGATCTAGGATTGCTCAAAAAGGAAATCAGGTTGGATATAGGGAGAGTCTCCTCGCTAGCTAACCAAAGTTCTAGTAATTGGATCACTACCTCCATTCAGTCACAGTCAAAAGGATTTCACATGGTCTACAGGGAGACAAATGGCAAATCACAAAATTATATGTATATTTCATTTAAAACTTGACATTTTATGTCAAACATATAGGAGGTGTGCTATTCTCCTTCATAAATGGACAATCATAATGCTTCAGCTTCCATTAATAAAAATTATTACTTCTTTTACAAATAGAAACGTGTTTTGCTACACTCAAGCACGGGCATAATTATCAAATGAGCACAGATATTGATGTGTACATCTTCATTCCCATTTACGTCTCTGCATCTGCTTTTGTTTTTTGTAACACCATCTATATTTGGAGTACCCATTACATGTATAATACCTTCTGGAGCACACACACTGAAATGTAAATATTTGTGTACACCTACTCCCTGAATTTCCATGTTAACAGTTTTACGTCTCTGCATCTGCTTTTGTTTTTTGTAACACCATTTATATTTGGAGTACCCATTACATGTATAATACCTTCTGGAGCACACACACTGAAATGTAAATATTTGTGTACACCTACTCCCTGAATTTCCATGTTAACAGTTTCACAAAAGCAGTTCTAAACATCTACACGAGATCAACCAATGATGATTGTGTACACACAAGGATCGGTCATCTCCAAGGATTCTCTGCTTAATGAAGTCAAAAGAAAAGGAAATACAAAATTAACTTCATCAGCTGTTACTACTATGCTTACAACATTTTTCATGGTCTCATTAACATTGTCATTCATTCATGACAAGTAAAACAGGGTAAGGTCAACATTTATTCAACTAGGCAATGATACCCATGGGTGGAAAGAAACACTAAAACCTAAATATGACTAAATAAAAATATTTATGCTGCATGCAATGCTAGCTTATATTTGCAACAAAAGCAATAATTACACCATACGTTCATATGAATACCAAAACATGAAGTGTTTGGTAATCAGATCAATTTAAGGTTTTGCACAGAAATCTCAAATTAATAAATACAACAATAATCAGCCCCAAGCCTCACCCAGCAGAGAAGGAGAAACAAATAGGCAGTCATAGAAGTAAATACAAAAGGTAACATATGCTAAGATCAAAGGCAAAACTTCCTACATGTACTTGTAGCAAGATGAACAAAAACATAGCAACATCAATCTCAAAACAGTTAACGATAAAATTCAATTGAAACCCAATCAAACTAGCAGAGTAATTTCCTAATACACTTGCTAGTTCCACAAAGCCAATGTAATATGCATCCTTTCTTAAAATAAAATAGAGCAACAAAGCAGCTGCAAATACATTACAGGGACCTGTTCATACTAGATACATAGACACACATGGAGGAAATCGGTAGTCAGTTGAGAATGCATAACAAAAGGTTCTACCCATGGGTGTATCATTGAACCCATAAAATATTACAGAGAAAAACAATGTTCAGCACAACTGGGAAACAAAGAAAATCAAGATTTCATTGAGATAGAAATACAAAAAAGACCTAAAAGCACCCCTACTGTTTACAACATCAACGAGTAAACCATTACTCAAACAAGAAAACTTCTATAAATTAGAACAAAATAATAGTTTACGACAAATTGCCACCACTCTGCTGCCACAAATTGATGATGTCAGTGGCCTGATTTAGAAGGATAATCATTCTCTTCTGAGAAATCCAGGGCTTGCTCTCCAGCTTGGACTTGAGCTCTTCCCAAGCGTCCTTCCTCGGCCAAAAGTAGTAAGGGCTGAGAGGGATAGTGCCATGACCAGGTATGACCTGATCAAGAGCAAGACCAATGTTTTTCTCCAGCCAAATAAATTTCAAAACAAGCCTAGGTTTTTCCACCGGCTTCACAAGTACCCCAATCTTCTGCGAATTCAAAAGGACAAAAACTAAATGAAAAAACCCACATGAACAATGGTGTCAAAACCAACTGAAATGACAGAAAGAACAACCTGTGTAGGACTGAATTATGCAAAGACACAATGAAACTGACAAAAAGGGAATCTGAATGAAAGAACTAAAGGAACCCAGATGGAAAATGATACTCAAAACCAATTAAAATAGAGAAAAAGATGGAATACGTGACAGGTTATAAGAAGACAAAGACCTCTTTCCCTTCTAATTTGGATTCTTGTAAAGCTGATGAATCCTCAGCAGCTTCAACTGTAGCTGCTTCTGCTGCTACTGTTGCTGAAATCACTCCCCTTGTGTTGTTGGGTCTCTTATTTTTAACTCCAACGGTCGAGAAATTCAAATAAGAGGACACCTTGGGGTTGATGGAGGTTGAGGTTCTGAAGGGGGTTTTGAGAATAAGCTTTTGAGAAGGAAAATCGGAGTGCTTCAGAGCGCATACACTGTTTGCAGGGGCAGCCATGGATATCATCATCATCATAATAAAGATGGTTATTGGATAAATATGGAGGATTGAAGGGGGAGTAGGAAGAGGGTAAGGTAGATTGAGAAAAAAAGATTACTCAATTTTCCTTCTCTGATTTGGATAAGGGGGCTGGCTCAATTTTGAAGGTTACTTCCTCCAACTTGATTGATTGTAATGTAGAAGAGAAAAAAGGGTCCATTTTAAGGAGGATTGAAAGTTGTACGGTGATAGGGATAGGGTTGTCAATGGACTCGGAAGGTCCAGTGGATCCGAAGGTAGTGAATAGGATTTCGGTACAACAAGTGGATCGGATGATGTCTATTGGATCCATCCCCTAAATTCCGAAATTGGACCGCGCAACCCAGACATGGTTAACCCCAAGACCCAATGGGCGTCCCTTTTGTATTTATATATGGACTAAAGCATGACTCCCGTCAGTGAGAATAGAAGGTACCAATGTGGAAAAATACCCTTTGTATTTCATTCATTTATGTTTACTTTTGAGGGCATTTTCGTAACATTAAAAATACCCTGACAACCCCCTCTTTAGTTTCTTCCTTCTCCTCTCCTTCCCTATATTAAGCCCCAAATTGTGTACTTGCATAAGTAGGACCTAGATACTCTGATGGACGGTCCTATTCGAATTGAAATGTGACCGAGACTCAAAAAGTAGAGATCCGTGGACCTATTTCTAACCAATTTCATTGCCATTGATTAGGTATAGTTTATCTACAAATGAGAGGATTAGGATCATCCAATGGAGATTATTTTTGGGTTGCACATGGTGGGCCCATCATGGCCACAATTAAAAAATCCACACAAATCCGATGATCCAAATAAAAAATCATACAATTTATGAAGGAGAAAAAACTTTCCAAGGAAAAAAAGCTGGCTGTTAAGATTCTTAATCCCTTGATTTCTGCATGCCGCAATCTAACATTTCAACTTGAACTTACTAGATCAACAGCTGCGATCAACGGCCCACAAACACCAAGCACGGATGTCACTGTGTCCACTGAGTCATGATCCTTTTCATACATGGACTAATAGTCCTATTTGACCTTAAAATCACATCAAAAACATATAAACTCTTTGGAGAAGAACCGAACCCAAAGGGTGTGGCTCAACACTTAAAATCTTAAATGAGCCAACCCATTAAATGCTTCCACCAAACCCTTCCCTTCTTTCAAAACCTCCATGTAAGCAGCCACCACAAAAACACCAGCAACAGTAACCATCAAAGCCTTCCCTCACTCCCTCCAAATCAAAAACCCAAATCCATTTCAGCCAAACTCAGCAAATCACATGGGGAATTCTCTCCAAACACCCTTCAAACTCAACTCCAAATCCCCTCCAAAATCCACCCATCATCTTACTCTTCCCTCATCCAATCCTGCATTGATTCAAACTCCTTCGAAATCGGAAAATCCATCCACACCCAGATGCTATCTGATGGGTTTAGACCAGACACATTCCTTCAGACCAAAATCCTTATGCTCTATACTAAGACCCATGATCCTTTCGATTTATCAACTGCACGCCATTTGTTCGATGAAATGCTTGAACGAAACGCAACTTCTTGGAACATCATGATCCTTGCATACGCACAATCCGATGATCATAAAGAAGTCTTTAAGTTCTTTTCTAAGATGCAAGGATCAGGAATTCTACCAGATAAGTTCACCTTCCCTAGTATAGTCAAGGCTTGTGTAGCTCTAGAAGATAGAACTGGAGTTCAGCAGCTCCATGGTCTAATTCTAAAGAGTGGCTTGAACTATAATATGGTTGTTGGCAGTTCTCTAGTTGATGGGTATGCAAGATTGGGTTCAATGGATGATGCGGTTACTGCTCTTGATGAGCTTGATGGGAAAAATGTGATTGCTTGGAATGCAGTTACCAGTGGATATGTGAGGTTGATGAGGTGGGAAGAGGCTTGGGGAGCTTTTCATAGATTGCAAGGACTTGGTGTGGGCCCTGATCACTTCACTTTCGCGGTCGCAGTAAAGGTCGCTGGTGCGGTTAGATCACTCAGTAAAGGGAAGCAACTGCATGCTAACTTGATCACCTGTGGATTTGAGAGCGACATTTTTGTGAGCAATTCTCTTATTGATATGTATGCAAAATGCGGAGACACAGATGGTTGTTTGCAAGTTTTCGATTTGATGAGAGATAGGGATCAGGTGACATGGAATTCAATGATTTCTGCTCAATCCCAACTTGGGCATTTTGATGAGGCTGTGTTGCTGTTTAAGAGAATGCAGGATTTAGGCTTAAAGAGTGATCACTTCAACTTGGGTAGTGTTCTCATGGCTTGTGCTGGTTTAGCTGATGTTGAAACCGGTAAAGAGTTGCACGGTTACATGATTCGGAATTCACTTGATACAGATGTTGTTCTTGGTAGTGCGTTGGTAGATATGTACTCGAAGAGTGGCCATGTAGAACAAGCTCACAGAGCCTTCAACAAGTTGGTGCAAAAGAATGAGGTGTCTTGGAATGCACTAATTGCAGGGTATGTCCAGGAAGGGCAAGCAGACGAAGCTCTTGATATTTTCTGTAAAATGAAACTAGCAAACATTCGACCTGATCAATTTACACTTGTTAGCCTTCTAAGTCTCTCTGCCGATGAAATGAACGAGGACTGGGGGAAGCAAATTCATGCCCATATTATCAGAACTGTTAGTAGACAACATATAATCCTTGAAACTGAATTGGTTCATATGTACGGTAAATGCAGGAGATTGAACTATGCTCAAGAAGTTTTTGTTAGGATGCCAAAGAGGAATGCCTACACATGGAATTCATTAATTGTAGGATGTGAGCTAAATGAGCAAGCTGAGGAGGCATTAGAATTTTTCAATCAAATGCAGCTCAATGGGACAAAACCAGATTGCTTTTCTCTAGCTAGCGTGCTCTCTGCGTGCACTAGTCTTTCCAGCCCTAAAAAAGGGAAGCAAATTCATGGTTTCATAGTAAGAAATGGGTATGAAGAGGAGGTGGTTCTGAGGAGCACACTTGTTGATATGTACTCCAAGTGTGGACTCATGGACTATGCATGCAAGGCCTACGCAAAGATACATATAAAGGATGTCATCCTCCATAATGTGATGATTTCTGCATTTGTTAGTTGCGGTAGAGTTGATGATGCAAAATTAGTATTCAACCAGATGGAAGAAAGAAGCACAGTCTCATGGAATTCTATGCTTACAGGGTATGTGAAAGGTGGGTTTTTAAAGGAAACATTCAAATTCTTCCAAAGGATGATGGAAGGAAGCATAGAGCCCGATGACTTGACATTGGTCACCATGCTCGATTTATGCACAGACCTACCAGCTTTGGAGCAAGGAAAACAGCTACATGGTTATGTGATTAAGAAGGATTTTACACATAGTTCAGTAGTTTTGGACAGTTCATTAGTTGATATGTATGCAAAAGGGGGTAGCATTGAAGAAGCAAGGATATATTTTGATGGAATGACCGAGAGAAATGTTGTCTCATGGAATGCAATGATCAGTGGTTATGCAAAGCACGGGTATACTGGAGAAGTCCTCTCCCTCTTTGATAAAATGAAGGAGAGGGTAGACCCAAATGAGGTCACCTTTCTTTCTGTACTTTCTGCTTGTAGCCACACAGGACTGATAGAAGAAGGCCTAAAAATATTCATCTCCATGTTAGAAGTTGGGGTTGAGGCGAGAGCTGAGCATTACACCTGCATGGTTGATCTTCTTGGCCGCGCCGGGCATCTGGAAAATGCGGTAGAAGTCATTAAGAAGATGCCAGTCAAGCCAGAGGTGTCAACATGGGGAGCTCTATTAGGGGCCTGCAGAGTTCATCAGAATGTTGATTTGGGAAAATTTGCGGCCGAGCGCCTCTTTGAGTTAGACCCGAAAAATCCTGGACACTATGTTCTGATGTCCAACATTTTTGCTGCTGCAGGTAGATGGCAGGAGGCTGAACAAATGAGGAAATTAATGAAAACAAGGGGCGTAACAAAGGACCCAGGAATTAGCTGGATTGAGATTGATAATGAGATCCAGACTTTCCACGCTGGGGATCAGTCACATTCCCAAACCAAAGAGATCCATGCTATCTTGAAGCGTTTATCTAAACCTATGAAGTTAATGGGTTATGTTCCAGACACTAATTTCATTCTTCGCGACATCAAAAAACACAAGGAGAGTCATTTGCTTCAGCATAGTGAAAGATTAGCACTTGCTTTGGGACTTATTCGCTTGCCAGAGAAAGCCACGATCCGAGTTTTTAAGAACCTCCGCATTTGCGGTGATTGCCACACTGCAGTAAAGCTCATTTCCAAGATCACATGCCGAAAAATTATCATCAGGGATACCAACAGATTCCACCATTTTGAAAATGGGTTGTGTTCTTGTGGCGATTATTGGTAGATGGTGCTGCACTGATGTAACAGTCAACGGGTGACAAACAACATTTGATTAACTTATATAATGTGAGTTTATTCATCATTTTTTATCAAGGAAACAGTTAGCAAAGAAGTGCTTCACCAACAGTGTTTCAATAGCTGGTATGATGTTGAGCTCCTTCAACTCAAAAGCAATGAGATTTATAAACTAGGTGGTAAAAAAGATCCTCAAAAAATGATCAAGCTTAACATTGATGCTGGACTATTTCTAGGAAAGATTTTTGTGGGGGTGAGCAGTCAATGCTTTTTTAGATATTGGAAAGAAATTATCAAGGAATCAAAGATAAAGGCGAAGAAGATAAGTTTTGAGTCCATCTACCCCACCAAGTGATCAAGCTTAACTTTGATGGCTCGTCTTTTGGGAATTCAGGTCCAGTGAGCATTGGAGGTATTTTCAGAGATAGACGAGGTGCGATCCTATTGGCTTATGTGAGCCAGATTGGCATTACAATATCAAATAATGCAAGATTGGACACCTAGTAACAAGGATTATATTATAGAAAAGGTTATTGAGAGGGAAACTTTGTGTGGCAGGTGATTCAAAGAAAGTTATTTTATGGGCCTAAGAAATGGAGGGACGAGGAGACCTTTTCATTTTTTTTAATGCAATTGTTGACAGTGGTAAAGAGGTGGATGTGTCATTCATGTTCCTGAGACATCTACTGATGTAAGGATTGCCAAAGAGGGGCAATTAGTGATAATTTGCATGTGGCGCACGCTCTATCTAGTATATCTTCCTCTTTCTTTTAGCGAGTATTTCATTATTAAAAGAAAAAATCCTACTGAAAAGCCAGACCCAGTTTCGGACTTCTTGCTATATCAATATCACCTAATGTTTTGGAGCTACATTTTGCTGACATAGTTTTCAGGCTCAAAAATACTTACTCAGCAAGACTCAATGGGTTTTAGTCTTTGGTAGTGGCGCCGCAATTAAGACTTGGTGGGTTGTTGACTTTGGTAGCGGCGCCGCTATCAAAGGAGATTGTGTCAAGCTCACTAGATCTATTGGGGATATTCCTGCGGAAAAGGCCACGTTGGCCCGTGTGTGAGGCTCCACGTAGGGGTGCAACACAGGTCATTTTTTGGGAATTTGGTTTGAGCATTTAGCATAAAATCAGGTCAGGTTCGGGTTGATTCAATTTCATTTCTCACAAAAGCTTTAACATTACACGACCAGAATTGAAAGGATTTGGAAAGATATCAAGCGAAGTTTAGATAGATTTAAAAAATTATGCAAAAAAGCTGTTTTTCATATAAATTGCACTTACTAAATATGTTTGCCAAATTTCCAGGAAGGCGTAAGTCAGTAAGACCCTCAATCGCAATGCAATAGAGCTACGTTGCTTTTTTGGCAAATTTGACTGCAAACAAGAAGGTAAATTCACTTTCTTCCCGTACATATTTCCTAAACCCCAAGTGCGAACGAAAGTATGGAATTTAATTGCAGATCCCAAAAGAAAACATAAAAATACAACTTTATTAGTTCATGCAATAGACACTAGCTGAGATAATTTACACGAAAATTTGCACATGATACACTCATGAATTAGAACTGTCAAAATGGCTCAAATGAATTGGGACTCAACAGTGTTTCCTCAAGTTCTCGAAAGCCTCGGCAAACAGGCTCAGTTTGGCTTTGGGGAAGGGACAGCCGCTGCACCTCAGTCATATACCTGACATTGAAAAATCAAACATAAAACTGGCCATGTCAATTAACTTCAATGAAAATAAGAACCAGATGATATGAAACACAACGGCAAAATAAACTAGCCATGTTTTTCAAGTATAATTGGACACTGCAGAAAAACGAAGGAAAAATTCACTTGAAATACCAAATAAACTTTAAGGGTGTCACAAAATCAACGATAATTTGGTCATGTCTTGAATAAAAGGCATAATAAAGTGGAAAAAATAAAAGAAGGGGAAGAAAATGACCTATTTGCCGCACTTGCGATTTTGTCTCGAATCCCTTGGCTCATGACAGCGGGTTCCCCCAGTCTCAATGTTCCACCAAGAATGAGGGAAGTCCCAGTGGCACTCGTACCCATTTTTTGTGCAAGTACAGACATTGCCTGCTCACGAAGGACCATAAGCACTGACCGGAGAAGGCGCAACCTGAGATTTGGCGATGGCAAAATAGCTCCATTTGATAGCATTTGGTTATATGAGCTTGATACAGGTTCCGCTGCGCCCTTGCAAGCTGCAACAAGAGCCCTCACGACATCCTCATCCCCAACAAGTTCGACCCCTGAAACTGATCGTTCCTGCAAAAAGGTAGTCACTTAAAAAAAAAGGAATCCAAAAAGTGGTGGTACCATGGTAGTAGTGGTAGTATTTTTAACAAGAAGCTATAGTAACCTATAACATCAATTTCCATTAAGAGTGTAACTATTTAACAACTATTACTCTTGAAAAGATAGCTAACCTTGCAAAAAAAGAAAAGTAAAAATAAAAAAAGGAGCAGAGATTATATAATATAATGTACCAGTGCTGCTTTCTCAAGATGAAGACATAATGTATCTAAAGGGAAGCAAGCCCCGTCTCCAGGATAAAGCTGAGATCCAACCCTCCTCAGTACAGAACAAGCTTCTGCAACACCACCTTTTGAAAGAGCTTGATCAAGAAGTCTAGTCCAGGTTTCTCGGACAATACTGCTATCAATGTCTCCAGAATAGTTTGCAAAGTGGAGCATTTCCAGGCAAACCTGAGCGGAACAGCAAGTGCATGGAAAATATTACTTTAACATTTTTTTTGGAAAGCAACTAAAATTTTATTAGAAAAACAATAATCTCCAGGATGGGATGACCCCAGAGCCCGAAGTTATAAGACAAAGCAGCTATTTAGGTAATGAGAAGTAACTATTCCATACTGACATCCAGAGTCAAGAAAATTAGAAACGGAATTCTATATCCAAATCTAGTGGCTTAGAAAATTGTGAAGATCTGTTAGAGTTCTGGAAATGTCATAGCTTAAAATTGAAAAATAAAAGATACCCATGCTTAGCGTGGTAGGAAACCAATGATTGATTCTCAAAAGGCATAATGAACTGTTCAAGCTCAATAGTAACCAAAATAATTACTGAACTGCCTGATGTGTGGCTAAGTTGGGTCAATTTACATATTCCTTTTTTCGGAGAATGTGAAATATTGAATTTCTATATGTGATAATTTCTCCCCCTCCCAGGCTCCCAGCACCCCTATGATATTTGGGTCACTCTGCGAAATGAATGGTTAAGTAACATTCTGATGGAAATTTAGATTTTATCCATGGTTAACACCTGCAACAAAAGTTTTGCAAACCTAGGTGAATTCCACTTTCTACTGGACGAAGATCAAGTACTAAAGGATGAGTGTCCTCATTGACGGTGGAGAAATATCTTCAAGGACATAAAAAACTCTTATCCGAATGCTCGGATGCCAATACGGCCCATATCAACCATGTGCCATCTGTGTTTTCAATGATGACCCATGACCTGCAGAAAAAGAATTCAAGACTTCAATGTTCTGCTGCCTGCCTCTTTTGGCAGTTTGTATCTGTTTTTTTCTTTCCTAGTTGGGATTTGGGATGCAGGGATCTATTTATGAGTTTTTTAGCTAACTTTCAGATATGTCCATAGTATCAAACAAGACATATTTGGATCCTTTGCAAAAATCCAAATGTCTTCACTTGATGAATCTCCCTGAACTCTGACACCACGACAAATCCATGGTTTTAAATTTCGGCAGAAACATTTCATTTCAGATGACAATTTTCATTTCCAATAAAATGAATTTATCAAACATAACCGATAAATAGGTTCTAAGTGACAAATTGTCACTGGTGTAAATTCAAAATCCAATTATTCAATGTAAATAATCATATCAATGCTTATCTGGATACCCTATCGTCAAAAACATACCTCCCAAAGCTCAAATGGAACTGCATATTCATTGTATAATTGGGTAATACTCTTCAAATCTATTGATATCTCCTTGGCTTTGTCTTTGGCAGCTTGTGCAAGACTTCCATCAGCAACAAGATCCCTTTGCGGAAGTGGGTTGTTTGGAAGTGATTCACTTGTTCCAGAAGAATCTTCTAACATCGATGCTATAGCTTCCAGCTGTTCTTTAATGTTCATTTGAAATCGAAGAACAGAAAGCTTCCCTTCCACCAAATCCAACAATCCATTATCAAAAGTACCCCCTGTTGAACTTATTGGACCACCACTGTTGCTGGCACTTTTTGCCTGCAGAACTGCACTACTGAGGTACTGACGCCTGGTTCAGCCAAGACAACATATGTCATAAATCATAACAGACACCTAGCATATTTTCAGTTAGAACTTGGAAATCACAAAGTTCAACGAAAGTTTTACAAAATAAAAACGATCCACCACTAGAAAAAAATATATATTAAAAACAGTTTTTCCTCAACATACCTTTGTTCTAGGGTAGGGCCATCCCTTGCATTAGCACAGCGCCTTTCTGCTAACCTTAAGAGGACGTGAGCTGCTAGTATATGCTGTCTCTTCAAGACATAATATTGTGCTAGCAGTTCAAGATACTTCGTATGACTTGGAGTAGATTCCTTCAAATGACCTACCGAAGAAGCAGAAACAGCCCAAACCTACAGGAAAAAAAGAAAAAAAGAACAAAATGATATAAGACTGCGAAGATAGTAAGCCCATCAGATATTATTCACAAAGCTTTGAAAACATTGCAATCTGAGACTTATTTCAGAGGTGTTAATTTTAAGAGCATCGAGAAATTTCAAGGGAACCACAATAAATTCATCTTGGCAAACATGGTTTAAAATTTCAGCAGAAATTTCGGATTTCGGCCAGGCCGACACCAAAAGTACATGACTTCAGGGTTGGCCCAGATTTCGGCCATTTCTATATTTTTTTATTTTTTCTAATATTTTTGGGTTGTTACGAAATGTTGGCCGAAATTACTGAAATTTTGGAACACGGCCAAAAAAAAATTTTAATTACCGAATTTTGACCGAAATTTCAGTTTCGGCCACTGCTGAAACCAACACCGAAACTGAAATTTTAAACATTGTTGACAAACAATCTCAGGGCTTAAAGCTGAAGTACAAGCAGCCCAACCTCTTGTATCGGCTCTCGGCCAGCACTCTGCAGAAAAGGAACCAAATCGGATCCTCCATACTCCAGCAATTCACTTTCAAGGCCCAGTACAATCATTGTCCTGTACAAATGCTCATGAAAAGCTCTGTCGGATGACTGAACACTAAGTTGAACAATCTGACGTATGTATCTGTCCCGAGAAGCCTGGTCAAGGGCAGGTCGCCCGGCAGTAAATTTAACAGGAATGCCAAATTCCCTTTGTGCCCCTCGGTTCACAACTTCACCCTTCAGAGAACGAAGGGCATTGGTGATTATCTCATAGCATTGCTCACGTTGAGCAAGGGCATTTTCACGGCGGCTTACATCAATTTGTTCATTGAGAGAATCACCCATGGGATCAAGAGCATGAGCCTTCTGAAGAGGCAATCGGACCACGGCTTCATAAAATCTACAATACTTGAAACAATTCAGTATTAGTTTGTCGCAATTAACATCTTGATTATAAGGAAAAACAGGCTACAAAAAAATGCCAAATAAAAAATACAGTGATAAACAATACAAATAAAACCCTTGTCATAATAAGCAAAGCTGACCTTAAGTTTTCAAATCGTTTGCATACAGTGCTCAAATCAGCAGATTCTGGGACTTTCGTTAAGAAATTTAAAGCATCTCTAGCGAGCTTTTCCTTCTCCTCAGGGTCGGGAGTGACAACAGCTCTCTCAAGACACTCTACCGCTAGGAAAAATTTGTAGTCAGACTCATTGTAATAACTCGGGCAACCCTCCCTTAGTTTTCCGCTGATATCATCTACTGTCCCCCTGCCATCCGGACCAACATAGTACTGGAAAAAAATGAGAACGGTAAGTTTTATATTTTGTAAATAGCAATCAAGTTCTGAATGCAAATTACAACACATTCGCAGACTGAAATGGCCGATAAATCCAATATTGTAGAGGGGTCTCAGGAATTTGCTATGGAATTTATTTAACTGGTCAGAATTACCTCCATAAGTCCAGCTATAAGCCTCGTCGCAAGCTGGTCACCCTCCTCAGAACATACTAGTTGATGGAAAGTCAATTGAATTAGTTGCTGGCGTAAACTAGTATCGAATGCTTGAACCAAGCGCGTAAGATGATGATGTGAAAGAAGTTGAAGTAAAAAAAGTGCTTCACCGGATCTTCGAAGCAATCGTCTAATACATTCCATTGCCCTCACCTATATGACACACAATAGAAGTTAGTAAAAGAGAGGGAATGGCCTTACACAGGACAATATGGAACCAAGCAACCATTAAAATATATATATATATATATATATATATATATGAACCAAGCAACAATTGATTTACCTCCATGGCAGCCAGTTCTGCAGGACTATATGGAAGTCGTTGCCTTTTATTAGATGGCATCCCATTACCTGATTCAATGTTCCCTGAATAAGTGCCGAACATATTCCTTGCCATGGTTCGTTCACCAGCGACTAAATCTGAAGCAGCTCCATACAGAATAGAACCAGTTAAATCTCCTAGTCCGGCAACACAACCATAGAGCCCCCTTCTCTGATTTCTTCTAAACCGTAAAAACTGCTCTAAGGAGCGAATTTTGTTCTCAGCAATTTGCATTGCACCAACAGAAAGTCTACAAATAATAACCCCTCTTTCAAACCCAACATCAGAACCAACTTCTCCCCTAACGACCATCACGGGAAGCTCCCACATTGGGAGAAGCAACCGGGATGAGCACAAACAAAGTCCTTCATGGGCCCCAGAAAATACCGGCTCGGCTTCCTGAACAACCTGCCCCATGCTGAAGCTTCCAGTAGGAGTTCTAGTGTTTGACAATGCACTACTACCTCCAAGTTGTGGAATTCCAACGACTCTTGGATCCTCAAATACTTCAGCCGCTTTTTCAGCAATTGTGTTACTTATTAGGTTGTCTTCAACATAGACTAGCTTTGCCGCCAACATTAAACACATGGCCGCAGCTTCTCCAGCTCCAAATCGATTGAAGAAGTCCTCTAATATTGATCTTGGAGCATTGGACTCTAACAAACTTTGCAGAATGTCCACCGGCCTATTGAAAACTACTTCGATCATGCCCATGCTGCTCAAGACAACAATCCTCCTTCTAGGTAAGATGTGTTGAGTTGCCAGGTCTCCTCTAGCCCAAAGTTTTCCAGATGCATTCTCATGTGATTCCCCTAAGACTTCGAAACCACAAGAGTCTGCATCTGAGTACAACGACTGGACTGTGGCTGCAGTATCTGGGTGAGGTAAAATATCGGCCACAAAAAGCATTCGACCTTCAATGGCTAGGGATGATACTGATTCACGCAGGGCCCGAGAACTTCTTGCACTCACTCCAAAGTTACCAGAGAGAGATAATTGTGTACTTGAATCCCTGTTCACGATCAGAAGGGAGGACATGGTTGCGGGCGATGAATCAGAAAGGACAAGAGTGCCAGTGGAATAATAAGCCGCTTCTACCTTCAACACAAGATCCTCAGACGGGGCTCTACCAGCTACGGATGTGGTTCCAAAAGTAAGCCCACCACCAACACCCAAAGGAGGTGAAGGCCTGGTTGTCACAACTTTCAAGCAGCATGGTCTCGGACGAGAATTGCTTAATCCGGTTAAACCTCCAACAGAACCACTATGTCCACTAGATGGAGCAGTGGAGAGGTACATTCTTCTACCATCCGACAAAACAGCAACAAGGTGTAGCCATTTTGATTCCACGGTTGATAAAGGAGCAATGCAAACTATAGATGGTTTTGCTGGATGATTTACTCTTGATCCTGCAGACCGACGACCTCCAAACTGTGCATCCCTTCGATCAATCAAGTTCCTCTCTTCTGCAATTTTCTTAAGTGGGCCATCACCATTTACCCCCAGATCAAACACCTGAAGTTTCATCTCTTCCGTTCTTGAATATAGAATATGCCTTTCATTATCAATAACCATATCAACAATTGGATCAATGGATCCAAATTTAAGAACATTTGGTACAACCCATCTGAAGGACAAAATAGCATGTTTGAGCTGAGAAACTTAACTGCAAGGATAACAAGAGTCTGATGATATTGTGAAATAGACACTAGCATATGATGCTATAACATATCTTGAACGCCATGGTACATTATTTTGTTCCCAACAGGTGAAATAAAGATTTTAATATAAACCACTAAAACATAAACTAGGATTACTGTCCATGAAAATAAAAATTGCCAGCAATACCATGACATATATAGAGGAAATGTAACAGCACACAGCATATAAAAAACTACAGAAGAAGAAACCCCTAAAATTTGCCTAAGAGGTTAAGATAAATGTAATGTACCTTGAAATAAGACTACCCACACCTGCTGTGAGACAAACTTTACGACAACGCTTATGCCATCCTGACCCAGTTGTATACTGTATCTCATAAATGTGTCCATCGCGGCCTGCCAAAAAAATATGACCATTATCCGTGCATGTAATGCACGTCATAGTGACTCCATCAGATGATATAGTATACTCAGGTAAAGACTGTAAGGATAGCTCTGCATATGGATCTCCTCCATCACCGCTAGCGGAGCAGCATACTCCTACAAGAATCAACTAACCACAACACAAAAGGGGTGCATGAGTATTCAGTAAACACCACATTCATTACTAAAGAAATCAAATAAACAAGTCTGTGAAGTGACTAATTTTATCAGTGCCAAATACCAATACAATTCCCATATACAAACATAAATAAACATGTATGTATCTATAGCGTATAGTATGCAACAAGAATTGCATCCACATTTCCTTTGATATTGGAATTCTGCTTGTCGGTTGTTGAAAGCTTTTTTTGAATTGCAACAGATAAATAAGTCCTAAATAAAAATAGGACTAGAGGTGTGCCAATATCAAAACATGGGAGTGTTCATATTATAACAAAAAAAATAAAAAAACTACTACTTCAGTGTGAGATTAGAATCTTCATAAACTAAAACGAACCAAAGCGGTCATGCATTTGTGTTTGGGATTAAGAAAAAGATGAATAACTGTTAAAGTATAAAAGATTAAATACTGCCCTTCTCCAACAGCTTAAGCTTTTGGAGAAGTCAGTAAGTTTCTAACATGGTATTAGAGCCAAAGGTCTCAAGTTCAAACCTCCCCGATGTAAAAAAAAAAAAAAATCCACATGTAATGGTCGGTCCAAGGTGGGACCCCATGTGCCACGTGTTTGCCAAGTGGGCCACATGTGAGGAAGAGTGTTAAAGTATAAAAGATTAAATACTGCCCTTCTCCAACAGCTTAAGCTTTTGGAGAAGTCGGTAAGTTTCTAACAATAACTATTCTAACATTAATATCCATCAAGCAAAGGATAGCTGAAACTTTAATCCACTATGGATAACGTAAAGAATAAAACAAGAATAGCTGCCATAGTTGAATTAACTTAATTAAAAAAAGAAGTAAAGAAAATAACAATACTCCTACCTCAACAGGAGTGGCTAACACCAAAAGGTATTTGATGGCTTCCACAAAAATGTTGGGTTTGCATTTGGCAAGTCCAACAGCGCAAATTGCATGTTCCTCGCCACTATATTCAGGGCAATGACCATCCCTAAGCAAAAAGAGACGTTAGAAACAATAAATACCTAAGTAACCTACCATATAAAGTTCACAATCAATCCAACAAACTTTCATTCAGAAAAGTGGCACCAGAAACTAAATGTGCAAGAAAGAAGACCTCAACAAAGTTCCTAGAATAAAGTATCAACACAATTGTCTAGGAAAGCTATTGATATTTCTAGAATTTCCATGAAATGAAATTTCTTCTTTCCTCTTTATCATTCCACAAGAGATTCCTTTGGAGTTGATTGGGTGTCGAAATGAGAGACATGTAGCATGGAGTAAGATTTGCAAGGACAGGTTTGATAAAGGTGATCTGGGCCCTCCGAAAAAGGTACTTTTCTTCTAAGGAAAGAGCCTTCTCTCCACTCTCTCAATGACAGGATCCCAAAGACCTTCCGGAGGCCAACTTGCAATGGAAACCCTAAGTAAGAGTTCGGGATAGGGCCCTCCCTGCAACCAAGGATTATAACAATAGTCTTGGGATACAAGACGAGTCGCATCCCTAACTCTTAATTAGGCCTTTCTCTTTGCGTGGGTAGACCTGCAAAAAGCCTTTGGGATCCAATGGTCAAGTAGGGGGAATGGAAATTATCCCCTTGGAAAAAAAGAGAGTTATTTCTTAGCGGTATAATTACTCTGATTAAAGCAGTATTGGCTAATCTACAGCTACATTATATGTCGCTTTTTCATTGTCCGATGTCTGTCATCAATAGAATCGAACAATATCAAAGAAACTTCTTATGGAATGATAAAGAAGTGTAGAAAATATTATCTAGTAAATTGGAATGATGTTTGTAAGACCTGCAAAGAGGGAGGACTAGGCATTAGAAGGCTAAAAGCTGTGAATAAAGCCCTTTTTGGGAATGGCTCTGGAAATTTTGCAAAGACCAAGAATTTCTATGGAGATCTATGATAAATGCCAAATATGGTTCTACCTTCAGAAAATAAAATGGTCACTGGTGGATGAGCACAGGATCTAGAGTCATTATGAAGCTACAAAGAAGGCTAGTGTGTGTAATCAATCTAGATCTAGTAGACAAAAAACTATGGGACACCCGGATACATATTTAGCAATTGATGTTAAAATAACCAAGACTAAAATTGTATTACAAAAAGAATGGTAAAAAAAGTAGTTACCAGTCTTTCTTTTGAAGTAGAAAATTGTATCAAAACAAAATGAAAAATCTAATATACAAAGATCATGGAGCACAAGGAAAGAGTTCACATAGGGAAAAAACACAAAATCCAAAAAAAAGAAGCAAGAAGAGCCCCCTAAGGAGGTACATTTGTTTTGGACCCCATGTGCAGCATGTTGCATCAATTTTGTTGAATTAAGTGATGTGGCATCAGTGATTGAAAAATGAAAGAGACAGCCTCCTTCATTTACAAACATTTGGATTGGTAGATCTTTTGAAGAAATAGACTAATAATCATGGATTATTACCCATTTCAAAAAAAAAAAACATGGATTACTATAATCGGGAATGCTCAAACAACCCACTATTTGGCTCTTGAGAGCCTATGTAGGTATAAGATGGGATTGAGGTAGATTTATACTTCAAATGCTGGGGCGGGGTCATATTTTGAAACGCAAAGAGCAGTAATGCAGAGGAAGTTGTGAAAATTGTGCTTATAGATGAGGAATTGTGGAGCAAGGCTGACAAGATAATAAAGAGCCTAGAGCCTCTTGTAGGTCTTGAAATTGGATAGATGGTGATAAGAAACCTACCATAGATCATATATATGAGGTGATGGATCAAGCAAAACTTGCAATTCAGCAATATTTAGATATCACAAGAAATTTGAAATGTTACTGAAAAAAATGGGAGAGCAGCTCCACCATGATTTACACTGAGCAAATATTAATACATAATAGTATATTTATTATTTATATTACAAAATGCAAACTTAACATGCTTACTTCGATCAATGCTTTTCATTGTTCATTTAAATGTTGCAGCCTGCCTCTTTAGTCAAGTATTCTAACATAGTTGGAAGTTGGAACTTCTCCGAAGTCCAAAGTTCAAACAACGAGACGTGAAAAAGATTATAGGCAGACTTGGAGCCAGATATGAACTTCTCTGAAGTCCAAAATTTGTGTGCAAGATCTACATCTAAAATCTCAATAACAATTAAATATATTTTACTATTTTTGCATGCGTGGGTTGTGACATGCTTAATTTGGTCAACCCATTTCATTGTTCTTTTAAAATTTGCAGCCTACCTCTTTAATCCAGTATTCTAATATAGTTGGAAGTGGGAACTTCTCCAAAGTCCAAACATCCAGAAGTGATGGCTCAACCCAAAAAGATTATAGGCAGACTTGAGCCAGATATGAACTTGCCTGAAGTCCATGTGTGGGTTGTGACATGTCACAAACTAGGATTTTAAAGAAAGCCTACAAAAACTTGATGCTTTATTTATAAAGATTGCCTGTACAAACAGTGTTTGAAAACTTGTTGACTCGACTCAGAACTCGCCCGAGCCGATTCCCTTTTACCTTGGCCAGGTTCCGAGTTGCACCGCTTCCACATTCCACGATTTGCCCTATAGAATCAATAAAAACTCCTTTGACTCTCCCAATTTATGACCGCGTCAGCCGCATAAACCGCATTCTTGGCAGTGTTTGTAAACACTAGTATGAACTGACTCAAGTATTGATATTTGTTAATTGTTTCTTCTTCTCTCTCTTCTTTTTTTTTTTGAAATGATGAAAAATTTATTGAATGAATGGGAAAGCACCCTGATGACCGAGCTAGTCAATACAAGAAAGAAAAAAGAAAGACAGAAAGTACAACAGAAAAAGCCCTCAATGGGGGAGAAAGTTAAATATCTCTAGCCTTTCCTTGGCAACCAGAGCTCCGGCTAGCCTATGAGCCTCAGAATTTGCAGCTCGTCTGAAATGTTGACAAGAAATAGACAATCCCAGCACTTGATTTTGGATCTCATCGATCCAATGCGTGAATCTCCAAGGATGAGACAGACTACCCTTCAGCAATCTGATCACATTTTGGGAGTCCTCCTATACTATCAAACGGTCTAAGGAGCTGCTATCTGATCTCTGCCTCATTTGAGTCCACCATCCGTCCATCCCTATAGGGACCAAGAAGGCTAATGTTGTCACCCCCTGATAATCTCTATGGAGACCCCCAACTCCAGTTAGGCCAGGGTCAAGCTCGAAGTTCAATTTCAACATAGCCGACTCAAGTGATTCCCACATACTGGAGGATCAACGAGACCTTACTTGTTAGTTAATAGGAAACAAATATTGGATAGCAAGTAGGGTCCTTACTCCTCAGACTTTACTCTTTAGTAAAACTAATATGCCAATGTTTAGCTCTTTAACTAATTGCAGGATGAACCACGGAGGAAGTGCCTCTAAAATACGGAAGTTATAAATTTAGATCCTCAGGCAAGCATGCTCGTTGTCTGGTTGTGAGAGGAACTAGAGAATGTGGACATTTAAACGCATGAAACGAAAATGAAGAATACGATGAAAATATAGAAATTGGAGAAGCTTGTGTATGCATGTTATAATATGTGTTCATGACTTGCAAATAAGAAGAGGCTAAACGAAGTAGAAAGATATTGTGATCCAATTAACTTAATAGTATATTTTTTATGATGGTGATCTGGCAAATCCATTGATAGCAAAAACTGAACCTGCTTCCCTTAGCCAAGAGCACAATAATAATTGGACGGAATGGAGGTTGTGCAAGTTAGTAAAGGGCAAGGAAGACAAGAACACGAGATAGGTATCACAGATGACGATGATAAAGATACTTGTTGGAAGTATAAATGATTAAATAACACCAACTGCAATAGTTTAAGCTTTTGGAGTAATTGGTTGTTTCACATGGTATCAGAGCAACAGGTTCTGGGTTCAAAACTCACAACTCCTCGACATTACAAGTCCACGTGTAAGGCCAACCCCCCCCCCCAAAAAAAAGAAAAAAAAAAAGAGGAGCCACATGTGAGGGGGAGTGTTGAAGTATAAATGATTAAATAACACCAACTCCAACAGCTTAAGCTTTTGGAGTGATTGGTTGTTTCACAATACTCATGGTAGTGGTCATGTTTGTATCAATGAAGGTGGCGACATCGATTTTGGTCGTGCTGAGGAAGTCCACATGGAGGCTTGTTATGATGAGTGTGGTGAGCGTGATACTGACCATATCATGTATATGATCGATTGAATAACTTGGTCTCCCCCGCGACATTGGGGGCAGGGGGTGGATAACTATGAAAACCCAATTATGTACTCAGCCCCAGCCTTCTTGCGATGATGATATTGGGGTGTCGAATATTGTTGATCTACAACCCCACCATGTAAATTTTTATGGACATTTTCCATTAGGGGGTGGGGGTGATGATGCTCATGTATATGGGCAATTTTTTTTCAAGAATGGACAAATTATTACATTTTTCCACATGGATATTACCCTTGTAGAGATGGAGATGATGACAACTTCCACTTGACTCCTAATTATCTTGTGTGGCATTGAGAGGTATGCATTATGTAGTATGCACATCATGTACCATAACTCATAATTCATAGATTATGATATTTTATCTTATATTAATGGTAGGTAGCATGTATTTAGTATGCACGTCATGTGCGCAAATATATGTAGTATGCACATCATGTGCACAAAAATATATATAATCATAAAGTCAAAAAATCAATATTTCCCTGCTATTCTTTTTCTATTAACAAATCTCACCACTTATCAAAGCGCCAAAGAAACAATGAATTGTCCACTGATGCCCAAGCTCGGCGTATCTCTGGAAAAATTCCACACAGAGCAGTTCCTTCTCCACCAGCTTTATTATATCTTTCAACCAGTACAGGAGGCAGATCCCGAGTATCCACCACTTCAGCCAAGGGAGGCCACTGCAACACAGTAGCCAAGGAAATGTAACATCTAATATATCTACCCATGGGTTTCTTATAATTTCTAAACAATTATATCCAGAAATAAAAAGCATTCACCAATGCAGACAAATGTGGATATCATGATATGTATAAAAAGGAATAAAAAAATCAGTTCTGAAAAATAATTGGGATGTACACGCACAGCCTATCCATGTGAGCATGTTCTAATATGCACAGCCTATCCGTGGGAGCATATTCTGACATCAATCCACACTTAAAAGGGTTTGGATAAGGATAGTGTTGCTTAATCCTGGATTTAACAAGCTAAAAGCTGGATTTTATAAGCTAGAACCAGAATATTATAAGCTAAAACCTGGATCGTACATTTTCAAGATTGTAAAATCCAGGTTTTAGCATATAAAAATCATGTTTTAACTTATAAAATCCAGGTTTTAGTTTGTAAATCCTAGAATCCAGGATTTTATAATCCTCATTATATAATCCGTGCATCCAAATGGCTAGAAAAAAGTTCCTAAAGGACTAAATGCTGCATTAAAGCAGCTCCCATTTTTCAATTGTTTTAAGTGGGTGCCCTGTGATCAAATTTGTAAGCTCAACATTTGGATTCAAATGTCCCAATCGCTATAAATCATAGACAATTAGCTAAATCTGTTAAAACCCCATTTTTTCTTAGACCATATCTACCTTCTCAATAGACTGTATCAACAAGATGATAAAGACATAAAAATACATCAAGAAGAAGCCAAAAAAGGCAGACACCTACATCACAAAACTATATATTCAATGCAAAGAATTCCCAAAATTCCATTGCAAGAACAGAAATTAAAGAAAAATGACAGAAATCTGAATTTATTTTTCAGAGATCAAGATTACCTCTTTGGGATGTGACGAGTAGGGGTGACTAGCGTATCTCGAAGCCTCTAGTGATTCTTCCAAATCGATCTGCGTGGCAACATCTCTACCAATACGATCGCTGATGAGACGCCCTGCAATGGCAACATCTGGACCGATTGTCTCGTCTTCCCACGACATTAATTGTATCACAGAAAGATAGAAACCCTAGAACACGAAACTAAAACCTGGAGGCAGAGAAACCCTAGAACAAGAAACTAAAACCTGGAGAGATACAAACCCTAGAACAAGAAGTTAAAATCCTGCAAGTTAGGGTGTGAAATTGTAGATCGGTGGAGAGGGGAGATTCAGCTACAATCAGGTTAGAAAGGAGAGGGTGAGATCCGAAGAGGGTTTTGAGAGGGTTTTGGTGTGGTTGTATTGGCGGGGTTTGGGGTTTTTTTTCAAAAAAAGCAAACCGCGTTATGTGAGGTCTGAGGAGATGAATGTTTAGGGCACGAAATGAAAACGAATGTTAGCGGCACGGATGGGTCAAGTGCTTAGCTCATTTGGCCCACCACCTAAAATTGTACACGTCGGTATGAATGGTTGCTAAACTTGGTCCGATTGTCTGCTCCCTGCCGATTATCTGACTAAAAAATAATTAAAATTATTGCAATTTTGACTCCAAAATTCAGTTGGAGTCTCACAATCGATGATCATAATCTCACACGAACAGGGCCTTAGATTATCTCAATCATACAATCAGTTACCTATGAAGAAGTGATAGAGACATCAACATTGGGCCTGAATTCAAGGTTTACAACGTAAATGTGGACGAGACGGGTGGTGGAGACTCTGCTATAGACATGGGTGTCTTTTTTTATTTTTTGTCATTTTATTTGTAGCTAATTTTTTAGGCATCAAAATCTCATCTGTTTGACTTATTTTTGGTATTATTAGAAAGGTTTTTCAATTGCTTATCTAATGAGTCCAATATCCCATGATTTCGATGTGATTTGAACAAATCATGAATGTTTTTAGTAAGTGTTACAATTCTACTACGGGATTACTGTTTTAGATAGGTTTTTTAACTTTATTTGATTTACTTTGGATGAATGGTTGAGATTAGTTGCTTAAGTTTTAAGTTATTTTTTAGAATTTCTTTTCTTATAGATGTAAGAGACTTTTGGAATATTGAATAGAATTGCGTTTTCCCATCTATTCTCTTATATTTCTTTAATCAAATCAGCACAAACAAGTTAGTAAATTAGATTTTTTATTTTCTTTGTTCATAAACCAAAGCTAGAAAAATCCAAAATTCATAGATCTCCCTTATTCTTCAATATCTTATTTTGAGATTTTGAGAGATTGTTTTAGTGATTAAACCTCACATAAAACTCACAAGAATCTCAACTTTCAAACCTCTATAAACCCTATTGGAAGTTCTCACCATTTTCAAGCCTGAAAAACCCTTTTAAAGATCCATAGCCTAAACCTCCGATCAAATCATAACCTAATCGACCAGGTGAATAACCAAAATACTAAGATAATTGAACAAAGTTTTAAATTTTGGCTTCGATATGAAATTATAGTCGAAATATTATAAAATTTTGGAAATATTTTTGTACGAAATTCAGATAAGATTGTTCGCTATTGATTTTTTTTTTGTCATTTTTTAGAAATATCTGTAAACAAATCTCTTTGTTCTTCTCATTTCTACAAGTGCCATCAGGGTCTCTGTCGAAAATTCAGAGTTTTCGAGCGAAATATATATATATTTTTTAATTCAGGTGGATTTCATTTCGGTAGCACCAGAAATTGAAATATTTTCAACGGAAATGAGATGTTTTTGCCAAAATTTATAACTATGCCTATAAATGGCTACATTTGTGATTTGGACCATGGATCCACCACCTAGATAGATCACAGAAGCAGCTGAGCATGATCCTGTCATTTTGTTCGTGGCTACCTAGTGATTTGTAGGGCTGCAACTCAGGTTGGGCGGGGTCGGGTTTTGAAGAACCCAACCCTACCCGATAAATATCTCGGGTCGGGTCGGGTTTTTTTCCGAAAAACCCATGATTCCCAAACCCGGTCCTACCCATGATAAATCTTGGGTCGGGTCAGGGTTTTTTTTTACTTTGACGCAATTTTTTAAGGAAAACTCTTGTATGGCAAGGCAACTCGACTGAAGTTGAAAAACTCAAGCATGACAAACTCTTTAATGCATTAACTAATAACTAGTCCAAAGATAATAAATTGATGCATTACCAAATGAAAATGATTATACTCATATGAGATAAACAACAAACTATTTAGTGCATTAACTATTTAGTTGAAACTTGAAACCCTAGAGCTAAGGGGGGAAACGAATAGAAGATGGAAAGAGTCCATGTGATTGCGTGGATGTGTGGGTTTAACTTTTAAGTTTTCACTTTTAAAGTAACAAAGTTTTAGAAAAAAAAAATACATACTATAACTTAAGTAACTTAGGTCGGGTCGGGTCGGGTCGAGTCGAGCCCCTTCAAATCCGGCTCGACTCAAGATTCATATGGGCTTTTGGATCGTAGACCTGGCTCGACATGAAACCCAAGAAACATGAACCCAAACCAAGCTATTTTTGGGTCGGGTCGATGCAGGTCTGGTTTTACCCAACCCAAGTTGCAGCCCTAGTGATTTGGACCATTAATGAAGTGGGCCATGCATTGGAAGAGACTAAGTAGCCGTCCCCGTCCTCCAGTGCCCCTGTCAGTTCAGCTATAGTTGATAGTCAGACAGGGGTGGCCCTAGGAAGAAAAGGGGGAATATATAATTTGCCTTATAATAGCACTTAAAAAATGTAAAAGCAATGACATTGACCAATGAGGCACCCTTGAGGCTGATTTTTCCAGGGTGCCCTTCAGTTTAGCATCTCTTACGGCTACGGGCCCGTTATGCTGTCCGTACAGTTTTCGTATCAATTTCAAGCTCTCTTGTCTATTTTTTTTCTTCTTCTGAAGCACTACCGTTGATGAATTCTATTCTTAGAAATGTCTCCCCTCTCTCTGATAATCTTCTCCTCCATCTCCAGAATTGTATACTAAATCTCAGACAATTACAACAAGCGCACGCTCAGTTACTCACAAACAAAGACCTCCAAACGAATTCTCTCATTACCACTTTCCTCTCTTCCTGTGCTCGATCTCACAGACTCGATTACGCATCACAGTTTTTACGAAATATACCACAACCCAACTCGGCTTTATGGAATTCGATGATTCGACTGTCTCTAGAATCTGGCTTTGGCCTAGAATTTATGTGTTTTTATAACAAAATGCTCTTTGAAAACGTTACTCCGGACGAAACAACTTTTTCTGTAATTCTACGCGCGTGTGCTACTTGCCCTGCAATTAAAGCCGGGGAAGCTGTTCACTGCCAAATTCTGAAAATGGGTTTTGAATTTGATATGTTTTTACAAACTGGGTTGTTGGATTTTTATGCAAAGGTTGGGTCTTTGAGCTCTGCCAAGCAAGTGTTTGTGGAAATGCCTGAAAGAGATGTTGTTGTACATAATGCAATGATTGCGGCATTGAGTAAGCATGGTCATGTATTCGATGCGCGGAAACTTTTCGATGAAATGCCTGACAGAAATTCGGCGTCATGGAATTCCATGATTACTTGCTATTGCAAGTCGGATGATATTGGTTCTGCACGTGAGATCTTTGACAAAAATCCTGTCAAAGATGTGGTCTCGTGGAATGCAATGATTGATGGTTATTGCAAGTCGGGCCAATTGGTGTCGGCTCGGCAATTGTTTGATTGGATGGGGTCTGCTAAGAACTCAGTGACATGGAATACTATGATCTCAGGGTATGTTCACTGTAGGGAGTTTGGTAGAGCACTTTCAATGTTTCAACAGATGCAAGTGGTGAATGTCAAGCCTACTGGGGTAACCATGGTTAGCTTGTTATCTGCCAGTGCTCATCTCGGTGCTTTGGATATGGGTAAATGGATTCATGCTTATATTAGACACCACAAGTTTAAAATTGATGTTGTTTTGGGTAATGCTCTTATAGACATGTACTACAAGTGTGGGAGTATAGAAACTGCTTTTGAAGTGTTTCATGGGCTGTCCATAAAAAATGTATATTGTTGGAACTCTATCATTGTAGGATTAGGAATGCATGGCCATGGGAAGGAAGCCATAAATGTTTTTCTTGAGATGGAGAAGGAGAGAACAAGGCCAGATGGAGTGACCTTTGTTGGGCTTTTATGTGGATGTAGCCATTCAGGTTTGGTCTCCGAGGGTAGGCATTATTTCTCTCAAATGATCGGGGTTTATGGTATTGAGCCGGGGATTGAGCATTATGGGTGCATGGTTGACCTTCTTGGTCGTGCTGGGTTCCTCGAAGAAGCATTAGAGCTCATAGGGACCATGCCCATGAAGCCAAACTCCATTGTTTGGGGAAGCTTGCTCCGTGCATGTAGGATTCACAAGAACACCAATATAAGTGAGCAAGTGACTCAGCGTCTATTAGAGTTAGACCCCCATGATGGAGGGAACTATGTTTTTTTGTCGAATGTATATGCATCATTGGATCGTTGGGATGATGTGGAGATGTGTAGGAGGAGGATGATAGAGAAGGGGGTGCGTAAAACCCCGGGATGTAGTTCAATCGAGGTGAATAATGTTGTTCATGAATTTGTGGTTGGTGACACATCCCACCCACAATTCGCACAAATTAACACATTCTTAGATGAGGTTGCTAGGGAACTGAGGGATTTGGGGCATGAACCAGATACAGGCTCTGTGCTTCATGACATAGAGGAGGAGGAGAAAGAGAATGCAGTTAAATATCATAGCGAGAAGATTGCTATTGCTTTTGGGCTTATGAATACAGTGCAGGGGAAGCCAATTCGGATAGTGAAGAACCTCCGTGTGTGTAGTGATTGCCATGCTGCTACCAAACTTATAGCTAAGTTGTTCAATAGGGAGATAATTGTAAGGGATCGTAATCGTTTTCATCATTTTAGAGATGGCTTTTGTTCTTGTAAGGATTATTGGTAATGTAGATACTCTGAATTCTTGTAGGTTATTTAAAATGGAATTCAATTCTTACCAAAATTACCTGATTTGTTGTTTGGCTATCCAATCTATACTTTGTTGCCTGCTTGCTAAATTAAAAGGGTTTCTTCTTTATTTTTTTGTTTTTATGTGTTTATGATCGTTGGGAGGTGTTGGTTAGAGGAGACAAATAGACTTGTACCTATAAAGTTGATGGACCATTTTTTGAGGGATCAATTACCAATGGGGAACAAAAATTAGGTGGAATTATCAACAGGACCCATGCTTTTCAGAAATTATCAACGAGAGACAAAAGAGGTCTTGTCAATAAAAGCTGGACGAAAATGCCCTTTTCTTAAGCAACACGTTTTGCTTTTCCACTTTTCCCTCTTCTCTCTTCTTTCCCTCTTTTTTTTTTACTTTTTCATTTTCAACTTTGTTTTTTTTTACCTTACCAGTCATCTTCTTCATCATCATTTAGCCACCATTGGAGGCGGGAAAACTTGAAAATTTGAGACGTGAGTTCATTCCCATCTCTCTCTCTCTCAATATCTAGGTTTTGTTTTTCATTTGTTTTAGGGTTTTGCATTTCTCTTTCTCCCTTTCAATGGAGGATGCGAAAGATGAATCGTACGGTAGAAAGAAAAAAAAACATGAAAATGAACGAGTGAAAAAAAACAGGAAGTAAAAACGTGTTCATAAGGGACTTGATAAGCCCATTCGGAATTTGGTAACCCCATTTTGATACTGGATAACCCCAACCCCAGAGACTTGAAAACCCCCTTCCAAAACTCCAATACCCTTGGGCAATTTTAAGGGACTTGATAAGCGCATTCGTAAATTAGTAACCCAATGTTGATACTAGATAACCCCAATCCCAAATACTTGAAAACCCCCTTCCAAAACTCTAGTACCCTCGGCCAATTTTCAGGGACTTGATAAGCCCATTCAGAAATTGGTAACCTCATTTTGATACTTGACCCCCTTCCAAAACTCTAGTACCCTCGGCCAATTTTCAAGGACTTGATAAGCCCATTCAGAAATTGGTAACCCCATTTTTTTTACTAGATAACCCCAATCCCAGAGACTTGAAAACCCCCTTCCAAAACTCTAGTACCCTTGGCCAATTTTTAGGGACTTGATCACTCCATTCGGAAATTGGTGACCCCATTTTTATACTAGATAACCCCAATCCTAGAGACTTGAAAACCCTCTTCCAAAACTCCAGTACCCTTGGCCAATTTTCAAGCACTTGATAAGCCCGTTCTAAAATTGGGAACCCTACTTTTGAGAGTTACTAACCCCCTTCCAGAGAGTTGATAAACCCCTTCTGCTACAAAACCCCCTGCCTATAGCAACTCTTCTAATGGCATTATAATTCTGCTCATGATAGAAATAACAAAAGAAATGGATGTTGTTTTCATTAAATGTGCTTCATGTATTACATCCCAATTTGTGTATTACAAAAAATAATAATTAAGTAAATAAAAAAATGTGTAGCCATCCATTCATGTATTACATCAACTTTTTCTTATACAACCACTTGTCTTCCAAAAAAGTGAGTGAAGCCATCCATGCATTATCTCCAGAACTCACCCTAAAAAACAAATCACTTAAACTCTAAACAAGATAAATTAGAAACAAAGGAATGAAAAATAGTGCAAAACCCTAAAAAAGAAAAGAAAAACAAAACATAAATACAAAGAAATAGATGGTAAGAACTCAGCATTCAAGTTTTCAAGATTTGCCAGCAACAATGGTGGCTGAACAAGGAGGAAGATGACTAGTAGGGTAAAAAATAAAAAAGGTGATAATGGAAAAGTAAAAGAAGAGGGAAGAAGGAGAAAACAAGGTCAAAACGTGTTGTAAATGCCAAAGGGTATTTTCGTCCAGCTTTTACTAACAAGACCTCTTTTGTCCCCCGTTGATAATTTTTGAAAAAGCATGGGTCCTATTGATAATTTTGCCTAATGTTTGTCCCCCATTGGTAATTGGTCCTTTTTTGAGTGATAAAAAATGGGAAATGTTATCAGCACTACTGTATTTTGATGAGGGCACTCCTCACTTTATTAAAAGTACGGTATGGCCCACACCATTGGATGATCGACCTATGGGAATAATTTTTGGGGCACAGCCTATTTAGGCTGTGGCCCATCTAATGGACGGTTTGGATAATCTTATGGTGCGGGCCATACCGTATTTTTAATAAAGTGAGGAGTGCCCCCATCAAAATACAGTAGTGCTGATAACATTTCCCTAAAAAAATTGCACTTGTCTTTTTCTTTCCTCAGCAAAAAATTATATAAAGAATAATTGACATTTTCCAAGAGTCCTTTATAATCCTTACCATGTTTTCTGTCTTGGAATGTCGAAAATATACATATTTTAGTCAAAAAGTTCCATCTTGGCAATTTTACGCTTGCCAGTTAATTGCTGAGAGCTATTCTTCCAAATCATGTCGCACGTTTCTATTCTATTTCATAGGTTGGTAAGTTCAGTCCACTGATATTGGGATTGTTAAGACTTGAGAGGTTTCATCGTAGCATTTTTCGAGAGTGGCTTCTTGTACTTAATTATCATATCCTCTTGTTCTTCTCATTGGCTCAATTAAAATGGTAGGTAGTATTTCAACTTCTCCTTCTTATTGGATTCCACAATAATTTTAAAAAAAGTATCATCTGATTTCATGTTTTGGTTGAGAATTTGAGATTTGATATTTCTTAAAGGGTCTAGCCTTAGTGTTTCACTAGGAGCGTCGAATCCACCGAGATCATAATCACTGCATTTGTCTTAAGAACCAGGGATGAACAAGTTTCTACTATAGCACCATACCCAAGCACGATGAAACAGAAGACTAGTAGCATATGATTTGATACGCCTCTCAAGAGAAAGGAAAATGGAATTGATTTTGTTTTATGTGTTCATGTCTGCTCGATTTGTAACATTCGGTTTGCCATCTGCTCCCGATTCTATTATCAAACTGATTGAAATGTTGTGTTTGTGACAGACATACATGGCACGTTTGGCTGCCAAGAATTTTATTTCATGATAAATCAGTGTCTCCAAAGTGGAGATGAGAGTGAAGTGGCTAAAAATCAGGAAACAAAAAACAGGAAACTAATGTCTCGAGTGATGAGAAGTGACAAAAAATAAGGAAACAGTCGATCAGATTTTGAGTCGAATTTTTTGGTTCCTGATTTTTAGTCCATTCTCACCACTTGGAGACACTAGTTTTGGTAGATTGATAAGAATAAAGAAAAAAGAAACAAGCTACAATAGCCGGTTTTTTGCTTCCAGCTGCTTTTGGTCACTAGGCCACCAGCCCACCACTCCAACATTGTCCATGTGCTAAACCAGTTTGTTTATTTTCTAGAGAAAAAACTTTCAGCAAAATTCTAAAAAAATGAATCAAATAGATTGAAGATTAAGATCTTGGTGGATTTGAAGTACCATCCACTTGAGAAACATTGGTGCTAAACTCATTTCCCTAGTGTTGTACCTAATTTGAACAAAAGACTCCATAAAAAATTACTTGTGTTCGACTTATAAAGAAACCCGATCAAGCAAAAACTGCACCCTATACTTATATTTACTAGATGGTTTTTCCTGCATCAACATCACAAATAGATCCTTACTAGGTGGTGCAGTTGGGTCCAAATATGATTATTGGACCTTTCACCAAAAAAAAAAAAAAGAATTATTGGACTCAAAATTGTAGAGCCTTCCTTACGAGGGCTGAAAGCAGTGAGGATTCTAATGAATCCAAGGACAGAACTCAATAATCAGTTGTAATATGTTTTGGATTCCACATCTATTCTCAAAATCCAAAACAAACAGGGCTTCTGCAGTAAGGATTCTAACGAATCCAAAGACAGAGCCCACCTTATGGGGCTGCATACTGTTTGAATGGAGCTTAAGGGGAGGCTTTGGATTGGAGGGGACACCTCAAAGACAATTGCTTGGGCCGTCTGTGGTAGTGTGTAGAATCATGCCTTCATCTTCGGTCATGGCATGGCTCCTTATTGCCATTGTTTGTACCAGAATTTGAGTATTGAGACAGTAGCTACAAAATTCTCTGAACTATTGAAATTTTTTTTGAAAAATTCCTGAATTTTCTATGTACCGTTTTGGAATTAAAAGAATCCCGAATAATTAAAAAATCTTGCATTTTCTGAATGAAGGGAAATGATATTTCTACCCACCATTGTTTATCATCTCTTGAAATGATTTTATTTTCAGAAAAGACTTACAGAAGAAAGTGGAAATGCAGCCATTTTAGGATACAAGAGGATAATGATATCTCCAACCGTGTAAGAAGATGACACTTTCAATGTGTAAATCATTTATGAATCTAAGATATCATTTAAATGTAAAGTTGTGGGTACTTTTAAAAAATACAACTACCCATGCATGGCTGAAGACCCAAGAGAATTGGGGGAATTAAAATAATAAATGAAGAAATCAGTAGTGTCTATAAAAAAAATAAAAATAAAAAAGAATAAATGAAACATACTAAAAGGTAGATACAAGAAAATCTGGATTATTAGGACGGATTAGGCAATCTGGATTACCATTCAAACCCACCAAGAATATACAGTGTTACAAGAGCTTTGGTAATCTGGTAAAAATGGCTGCCATGTATTGCATACATGTGCTGGGTGATGGAACATTGCAATCTGATAGCTGTAGGTCCCCCAACCATTAGCCAAAAAAAAATGTAGAGCACATATAACTACTAAACAGATACAAATAATGTGATACTCCTCTATAATGCAGCCATGTATTCTGCAAATTTTTGGGGTCCTTTGCTTCTACAAAAAGTACAAGAAAAAATCTGCATGTCGCAATTCTGTATTGGACCCTATTCTCACACTAGAACTTGATCATGGCATGAACACAACAGCTTTGACTAAACAGCAATTCTCAGGAATGAAACTCACATGACCAAATGTTGTGCCTATGCAAATATAATGAGATGCTTCATTTCTTCATTGCCGCTGTCTTCTTATGTACATAGGATGATCAAAGGGATGGTGTTTTACTTGTTTCTTCAGACCTGTTCGCTGCCCTTGAGGATGTTATACTTACAGAGTGGGCACGTTGCATTGAGTCGAAGCCATTTGCTGATGCATGTTGAATGAAAATGATGGTTGCAAGGAAGAGAATGAAGTTCTGCACCATCCTCATACGCCGTGAGACAGATACAGCATTCCTAGACCAAAAAGGCAGTTAGGCAGAGGAAACAACTACCTCAAAATGTATGAAAGAAAAGACTATCACGGATTCAAGAAAGAAGAAGAAGAAAAGGATAAAATTGACAAATGTCCTATCCAAATTAAATCCAGATGGTGTTTTACTGAATCCTACAAGAACAAAAGACAATTACACAGCATATGAAGGAGAGCTCTCCTTCCAACATGCAAGTCAACTTACAAGCAGATCAGAAACTAATCACTCTAACTGTATTGAATTTTCCTCATGGTGCCCAAAACCAGCTGGTGTTGCCCTGTGAGGAATGAGTATACAAGACTTCCCATCGACCATTTACAGCATTTGCAAGGAGAGGATCATGACAGTTTTCTCCAATCTCTCCAGCCAGTGGAAGGAGATTAACAGAGACATTTTTATCATTACATCAAAAGGGACCTCTATTCTTTTTGGAGAAGATAAGAGGAATTCATTAAAAAACTATGAAGATTGCAGCAGGGATTGCCCCATAGAAAGCAAAGCACTTTTTACACCCTCTTGAAAATCTATCAACAATTCCATTTGCCTCTCTTAACAATATGAACAAAAGAAACATCCAATTCTTTACTGATATAAATTGTTTCACCTGAGATAGTCACAACTCACAAGTACACAAGGCCCTACTGTATGATGAGAAGCCCGAGTAAACCTGTTGGACGGATGGCCTCCACCACGAGTGGCGGGCAATCGAGCGCTTCTTTACTTCAATCAGCCAGTTTCTAACAGTGATTTTCAAGGACTTGGATGGATATATGCCAAACTCTCTCCACACAAAGCACCAATTAAATATGGTCTCTTTAATGTTTCTAATGATATTATCAATAGTGTCCCCCTCTCCCTTCAACACTCATCTATTTCTTCCACTCCAAAAGGATTACAGACAGTGTTGTGACCCGAAGAATGGGTGCCTTGTCACTCAAGTGGTTGACTCTCCAACCAATGAGAATGTGAAGACTTCAAAAACACAATGAATGCTAGACCAACAAAAAACCACTTTCCACCTCTTTTTTTTTTGAAAGTTAAATCCATGCTCAAGCATAGCATATCAGGCAGCTTACTTGCTTTTGTTGTACTCGAACTCAATGTGTGGGCAATCTTCAATCCCAACTTCCATCTGCGTAAGAAGTCATACGTTTCATGGTAGAGAATTTTCAGTCTACGTATTGGACTACCTTGTAATTGATAATGATGTGGCTGCATGATTTCTCTTTTCTTTTCTCTTCTTTTTTTTTTTTTTTTTTTTTTGCAATTGAAAACACTTTTATTAATTTAAAGCTTTCCTTTGTCAGTATCTCTGGCCGTATAATTTCTCTTCAATGTGCACATATTCAGTGGCGGAGCCAGGATTTATGCATAAGGGGGGCAAGCTTATACATGCTTATACATAAGGGGGGCAGGCCTTAAAAGTTTAAAGGAGGCTGGACCCAATTGAGTTGGGCCTGTTAAGGATTTGGCCCAACTCAACAGGGGCAACTGTCCCCCTTATGCTACATGTAGCTCGACCCCTGCACACCTGTTTCAGGTTTAGGAGGAATTGGATCCTTTTCAAGCTCCTTTTTTTTTTTCTGAATAGCGATTCTTTTCAAACTCTAGCCCCATATAGAATTCAAAAAAGACTGGAATCTACCATCAGAATCCTACGACCTATCCATGCAATAGAAATGAAAACCTCTACTAACAATGATTTTTTTTTTTTTTTGGGTAGGTAAGCTGGGATTGAACCCCCGACCTCCAGGTCAAAGAACAAAGCCTTGACCATCTAGGTAAAGGCTCAATCCCGAACAAAGATTAACTCAAAAGACTTTTAAGCTCATCACCCTTGAATTTAATCCTAAAGACGCATCCTACTTTTCCTCTCCCATACTAAAATGCCACTCACCAGAGACTGCCTGTTTTTGTCAACCTCAAATTACTACTTCCTTTTTTGGTCAATTCGCGCTTAGTTAGAATCTTCAACATCGACATGCAGTGCATCCAAAGATTTGGCCAGGAATCCTTGATAATAGTTATAGTCCTCCAGATGTTAGGTAGTTTCTCTCCAAGGAGAAAGCTTCTTTTTATTTTTGAATGGTACTCCCTTACTCTCAACTCTTTCTATAAATTGACCCCAAACTTACTTTGTTGGGATTCCCAAAACTAGTGCTAGAGGTAGAACAAAATAAGAAATCGGTAAGTTATCGACCTTGCAACCCAAACTCCCCTCTAACGAGGAAAGTCTCTTTCCCTCCATACACCCACCACAGGTCCACAATGGTGAACTTGGGGCTTGACATCCCTTCAAACCAACTAGGCATCTTTCATCGTTTCCTCCCGTGTGTCGCCACACAAAAATAAATGTGGCCATCAAGTGGAGGTCAATGACAAGTGGGATTGAATTTTCCACCAAAAGACTTCCATTGATCGCCTTTCTCTGTATTATCAGAGGAGTTAAAGAAGTCCGTAAGAGAGCTCCTCACACACATTGATTTAATTCAAAGCGTGTCTCAATAGTGTTTTTTTTCTCAAGATTTTTTTTTTTTGGGCGGGGGGGGGGGGGGGGGTAATCCATCTAGCGCTTCTCCTTACTTAGATAAGCCAGATTCTGATAATGATTTTCAAGGACCTGGGTGGATATACGCCAAACTCTCTCCTTACACAAGGCCCATTTAAGGGAAATGATAAATGTGCCCCTTTTCATTACTTGGGACACCCAGGTGCACTTTATCTGACTGCAAAGAGGCAGTTGTACATCACATGGGAAGGGTTGAAGGGACCTGATTACCATCGTACACTGCACCTGGGTGTCCCAAGTAATGAAAAGGGGCGCATTTATCATTTCCCAATAAAAATTATCTCTTTAATGTTTGTAATAATATTAACACTAGTCGCCTCCTTGCACTCTAACACTCGTCTACTACCTCCATTCCAAACAAATCTCCAAAATGATTCCGAACAGTGTCTGTGACCCGAAGAGTTAAGTTCCTTGTCAACCAAGGCAACCAATGAGAGTGTGAAGACTCCAAGTGACCAATGAGAATGTGAAGGAAGAGGAGACTTGGAGAATGTGGAGTGATATAGAGAAAAGGGATAAACGTGATAACACCGGAAACAAGGGGGAATCAAAGGGTTCAAGAGAGTTAAGAAATTTAGCCCAGTGCTAGATAAGGTTATTATCTCAAACAATCAACCAAATGAGAGCTGTTTTCAGGTATATAAGAGGCTAGGAGCCTACGAAAATGGGGTAGCAGCGAAGGATATCATCCAAAATAGGGGGGTTAACATAATGATGTTACTGGCATTAAAGGCATTGACAATTACAGATAGACTGGTCATCGACTGGGTAGAAGATATGGAAGATGGGCAGCGCCATACGCAAGGGGTACATCAGGAGGCATCATTATCATAAGGAGAAAAGATAAATTAGTGATGGAAGAATCAGGTGATCGCAATCTCTGTCGCGTGATCAAAGGTTAATCATATGAAACGGTCAGCTGATTCTATGGCAGATAGATTAGTGAAAGGGACGATGGGTAGCTCTTAAGGATGCAATGGTGTAATCCGTATTAGAGAAGACTACAAAAACAAGAAGAATGTGAAGACTCCAAAAACACAAAGAATACTAGACCAACAAAAAACCACTTTCCACCTCTTCTGCACAACCTTGAAATGGATAAAGATGTGGTTGTAAAACACATTCACTAATTTAAAGCTTTCCTTTTTTCAGTTTCTCTGGCCGTATGATTTCTCTGACATGTGCACATATTCACGAATCTAAAGCTTTTCTTTTTCAGTTTCCGTTTCAGTTTCTCTAGTGTAGTGATCTTTTCCATCGTCAGCAAGCAACAAATGTCTCAGCTTTAGGAGGAATTGGACCCTTTTCAAACTCTAGCCCCAAACAGAACTCAAAAAAGACTAGATTTTTTTAAAGGTAATAAGAATTTTATTAATATGACATCAACTGAAATACATCAGCAGAGACGAGGCATCCCACCGATATTAACAGTTACACCATAACACTACAAGGGAAAAACAACATGCAACCCAGCCCATAGCCCCACATCCGATGGCTGGGCCCATAAACATTGAAATATGGAGTATGGACATGGTGAATTTGCAAGTCACTATGCAGGGCATTGATGCAAGTGTCTAAAAAAATTAATAATTATACTACAACTCAAAAATATTGTCTCTAAATAAGCATTAAGGTTCCAGGAATTGTGTTTGGAAAGAGCTGTAACATTTTGAACATATTTCTTATCTCAATATCATTTTCGTAGAATGTTTTCAGAATAATATGGTTAAAAGCTTGAAATATGGTTTTTTTTTAAAGGTAACGGGTGCAACACGAGGACTTCCCAAGAGGTCACCTGTCCTAGTACTATTCGCGCCCAAGCACGCTTAACTTCGGAGTTCTAATGGGATCCTGTGCATTTGTGCTGGTATGATCGCACCCAGCTTAAAATATGTTTGTTTTTTAATTACTGATGGGATCCCGTGCATTTGTGCTAGTATGATCACACCCAGCTTGAAATATGTTTGTTTTTTAATTACTAGTCGAAGGGTACGGGTCATAGTTCTTGAAATCCATATAGATTCATTCATACTGAGGAAATCTAATTGAAGTGAAGGAGATTCACACAAAAATACTACAGTTACGGAAATAAATTTGATTCTCCAAAGTGAAATAAATATTTACCGCATCCTCAGGTAAAAGAACACGTTCATCTGCTAAGTCTCCAGAGCTTGGTTCTATGGGTATCATCGTCCCTGCTCCCTCAGTAGCTTTTTCCCCACTGCAGGAGGTTTGCCCAAATCTATATCTTGGAAGGATACTGATATCTGCATCCGATGCGCCTTCCTGTTCATTCATGTCAGAAGCAAACGAAATGATGAACCATTATCAGGCTTCTCAAATCTCAAGTGATAAAAGTTATGTTGAAGTTATGGACAGTTCTAATTCTTGCAAATGATACCTGGCCTGCCACAGCATAAAGAATTGCAATAACACAGGGCAAGCAACAGCAGAGCGCAATCCCAATGATACATGCCAAAGCAACACAAAAGATAGCAAAGAACACATCGAATGCCAGAAATACTAAAGCCAACCTGCATAAACTCATTACAAAGAAACATATATGGAGTTAGCAAAATAAAGTGTACGTGCACACATTGACGAGACGCAGGCACAAGAAAATTTAGCATCAGCCTGATACTTATGACAGCTGATAGGGGCCACTAGAAAAAAGTGGGAAAATTAGTATTTTGGTGGTACAAGAAATTGATTGAAATTGACAGATGTTGAGATCACATGAAATGACTTTTTGGGCTGTAATCATAGGGAGATAATCTAAGTTGAAAATATCAGAGAACCCAGAAAATGTTGTTGTGACTAGGTGGTTTTTTTTTTGAATGATGTTGTTCTGAAAAGTTATGAACTAAGGAAATATAGTTTAGTCAATTCAGAGAAAAGCAGAGCGGGGGCATCATTCATTCGAATCATTCCTATCATATCAATGCATCACCGAAATTTGGAAATGATGTAATTTATGTTACACCTTTATTTTGAGAAATCAACAATATCATCATTAATTTTGGAAAAGAATAAGCATGTGACCATCCCATAAGATCAAAAGTATTATTTCCATGTAAAGAAAGTAGGTTTAAGTCTTCATCGTTTTTCTAAAATGAGATGCTTTAGTCATCCCTGAAAATACAGACATTTATGGCTGATCAGAAGACTTGAAACATCAGTGAAAATCTGAGAAATTTAGCCCATTAGAGAAAAAATTGTCACTTTTGGAAATACTAGTCTTTTTGTTATTCAAAGAAATTATGAGGTAGTTGAATCCTTCAAAAAAGACATATATTTAGAGAAGACAGTTGAATCCTTCAAAAAAGATATATATTTAGAGAAGACAGTTGAAACCTTCAAAGAACACACACATACATAGAAATCTCATGAAAATGTAGGGCCATTTTTTAACACAACAAGCCTTGTGAAAATTCACCACAGGACTTAGTTGTGCTCACTCATATTAGTCATTGATTCCATTTTGAATAGGAATGGTTGATAGCCTGACCAGTAGAGCCGAGGAGCACTATGCACAAGAATTTCACCACCAGAGACCACCCAGTAAAAGCCAACTATCCACCAGAGGAAGGACGCCATTGTATTAACAGATTCACATCGTTTGGCAACACTGAACACACAATGATCATCACTTAAATTAGAAATGCAACCACACGATGCAAATTTATAAATCACAAAATATAAACCATTTACAGATTTCAGACATTGAACATACGCATGAAGCACAAAAGTTGAATTCACTCTCCATTGAATTTAATTTATATTTAAAAAAATATCAACCAAAAATTGAGCGAGAATATCACATTGGATAAAGGTTTGAACATGATAGCTCTGGCTTGAATGGGAGTAAAATAGGGGTTCACTAGTTTTCAAACAAATCATAATACATTAAGTATACCATGTAAGCAGAAAAATAGACTTCAAATATCACCATAGTCGAATTACAAAAGAGTCCCAAACTCGGTATGGATTAAGCTGATTCGAGAGAACCAATTGTTCACAAATTTCATGCACTTGATTAATTATTAAGTACATAACCTAGAAAAATGAAGACTTACTGTTCTTTCCACAAAATTGATGTCTATAAGAAGATTTTAATATGGCATGGTTGGTGTTATCAGCCTATATAATAAAACTGATGCTTTTATTTCAAGGCTTCAATTTAGCCGTTGACTGACAGGATACATGTACACCATGATTATCAGATATAAGATTGCCCCCCTGATTTATGGTGCTCACTACCATTGAGAAGCACTAACTTGATGGTGGTGACAGGGTAAATAGAAGTTGATTCCCAAAAAAAGTTGGTCCCATGAGGATTATGGGTCAACATGCATCGAGGCAAAGGCCTCAGGTTTTTGAAATGTTTGACTTGGGCTACTTTTTTATGAGTGGTGGTTGAGCATCACTCCCTTAATGGGTTCTTTGTAATGTGGATAAGAATTCGGGAGTAAAATTCACCCTCGAAGATGGAGTGAAGATTCCCTCCCGCTATGAGTTAAACTCGAAAATGTGTGGATAAGCGGATCAATGGGGATGATCAGAATCTGCATTCCCACCTTCAATGCACAAACAAAAAACACATGAGAGGGAAATCAGGGAATGAGATTCATTCTCGGACTCTTATCAGCATAAATTGCATTCAAAACAGTCAGGGTTTTATATTTCGGTTTCGGTCGGCACGGAAATGGAAGCATTTTAGTTTCGGTAGAAATTTCGGTGGAAATCTTGTAAAATAACATAAGCGTATGGAAATCTATGCAAATGATGAAATTTTAAGATGAAACTCTGGAAAACGCTAGAATAAGGACAAATACATACTTAGAAACCATCATATAAGTAAGAAAGACATCCAAAATGGCTTAATCATATCAAGCATCAAGTAAGCACCAAGTAACATGTGTTGTCGCACATGTCTGGAATAGTAAAGTCAATATATAAAGAAGTACAATGTAAGGAAGTATAAGAAGGTGCAATGACCAGTCTCCCCTCCAAGGACTCCAATGAACAGTAAAGTCAACAATGTCTACAGTGTTCTTTTTTTTGGATATTGAGAAAAAAAATAGCTTTTTACAATATAAAGCATAATATCTTTCTATTTTTATTTTTATTTTTATTTTTTGTCGTTCTGACCATTTCGGTCAAATTTCAGAATTTTCAGTCTAATTTCGAGAATATAAGTAGAATTTCGGTCGACGAATTTCGGCCGAAAATAATGACATGGAAGGAATTCATTGAGATTTCGTTTTGGGGAAATTTAAAACTATGGTTATTAGATGGAAATCAGTAAGCCACACAGGTGATCCAAATGGAAGATTGCAATATAATGTAGCACACGTTATGCAGCCGGATTGACTTCTATTATCTAATTGAAAAGAAATCCGTACTACTGTACTAGAACAACCATGACGGGTTATCAGTGAGTTGCCGAAACACCTCTGATACTTTAAACTTTAAAGTATGAAGAATCTCATGCTATTCAAATGGAGATAAACAAATTAATCTGTTGTTGCACTAATTCTCATGGGAGACTGCCACTATGTCTCCAAATCATAAAAAATGGCACAACCTTCCAACAACAACACACATGTGAAAGACTCCAATTCAAAATTCAATTTCATAAAAAATCCAAGTTAAAAAATTCCCCACTAAAGATAGCAATCCACACAACATAACCACTAAAAAAGAGCCTCCACAAAATTCCACGAAGATCAATAGTCTATGAACCCTAACCCTAGACCGAATCCGTGGATGAACTTGTAAAACTCTCCAAACCCTAACCCTAAACCGAATCCATGAAAATAAAAAACTATAACAAAATCAGAAAGAGAAGTAAAAAATAAGCTCACCTGGAACTCAACCCACTCCGAAACCCTTCGATTTCCCCATCCTCATCATAATCCTCACTATCACTCCCATGATCCGAATCAGACGCCGCCGTCGCGGCCGCGGCAGCCCTTCCTCCACCGTCTTCGAAACTCCGGCGCCGGACATTCCTCCGGCGGTATTCAAGCCAGACCAAAACAACATGAACCAAACACTGAAAAGAATAACCACAGATCCAAACCCTAATTGGAGTATTAGGTCGTTCTTTCATGGAAGATAAGAGCATAACAACAGAGACAAGTGCAAAGGATAGATTCCACACGATGTCTAGGGCAACAACAGGCTTTGAGTAGCCCCAGTCAGTCCTACGCTCCTCCAGCTGGATCGCGGCTGTTTCTCGGACCCTCATCGATGGGCCGCGGCGGCCCGAAGCCCGGCCTAGGAGCAAAGCGAGGGTGTTGGTGTTGGGCCGAGCCGGGTCGGATGGGTTTCGGCCCGGCCGGAGTAAAGGGGTGTTTGTTGATGATGTTTCTTCCATTTTTTTTTGTTTGGATTTCAGTTCTGATTGGTTGAGAGAAGGGGAAATGAAGGAAAGGGTTTTATCATTTTATTTGACGTTTCGATAGGGTTTTTTTCTTCTTTCTCTGCTTCTTATCTTCCCGTCTCTGTTTCTCCCTCTTTTTGCAGCGTTGAACGGTAGATGAGTCTGCCTGAAAAGCCGAGATTTGGTATGGTGTATGCCCGTATATTGCAGTATTTTATTAAGTACTGTACGGAACCAAACCGAGTGTAAATATGTTTGTACCCATAAAATCATTTCCATGATCCTACCCCTAATCGGAGGTTTAGGATCACCCTCTGCAGATGATTTTTGTTGTACAAACGTAATTACAACGGGGGCCCATCAAATGGACGGTTTTGGATCATACTGTGGTGTAACCGGTGCACATCAAATGGATGGTTTGGATCATTTTGAGAAACACTGGACATACACGGGGCTTACACCGTATTAAAACTCGTGAAATCCCATCCGTTAGATAATGTGCTGTGAAAATCAACGGGTTAGCTTTTCTTGGCAGAACCATCAAGGGCCTACAGTCATCTATCAAAATTAGGGAAGTGATATATTCGCCCACATTTCTTCTCCAGGCCAACCCCCCGGAGAATAAAATGGGGCATATATATATCATTTCCCTCACGATTTTATAATGACATTTGGCCGAACACATTGATATGATCAAGTGCACAAGACAAGAGTGGGGCCCAATAAGTGTCCTTTAGGAAGGGGCGTAAGCATAAATAACAGCTCCACCTCTTCTTTTTGGCATTTTCCACGTCTTCGCGAGCGAAACGTTGTCTGCACCTTTCGTTCTATTTACGGCAGCTAGATATAGATGGGCCCTTCCTATGATCATCGATTCGGTGGGCCCTAGTATGGATGTGCCTTGCTTCCGATTCAATCCTCTAATTGGATTATCGTGGCCGTTCGATCACTTGAGTTTTTCTATATTATCCACTTTAATTGGTCATCTGTGAGATACCAATCATATATAGCTAGAAGTGTGTACAGTGGATGAGGGTTTTGGGGCACGGCCAGCCATCATAGGGCCTACCAGATGAATTTTTTAAACTGATAAATACCGAAATGATATTCCCACCCCAAATCGTAGCATTTCCACTCTTTTTGAGAAAAAAAGACAAACCTCCCTCAATCCATCCTGCCTTGTTTCCGAGTTCCGACTGTCCGCATATAAAAGGAAACTCATTGATTTTCTCTAGTCGATGTCCTTTCACTGTGGGATCAAGATCACGTGGGTTTCCTTTATGGTGTTCTACAAGATCAACGGCCTTGTTTGCACATGCATGTCCCTGTGTGGGACCCAAAAGTAATTGTTGACATCGACCCCAAAGCTGGCTTTGTGGTCGTTTCCAACAAGAAAGGTGTAAATTGAAGAGACGTGTGCAATTATCAAACATGGGTTAGGATAGGCAAATAACATGACTACACATCTTCCTAAACCCTGTTGGATTCCTAAGGTCCTGTTTGTTTAAGATTTTGAGAATCGATTTGTAGTCCAAAACTGATTATTATACACAAATTAAATGCAGACTTGTGATAAGAATCAATTTTGGACTGAATCGGTTATCAAATTCAAAACAAGACCAAAACTGATTTTTGTACAATAATCAATTTTGGACTCCCAATCGATACGTAAAATCCAAAACAAACATGGCCTACACGTATTTTTTTAGTCCAATAATCAATTTTGGGCTTCCAAGTGAAACAAGACAAGATACCTTTCTCTCAACAAAAGACAAAATTTTAATGGTAAAAGAATACCAACTACATATCATCAATTGTCTTCATATTTGAAGTTCTTTAAACACTTTAAATCCTCATTTCTAACCATTCGGGTTTTTTCTCCTCCCTATTTCAGTTCTCCCAAACTCCATCCTTCAAAACCCAGTTCAATGGAGAAAAGGCGGCCGAGGTCAAGCGTAGACGAACTACCGCTCGTAAAAGCCGCGGCATGGGCATGGTACCAACACGGGTCAGGGTCTGAGGGGAAACCGATCCGCGAATTCGACCTCACGAGGACGTGTAGAACCCCGGGACCTTCGCGGTACAAGCTCAAAGTTATGAGGGAGTACGATGGTGATCGGCTCAGGGAGGCGTCCGAGCCGGTGACATCCGAGTCACGTAGCTCGATTCTAAGCCCGAGTCATACCGACTCGTCTCTTCTTGATTCATATGAGATTGAGGGCATCTCTAGACAATTGAATTATATATTAGAGTCTACTAGCGGCTCTAGTCAGGATCACTATGCCGGAGTCCGGCGAGAACGCAGGAGGAATAGGCGTCCGGTGAAAAATGGCACAAGTGGGACGAATATGGTCATGAAAATGAATGTGTTTTGGGTGAGACACGCCATAGGGATATGTAGTTCTAGGGGGGACGTGGTGGAAACGAGTTTACTGAGTCGGAGACGGAATGGCTGAGTCAGAATGTCGATTCACGAGCCCATGCCGAGCAGTAAAGGAAGGTGTTTGGTTTGGATTTGGTTGCAGTCTAGATATGTATTTAATTTTGAGATAAGGCAAATGGATGTCATGAAATAATAACTGACTATCGACTCAAATTTTGAGAGTACACCCGTGTGTATATTTGTGCATATCTTCTCCTTTTTTTCTGGGTTGGGTTGAGTTGGTGGGGGTATAAGCATCAATTAAAATATGAGATTTCTTATGTATTTCTTTTTTTGTCTTGGTCAACAGAGTTTGAACTCATATATTGGCCATTTCAGAATTCATGGAGATTTCTTTCTTGCTAGCGCTTTTTACTCCATTCACGAGGTGGCTGGTCTGACATGGAACAGACCAGCCGCGAAATGCCTTCTGAGGTGGCTTGTCTGACATGGAACATACCAGCCGCGAAATGCCTTCTGCGATGGACACGCTTAGCAATTCCCTATGTCCCATCAATTTAGGAGATGACACAGTGACACACTTCGATCAAGCTTAGGTGGTGGTGATAATCACTTGTTTTGGAATTTGAGAATTGATTATTGGGCATAAAATTGTGTTTAATTTTAAGTTGAGCAATTAACTTTGGAGACTCAAATCAATTCTCAAAATCTAAAATGAACAGGACTTAAACAATGACTATAAATTGAGTTTAATTTTACGTCATACAAATCCATCTTTGGACTCAAAATCCAATATGAATGGGGCTTAAACATTCATTGTATGCGATTACAACAAAATTCCTTGTTTGGGTCTTTGTTTTGTTAAACAATATCCGGGTTTTGCAGGGTTTTTGTGTGTTTTTAAGCTGCCACATCAACATAAACAAAAGAGAAGTCATTTGGTAATCGAGATGAGTTGTCAACACAAGATTGGTGAAACGAAGAAATAAGAGAGGGTGGCGTGGAAGAAGATGGGACGAGCATTGGTCGTGAGGTTAAGAGAGTTCTCCAAGTACGTCTCTGCAGTGTTTATTGGGACGTTGATTGCCCGACGTTTACAACCTAAAAGGCTAAAACCATACCTTTTTATTAACTACTATGTGGGGCTGTCTGTATGTAGATAAAAAAAAATTTGGATTTTTTTTGGTAAACTCATTTTCCATGGATATTTTATCCATTTTTTCCCTTTTTTTTTCAAGTAAAATTGCAAACCTAATAGACCTTGAAATTTTATTTTCCATAAAAATATCATTTTTTGTTTAGATTACAAGAAAAACATTTATAGTGGAATTATTTTACTTGGAAAAATATTTTCTTTCTAGAATTTAGAAGGAAATAATATGCTTATAGTCAATTTAGAGGGATATCATCATAAATTGAATGCCCGTCTAGATTAAAAATTGAACAGGGTTGGTTCAAGTTATCTTTTTTGTGTGTGTAAAATTTTTTAGAGATATTTTTCCTTTCCAAACTTTTCTAAAAACGTCCTTGGGCCTAATTTCCTTTTCCCCATATCCAAACTCATTCATACATTCTAAAGAGAAAATTTGGTAAAATCAAAAGGTAACTTCTCTGACTGCAAGGTGATCAATCACTGCAGTACATTTTTTGCTCATGTCTGGATGAGTTAATTTTCTACTGTCCTCAAATGGGTCCCATCGCTTTTGATCATACTATCACTCTTGATCATAATTGTAAATAGTTAGTTGTCCGTTATAGTTTGGACAATCTATGGCAAATGATATTTTCCCCTCTGACGGATAAAATCCCCCCTGTAACGTTATTCGTTAAGTTTTAAAGTAAAAGGAAAATGTTAAAGGGGTGAATTTATCCTCAAGCAGTGAACCATTCTCACAGAAACCGGTTTTTTTTTTTTCGGGGGGGGGGGATATCATTCCCGCATTCTAATTGGAACAGAATCAAGCCTTAAGTAGTCACATATTTACAAAGAAACAAAGGTTATGTGAAAAAAAATCTCATTGCAATTAAACCAAAGTAAAGTATTAAAAAACTTGACTAATTAAAAAATTCTTGATATTTTAATCGAATGCATTGGGATTAAACATGAATGCAATTGGATTATTTGTGGGGTCCTCTAATGACGAAAGGAACTTGGTGCAATTTTCCTAAAAAAGCAAAAAAGAAAATGTCGTGCGCCATGAGCAAATATTATTTATGCAAAAAATGTGTTCTTATGATCAAGTTTTTATTGGAGTAGAGCGCATTTAATTGCTATAGCTGTACAGGATATTTAATAGATATAAAGAATTGTGAAGTAAAATAGTCAGAGCCAAAAAAATCAGTGTATTTAATAGCTTTAAAGAGATGGGTTTTGCTTAGGGCACTCGTGAAGGAGCATTTAAAGCACCTATTTTCATGCACCCTCACGCATATATCCTCAGACACATTTATTACTGGAGCAACGATTGTAGTCGAGATTTTATTTCCATAATTACAATTTCAACAAAAGAGGCTTGGGTTTGGTTTTTACAAAAATACCCCCGCCATGATAAAATAACAAAAATACCATTTTCTCATAAAAGATAACGAAAATATCCCTACTTAAATCTCATGAAAAATGACAAAAATACTTATATCTCATAGAAAGTGTTAAATACTCCTATCTCTTTGGAAAAAAAAAAACTCATATATCATGGAAAATAAAAAGACCCTATCTCATAGAAAATGATCAAAGTACCACTCACTCATAAAAAATGACCAATACACTTATATCTCATAGAAAATAATTAAAAAGACCTATCTGATGCAAGACAATTTACATGGTGGACGGCTCTGCACTTACGTGCAACCCGAAAAAATACTAGTGGCTACATTTTTTTGGTGATCCAACCATTCATTTTGTTGGGCCCGGATTTTATTCTCTAATTCAGATCTAATTTTATTCTCTAATAAAATCTTCTCCATAGAATGATCTTAACCCTTTGATTTGAGAAGGTTTAAAATGGACACCGCAATATAAAAAAACTACATAGATCGGGGTTAGGATTGAAAAATATTTTCTGGGCACACCCCCAACAAATGAAAAAAATACGTGTGCCGACATTGTTTGGGTGGGTGATCCAACCATTCATTTGTTGGGCCCTAATGTAGATAGTGTGGGGCCGTAAAATCTTCTCCATAGAATGATCTTAACCCTTTGATTTGAGGAAGTTTAAAATGGACACCACAATAAAAAAAAATGCATAGATTGGAAGGTTAGGATCATCGATCCTATGAACAAAATACACTATCTCATAAAAATGACAAAATACACTATCTCATGAAAATGACAAAAATAAACTTATCTCATATAAAATAATAAAATATTTCAATCTCATGGAAAATGGGTTAAGGTACTTTGGCTATTATCTTTTATGACGTAGGGGTATTCTTGTTATTTTCTCGTAATAGAAATGAAATTGTGGGAAACGGTTCTCTAATAATAAATGTGTTTCGAGGATAAAAGTGTTGGTACATGAAAATAGGTGCTTTAAATGCTCCTTAACGAGTGCCCTAAGGCACTCGTTAGCAAAACCCTAAAGAAATTTACTTTGTAAGATATTTAATTGTCATACAAACTCATATTTACAAGCTATTTAATAATTAAAGGAAATCTTACATTCGTGATGTTTTAAATAAGTTTCGGCCACCCAAGTTCTCTCCTTATTTAGGCCCTGTTCGGTTGGGATTATGGACCAACCGATTGCAATTGTTGCAACCGATAATAATAATCAGCTATTATAAAAATAATCTCTTTTGTCATAATTGTGTTCTGCTGCACTATTTACAGTGAAAATCACAAATTCCACAGTTTATTATTTTATTTTTTTGAAGAAGAAATTCCACAGTTTATTATTAGTAGATTTCCTTTTTAAAAAAATCAACAAGATCAAGCATTTCTATTATAGTGGAATGGCATTAGAGAGATGATATATATACCTTCGAATGGTATGAATCATAAAAGATAACTATAAGTAGCATTTGCTTTAAATCAAACAAAATCACAAATTCCACAGTCTAATCCTCCATTACACTTGCAGAGAGAGCGTATTTCTCAGATAATTCTTGTCTTGGAACAAATCTCGAGCCAAGTAGACCGGAAAAGAAGAGAGAAACCCTAGATTTGGCCTATCTTACCAGCTAGGGTTCCAAAGAGAAAGAAAGTGCGAGAGAGAGCTAGGGCTAGGGTTTTATAGAGAGAGATAGCATTAGGGTTTTGTCGAGAGAGAGCTAGGGTAAGGGCTTTGTCGAGAAAGAGAGCTCTGAGAGGGAGAGAGCTCGTTTTTCGCAAAATGGAGTAAATCTATTGCGGGGTAATTTTGTCATTTTGTAAATATACGAGGGTACTATTGGAAACTAATGTTGTAAATGTGGAAATCTCCGTCATCAAAATCACACAATTAGTTTCAATCAGTCGATTTTGGTGATTATACCTACAATGGTTTTTAGTTAGATATGAATAATCACTTGATAAATACAATTGCTTATTAGTAGTGCGAATCAAACGGCATCTTCTGCGCAATCAATTATAATTGACCATCGCTGGTAAATAATCTGAAACGAACAGGGCCTTATACTATCAAAAGGTGGTCCATTCATGGAAGATGTAGATTGAAGCATTTTAAAGCCAGTGCTACATTTGGTAACGTTTCACTGTTGCATGCGCATGCGCATGTGGTACTATCGGCATGTCTATGTATGTATTGGGAAATGTTATCCGCACTACTGTATTTTGATTAGGGCTGCAACTCGAGCAGGGTTTTACCTGACCCGCATTGACCCGACCCGAGTTACATAAGTTATAGTATGTACATTTTTTTCTATTGTTAGTTAAAAGTTAAAAGTGAAAACCCACGCACCCACTGTTATTCTATGTGAGTGTAATTTTTGCTTCTATGAGTTGAGTTGATTCAAGTGTTTGATTCAGCATTGTTTGATTGTAATTACAACATTGTTTGATTACAGCATTGTTTGATTCAAGTGTAATGTGAGTGTAATTACATCATTGTTTGATTCAAGTGTAATGTGAGTGTAATTTCTGCTTCTATCAGATGAGTTGCCTTGCCAAACAAGAATTTTCCTTAAAAAATTGCGTCAACGTGAAAAAACCCGACCCGAGATTTATCATGGGTAGGGCCGGGTTTGGGAATCGTGGGTTTTCCGAAAAAAAACCCGACCCGAGTTGCAGCCCTAACTTTGATGGGGGCACTCCTGGCCAGCACCATAGGATGATCCAAACCGTCCATTAGATGGGCCACAGCCTAAATAGGTTGTGCCCCAAAAATCATGTCCATAGGTTAATCCTAACCCTCCGATCTGAATGTTAGAGGGTTGAACCTAAACCTCTATAGATCGGAGGATTAGAATCAACCTATGGAAATGATTTTTGGGGCACAACCTATTTAGGATGTGGCCCATCTAATGGACGGTTTGGATCATCCTATGGTGCAGTCCATACTGTACTTTTAATAAAGTGAGGAGTGCCCTCATCAAAATATAGTAGTGCTGATAACATTTCCCTATGTATATACTATATGCATCTTTATGGGCATGTTTGATAGATTAACATAAAACATTAGAGGAAATGAAGTATGTGCAGCTACACAGATAAGCAATCTGTGCATGGCTGCACATACCATAGTGGGGGCCACATTTTGGAGGGGATGCAAAGCATTCATTTGGAAGGCCCTTCCATGGATAGGGTATGTACCAAAAATCAGCCATTTAGGATCGTCCTAACCCTGCCATTTGTGGAGGGGAAAAATGGGCAGAAACAGTGTCTGTCCATTTTCCCCTTCAACTTTGATTGGGTTAGGATGATCCTATAGGGCTGATTTTTGGATTAGGATGATCCATTTCTCCCCCAATCAAAGTTGGAGGGGAAAATGGATAGACACTGTTTCTGCCCATTTTTTTCCCTCCACAAATCGCAGGGTTAGGATGATCTTAAAGGGCCGATTTTTGGTAGACAACCTATCCATGGAAAGGCCTTCCAAATGAATGCTTTGGATCCCCCAAAAAGAGTGGCCCCCACTATGGTATGTGCAGCCATGCTATCTGTGCAGCTGCCATTTGTGCAGAAACAGAAGGGAGTGGTAGAGACTTGAGAGGTCAGAAGTGGAGTGTGCATGAAAATATCCTAAAAAATAGTGAAATTTTTTTTGTGCAACATCAAATTGGATTTTTTTTTTCTCTTATTTTTTTGGGACTTTCAAGCTACTAACTCCCACCCTGTTAAGCCTCTCCATGTCTCCCCATCTCTCATAATTTGCCCCACTAATATTCCATGGAATATCATTTCATGCTTGCTAAACATGTCCTAAATGTGTGCTAGTAGAAAGGCACATGTGATGAAACTAACATACAGTGGGGCACAAAAAACCAAAAAAACCAAGGGATTTGCTAGCGTCAATCGCGCAGGAGGCACTTTGAGGATGGTCTGTTGAATCTGACAGCAGCCACACAGCTCACTTTTCAGCAGATTTTGTCTTCATTCACGAGGTAGTTGCTGTCAGATGCGACCATCCACTAAATGCCTTCTGCGATTGACGCTAACAAATCCCAAAAACCAATTTGCAATTTACACAAATTTTTTGGCTAACTTATGACGATTGCGTGCGCACACACCATATTTTTGACAAACTCATATTTTACCACTTTACCGTTAAAACGTGTATGATGGAATCCATCAGATGGGTGATCTAGATCGTCCGCTATATCTACGGTGGATGTGGGATCTAGAACCATCTCAGATTTCTAAAATAAGTCTTAATCAGTTATCTCTAGCTCCCATTTCCATTGCACAAGTGGTTAATTAGTTGGCACCTTTCTTGTCGACTTATCGTGGTTTTAAACTTTTACCACAATCCAACAAATTGATTAATCTTTCACATTTGATTAGTGGCCTCAAATGTAGGGTAGCGATAAAAGATAGTCAAAGGCCCATATTTAACGAGCTAAAGTTTTATTTGATTAGAGAATTATGATTAGGGGAGTGATAAATCGACCCCCCAAATTGATAAATCTACTCCCCATGTGTCTTTCTCTCTCCTCTTGGTTAGAGAGAGATAGACACATGGGGAGTCGATTTATCCAGATGGGGAGTCGATTTATCACTGCCTTTATGATTATCTAATTTAAGTGATTTGTGCTAAAGTTAAAATTAAATCGTGGTATCAACAGTCCTAATTCAAATGACCTGCATGGTCTGGCCCACATGTAAGCCTTGCAGACATTGGCCGACTGACTGTTTTTAAGTTTAATTAAAATCCTTAAAAATAGCCCGTATTTTTCATAAATTTGGATTTTATTTAAAAGGAATGCTTACCTCTTTGTAATACAGTGAGTGGTGTTGATGATATGTGAGTGGATGGGTGTTGATGATATGTGAGTGGAAGGGTGTTAGTGGGTGGATGGGTGTTGATGATATGTGGGTGTTTCTCATACATGCATTGGGTTTGGTTTTCATCAAAAATCCTAGCTTGTTTTGTTGGTTTAGGGTACTAATTTGATCTTTTACTGCATGTTTTGTAAAGCTATTGTTTTTTTCTTCTTTTCTTGTGTGATCGGTTATGTTTTTTGCTATGTTTATCATCATTTCAAGCAATGAGTGTGGTGTAGATTATTTAATGGGTGGTTGGGTGTTGATGATACGAGGGTGTGTATGATATAATGCCTTGGTTGTTAGGAGTTGAAGATACGTCGGTGTTTGTGATATAATGTCTTGGTGGTTTGGTGTTGCTAATATTTGGGTTTCAAATTAGGGTTTTTAATAGATTGGAACTGGAATCTCTCCATGTAGGGCTACCATCAAGCATCATGCCTCGAGAACCAACAAATATGGTTCAATGTCACTTTTCTGTTTAGTTTTCCTAATACAACGCATGAAACATTTTCTCTAGATTTCTCAGGTTTTCCTGCGCATGATTCATTTTCCAGCACAGTTTCCTTTCCTTTCCCGATAAAACAAGTGAACGGACCCTTAAAGTAAGTCTATAACATTCCTTTCATAATGAAGATATCCCACACAGATTGGAATTTTGAGATCATATCGGATTTCATCGTATGAAAACATGGATTCATGGCCCACTAACATTTAATCGGACACAGACTTACGTTGGAGGGCCTACATATAAATCTTCCAAGCACAACAACCCACAAGAAAAAAAAAATGAACAAGCTCCGAATCAAACCCTCTGTTCTTACTTCCCGTTTAGGCTTCTTCTTCTCCACCTGGTTCTCTCCATCATCTCTCCCCCAAGATCAAGACCCAATTCTCACCACCCTCTCTCACGCCATTAAAAACACCCCACAAAAAACCCTAGATTCTTCCCTAAAAAAACTCCTCCCCTCTCTCACAGCCTCCCATATAATCTCCCTCATCACCAAAAACCCATTCTCTCTAGACCCACCTTCCCTCCTCTCTTTCTTCAAATGGGTCTCTTCTCAAAAGGGCTTTCGTCACACCATTCAATCATATTGCACCATGGCCCACTTTCTCTGCTCACACCAAATGCTCTCAGACTCACAATCCCTCCTCCAATTCGTGGTCTCTCGAAAGGGACGAGACTCCGCCGCATCAATCTTTGCAGTAATCCTCCAAACCAGAGGTACCCATCAACCCAATCTGGCTTTTAATGCTTTGATGAATGCATATACGGATTTAGGGTTTGTATCTGATGCAATTCAGTGTTTTAGGTTGGTTAGAAAACATGGTTTTGGTATCCCTTTTCAGTCATGTGGTTATCTTCTTGATAATCTGATGAAATCTAATTCCCCTGCGGCGGCTTATGCGTTTTATTCGGAGATTTTGAATTGTGGGTTCCCACCAAATGTTTATACTTTTAACATTTTGATGCATTCTTTTTGTAAAGATGGTAAGATTAAGGAAGCCCGATTGATTTTCGATGAAATTCGGATAAGGGGTTTGGATCCCACTGTTGTTAGTTTCAATACTTTGATTAATGGGTATTGTAAAGTGAAGAATTTGGAGGAGGGTTTTGGGCTTAAGAGGGTTATGTTAGAATTGAGAATTTTTCCTGATGTGTTCACTTATAGTGTTTTGATTAATGGGCTGTGCAAAGAGAGTCGGTTGGAAGAAGCTAATGAAATGTTTGATGAAATGTGTGTGAGAGGTTTGGTTCCAAATGATGTGACTTTCACTACTTTAATTGATGGGCATTGCAAAGAAGGACAAATTGGTGTTGCATTGGAAATGTATGAAAAAATGTTGAGGAAAGGTGTGAAACCTGATTTGATCACTTACAACACACTTGTTAATGGGCTTTGCAAAGTTGGTGATTTGAGGAAAGCAAGAGGGATTGTTGATGAAATGAGAAGGAAGGGATTGAAGCCTGATAAGATAACATATACAACACTCATTGATGGGTTTTGCAAGGAGGGAGATATAGGTTTAGCTATTGAGATTAGGAGGGAAATGGTTGGTGACGGGATTGAGCTTGATAATGTGGCTTATACAGCGCTTATTTCAGGGCTGAGTAGAGAAGGACAAATCGCTGATGCAGAAAGGACAATGCGAGAGATGTTGAGAGCGGGAATGACGCCCGATGATGCGACTTATACTATGGTTATTGATGGGTATTGTAAGAAGGGGGATGTTAAGATGGGCTTCAAGTTGCTTAAGGAGATGCAGAGTAATGGCTGTGTGCCGAGTGTTGTGACATATAATGTGCTTATGCACGGGCTGTGCAAGCAAGGGCAGATGAAAAATGCGAATATGCTTCTAAATGCGATGCTTAATTTAGGAGTGGTACCCGATGATGTTACCTACAACATTCTTTTGGAAGGGCACTGTAAAAATGAAGACTTGGAGGATGATGATAAACTACGTGGCGAAAAGGGCATGGTGTCTGACTTTGCTGCTTACACTTCACTGATGAGTGAATATGGTAAAAAAGCTAAGAATCGGCAAAACCGATGACGCGATTGCAACTTATTTTTCTACTTTTTTTTAATGATGGCAGATGATATTAATGAGGAAAAGGGAAGAACCCCGTGACCGAGATGGTCAATACAAGAAAAAACAAAGCAAAGGAAAAAGAACCAAACAAAAGCAAATCAAGGCCTTCGGGGCGGGAGAAAATCGAAAATCTCCAAGCTATCCCTTACACCCATCCTGGCTAATATGTCGGTGTCACTGTTGGCCAGATTATTTTTCTACTTGATGTCAAGCTGAAGAAATGCAAATGTGACTTTTGGAGCTTAGCTGATGCGGTCTTGACTTGGTATTCGCTAGTCGTTACCACTTACTCCATTTACCAGAAACTTGTATCACGGTTGTTGTGTAGTCGATGGAGAACTTTACCCCTTCTCGCTTGTTCGATCTTTGAAGTTATGTATGAACTATGGGGCCCGTTATGATCTTCAAATGCCAGTTACTCTTTCTGGTGATACAGCTTATGGATCAAAGATTCCATGTGTAGGACCTTATACCCCATTTATGACGGTCGGGGGTTGTACTAAAGCTCTTACATCAACTCGGGTGCTACAAATTCCATTGCCTATGGTCCCTATGGCCCAATGTAAGGGCCTTATTCTTCAAATGTGCACCCTTAAGCTCATTGGCATGATTTATATGAGGATCCATTTCTAACCACTGTTGCTTTTTTCTAACCATCGTATGGCCTAAGAGATAAACAGTTTAGATCATCGGCCCCACTTGTAAATACTCTCGTATTTCGTATCCATGAATTATTTTATTTAATCTAATCAAACTCTTCATTCTGGGTAAATGAAACAGAGCTTGTATATTCAGTTCGGAGAAAGAGATCCTTGAGCTGGATGTGAAGCAAACTCAATCTCAAAGCCTTGCTAGAAGACCATAGGAAGATGCCCGGGACCGGAGCATGTCGTGAAAGAAGCACACTGGTTGGGTGTGCTTGAAGTCATGGTCCCCAATTTCTCTGTACAAGGACGGCACTGCACGAGGAACTCTTCTAAATATGGAGTGTGTCCATGGCAGTATCTCTCTTCTCTCTAGATTCCAAGAAATGGAAAAACTTTCTAATCTTTTATGATTGGCTGTTATCTGAATTCACTGTAGTTAAGTTGCAAACAATGAAGTTTGTGTATGATTCTTTAATGTCTTGTGCATCATATGTCTGACATAAAAGTGCTCTTTAGAAAGGTTAAAGTCAGGCTAACCTTCATTTTATTTATAACTCTACCCGTTTTACACCGCAAGGGGATGGCCCGGGGAAGTAAATGGTGTGAATATATCATTTCCGCTGAAAAAAAAATGCTTACAACTCAATAAAATTGCCCTTCACTGTGATTGACCCTCTAGCTCAATGGTTAAGGCTTTGTTCGTCAACCTAAATGTGGGTGGTTCAATCCCAGCTTACTTGCCAAAAAACAAAACAAAACAAAACAAAAATGCCCTTCTCTCCCTTTCTCTCCTTGAAACCCACCAACTAAATCTAAAGCCATAGATTTGGACTCACATTCGTTTCTCAAAATCCAAAACAAACAGGGCCTTAATCAGCAAGACTTTTATGGGCTTTAGGCACAGGGATGCCTATCTCTAGGATTGCAACCCTCTGGAACAGCACCCTTCTGCTTGCAACCAGTAAAAAGTTGGCAGAGAGGCGAATGGGGATCATTGGAAGGAGGAAGGACAAATGTAGAGCTGATTCAGGTGGCAATGAACGGGAGAGGAAAGGGTGGAGACAGCAGTCACTGCTTTTCGGTTACATAAGGTAAAGAGGAGAACAAAAAAACCGCAAAACGGGGGATTATAAAGAAACTTTCAAGATGAACAGTGTACCTTGCTGCTCATACACTGGTCCCCAAAACAACTACATATCTGCCCAGAAAGATGCAGAATTTCCTCATTCATTATTCACATAGTACACTTCCACATTGCATCTATGAACAACAATAGAGTATCCCTGCCAAATTCACCCATCACATGTGTGAAGTGAATTTCAGTTCGCTAGAAATCCGGTCGGCAATAGTTAACTAACTAAATATTGATATAAACCCTCAATTACTGCTTCATGCTGTACGCTCATGAGTTAAATCTGATCTATGAATGCACGGAACTGAGTTTTCAAACAAAAGAACCCACCAAGGCCACATAATGCACAAAAGTTCCATCAACTAGCCTGTCTGTAGAGTTGAAATGCAAGTCAAATGAATAATAAATTGCTCTAGAACACCTCCCAAAAATTGAATAATAAGGTGAATTAGCAAGTTTAACTGAGCTGACACCGAGCAAGCCAATTGATTGGATATAATCACAATTGTAGGGGGCTTTGATTTTGAGTTCAAGAACTGCATAAATCCAATCCTTTCATGACTGAAAGAACACTCCATGCCAGTGTTTCATCAAACGATAACCCGCTGCAACAAAAAAATATCACTGCTCTGTCGTCGTCACCATCTTTGATCCTGTAGGGACAATTGCCATTCAAACAAATACGGACAAGGACATGGTTCATCTGCAGATGATCAGGAAAGTCTTGGATGTCCTTGCTAATGTGTACGTTTATCAGTTTTAGGAATTGATGTGTATGTTTATCTGTTTTAGGAATAGCTGATGTAACCAAGAGCACTGATCAAAAGGGGGCCAACAAAGTTTCCATTGAAGTGGTATTCACATGTTCAACCAATGGACTTTGGGAAACTCTCGAATCTAGAGGTGAGGAATTGCCGATAGATTGAGATACTCCACTATTCGAATCATGTGTTTGAATATGTTCCATGTTGCTTGCATATAATGGGCAGCAGTAAACAAACTCAACTCTGTGCTCTTCCATGCCCAACATCTGCAGAAGTTCATCCTGGTGGTGCACCACCTTGGCCCTTTTAGTTTTCTCTATAACCAGAATGCCTTCAGCTACCCTTTAGTCTCTATTCTGTGGGAAGGACAGGGCTCCACTGTCTTTGGAACTTTTTTTTGAAAGATGACATATTTTCATTGATATTATGAAAAATACATTGGGGACCAAGAGTCCCAGCTAGCATTACATAGTATCGAATAAAGCTGGCCAGGGCATACCCTGAGCCATAAAGACTGAACAAAAACAACAACAATCTGGGTCCTTTCTTCCTTCACCATGCCATGGGCGGGTCTTATACTACAACAAATCCAAAAAGAAACTTTCACCGACCATTCCAACCTACACTGTCTTTGGAACTTGAATCCGATTTTTACTTCCACATGGCTAGTTACACACTTGGAGATTGCATTTAATAAACATTTTGTGACATCTACCTTCACAGTTTGGGCTGAAGGAACGTGTAGGTTCTTGTTGTTTGCCGGATCATAACATTGAATCCCCAGTTCAGATTGAATTCTAGTAATGCCAAATTAGGCTTCTCACCATGTACAAGTATAACATGCTGTGGAGATAAATTTGACAAGATCCACGATCCCTTTGGCATCCATATGAGGGCTAAAAGAAAGGTGATTAATCTGGGGAATGCATACAATTTGTTCAGTAGTTAGATGAAAATGGAACTATTGACATATGAACTAGCTTAGATGCCAACCAATTAGTCTTAATAGCTGGAAACTGACGTCCGACAACGAGAGCCATTTGAATGAAGTTATGAATATCACCGAAAATAAAATATTTAAAAAAAAAAGTAAATTTTTTTTTTGAATGGCAATTTAAAAAAAAAAGTTCATTCGTTTATATTTATTTTTCAAGTAGTTTTCCTTGAATTGACGAGTGCTTTTCCTTCGTTTGCTTTTCTTTTAATTGTCCTCTTTGCTCATTCTTAATGGATATCTTTGCATATTGACCTTCGAAGTTCGAAATAGTGTTATACTAAACAGAATGTTTGCGAAAATGGACTTAAATATTTATTATTTAATTCAGTGTTTCAAAATGCGGATGCGGGCTAAAATACAGCCAAACTAAATCCTAGTCGACTCAACGCGGCAGGACTGAGTACTTTGTTGACACGGCTGAGTAATAGGTTGAAGCAGTCATGACTCGGGCATGTTAAAAGGAGTTTTGATTAACTTGATAGGGCAAAATGACTCGGACAAGAACTCAGCTAAGGTCAATGAGATGATTGAAGCAGGGAAGTTTGAAACAATAATTTAATTATACTATTTGTTATAATTATTAACAGCGGCAAAATTGTACATACAACTACAAGCAATAGCGGCCTTCTTTAATCATTTACATGGGACTGGGATTGTTTGGTCATAGTTCATTTATGTAACGTGTTTAAGTTATGAGAGTATTGAAGAGTCATATTGTGGTGGCAGGAACTTTGAATTGTAACACATTACTCTTCGGTTCTACAACAATCAACCGAGCGACCTGAGTCCTAATCCCTCTCTTCTCCCTAGTTCTCCCACCTAGCATGATAGCATCCAGATATCTCTGCCCCTGGTCAGTTTCCCAAAATAGCAATACAGAGGGAAAAGGAAGAAGACCGTTAAAATAAGGACACGGGTGGAATTAAATAAAGAAAAAGGGAGAGAAGAGGAAAAAGCCCATTGAGAAGCATTTACCATTAAGAATAAAATAAAGAATGGTGAGATCATCAGTGAGATGAAATAAAGGGTGAAGATCTTCGACGAGGAAATGGAAGGTCTACTTCACTTGTGGCAGAAAATGGATGAAGAACTGAAAAGATTGGACCTCATTCCTGAAAAAAAAAAATCTGGGGTTAGAGAACAGGATAATAGTGATATAGGGGGAGATTGACTTAGGAGAGGGAACTAGTTTGCAGGCAGATTCAAGTGGAATGTCATTGGTTCCTCCCAATTTGGTGGGAGATGATCAGATCCGAACAGATCCGAGCAACATCTCTAGCAGGAATAGAAGACACGAGAGAAAGGAGGATGGGAGAAAATATCCAAGAAAAAGAAGCAATGCCTGATGCGAACAAATCAGAAGAGGACCCACTGGATGCTGATTTGTGAGATGTATTGGAGGACATCAGATATCAATTTATCTACATCCCCCAGAGGTGCAATTGACGAGGAGAAGGAAAGAATGCCCCAGATCAGTGGGAGTTGGGAGTGAATTGTGGAGGAAATGAAATGCAAATTTTGCAGATGTTGGAAGCGATTGAAATCGGGGACAAATCCCAAAAGAAATTACTTGACAGGAATTGACAATAAACCAAATGGAAAAGGGAAGTGAGAATTGAGGGGTCTAATTAGTGATATGTTTCCCGCTAACAGAAAAATAGCAGAAATGGAGAGGGATAGAGAGACAGGGGAGGTGACCAACAACATCTAGTAATGATGAAATTAATGACATAGAATACCGGAGGCGAGGGCACAGATGAGAAGAGAGGGGCAGTGACAGAGGCGGCAGAAAGCAAAAGGCAAACATCCTTATCATAACAAAATCAAAGGAACAAGAGGCGTCTGATGAACTTGTAAACCAGATTTTGGGAAGAGAAAACAGGAATCAGGCAAGTTTCCCAGCAAGGGGATAAACAGGGGGAATAAATGTGGTTTTGGAAGAGTCAAATTTTATGTGGAAGGAGACTACTCATTATAACTCAAAATAACAAATCAACCCAACAACCTCTAAATGGCTGTTGACTGTTGTGTGTGGTTTGACTAGGTAGAATTGTTAGAAATTCAGTCACTGGGAGGGACCATCGATGTTGAAGGGAGACTTCAATACTAATCCGATTAAAAAAATAGAAGGGTTCGAACAACAAAAAGCATAAGGAAAGTCTCACAATTCATTCCAGTTTGTGGAGTGGGGAATTTACAATTGGACGGGGCAAAATACACATGTTCAAACAATTAACCTAACCTCATTATGAGTAGGCGTGATAAAGTTCTTTTATCTAAGGAATGAGAGGAATAGGATCATTATCCACATGTAAACCAAAGGGAATTACCTACCAGATCAAAACCTAATTCTTTTGGAAATGAAAAATCAGCTAGGTGATCCGAGTTCATTTGAAATAGATTTAGCCTGGGTAGAAATTTAGCGTCTGAGAGGTGAAGAAAATGGTGGAAAGAAAAATAAATCGAGGGGCAGAAGGGCTTTATATTTGACATGAAGTTTGAGAAACTCAAGCAAAAGATAGAGTGGGAAAAGAATTGAGGTACAAAAATTAAGAAGAGAAAGTGCTCAATAAGATGGAATGCATTGATCCAACGGAGGAAGAAACACAGCTTGATGAAGTCTTTCCCTACAAACAAATTCTTAGGATCACTAATGAGACGGTGGATGGGTTTGGTAGAGATGGAATTGAGAGATAAACATGATGTACTGGAAGCTTGTTACTCTTCGATTGTCATTTTGGGGCATTGACATTGAAACCGATTCCTTGAAGATTGGCTGATAGGTCTCCCTCTTAGACAATGAATTAGAGAGTTAGAACCGACCTTCACACATATTCTTAGGAGCACTAATGAGACGGTGGATGGGTCTGGTAGAGATGGAATTGAGAGATAAACATAATGTAGTGGAAGCTTGTCTCTCTGATTGAGTAGCTTTTTTTCTTTGTTTATCTGCTTTATGGAGCTACCTCGGCCATCTTTGTTCTCATATTCCTTTTCTTCTTAATATGTTATTCTTCTTTGTCTTTCAGAAAAGAAAAAAATGTATCGAGATCAACATTATGCAAATATTTTCTACTGATAAAAGCTACAAGTTGTAAAGAAAATTTAAATTTTATGCCCCTGCTGTTCCAAGAGAGAATTAATTTTCTGTAGATACCTTCTGATGTATCTTAAATAAAATAGCATGAAAAATAATAAAATTCTATAGTTTACAATCATTTAATGTTCTTAAAACTACAAATCATCAATGATACAGTTCCAATGTGGCCATAAGTTATCATACGCAACACATACATTATATGGCATGGATAGCCTATGTAACTTGGACAAGTACACCGCTTATCAAGAGAGAGAGTTTGGCCAACCAAAAGGTGTCATATGCAATGACCATGAAAATCCCAATCTACCATAAATTATATGTTCAAGGAAAAATGCAGAAATAACGTAAATCTGGTTTTAAATATTTTACCACCTTAAAAGTTGATGCCTCGTATCAATTTTCAGCATACGACTAGCCATGAGTTTATACACCTGCACTGGATTATGCAATCTACTGCTGAGTACGATGATAATATATCAGATAGGTGAACTACAAAAATGTGCAAGTAATACATACAAGTAACAAAAGTTCAAGCCTTGCCTCTATTTGACACCACAATAACATGGACGTCATGACACCATCCAACTGCTAGCCTTGTCTGTCCTGTAGTGAATGTATACTAGTTATGGACCTATGGTTGAATTACTCAGATAAAAACAGCAATTTCAACATTAACCAATCTCGAGTAACATCACCTGGGAGGGAAACAGTTCGTCCGTTATGCATATAGGACAGACTTGGATTCAACATGTATACATTGCTGCTATGAAGGACCCATCTGGTGAAAGGAATAACTGTTCAATTCAATCACAGTAAACAGACAATACCTGGGCAGGCTCAAATGAATGGTCTGAGAAGGAAAAAGGAGGCCACTATATATTGTTGTACTTCCAATTCCAAATAAAAGGTCTCCTGGTCCTGAAAAATGTTTGGAATCATGATTAATTTTCTATGAGTGAGTCTGCTTGCTATTGGAATTGGAAGTAGCTCTCTTCTTTTCATGTCATCCTGCAAAACCTGAATGGCATTGATGTTTTCTTTTTCTTTCTTTTTTCGCTAGAGATAAACTCTGATCAAGATATCACAAAATCACAAACTCCTCTCTGCATTCCATCGTTGAAGACCCTCTTTTGCTTCAACTATGAGTCCTTTGTTGTCTATATCCTAAATAGGAGCTAAACGCTAAAAAGAAAAAACGGGTCATGATCCTGACTACGTTAAAATTGACGGTAACCTCAAAACCTGTCTGGAATCATGATTCATTTGCATGAGTTACCGTGATTCCTATTTGGAAGTAGCCCTCTCTGTTTCATAACATCTTGCAAACCTGAAATAGCATCAATATTGTTTTGCTTGAGATAACCTCTGGTCAAGACATCATAAACTGCGGAATCAGGAGTGATGCCTCTCTCCACCATATCATTGAAAACCTCTTTTGCTTCGATCATGAGTCCCTTATTGGCTAAACCCCAAATAAGAGAGTTAAATGTAAGGAGATCAGGATTCATACCTTCTTTAAGCATTGTTCTCTTAAGCTTAAATGCATCCACCAAATTCCCCTGCCTGCAAAGCCCAGCAATCCAAGATGTGTACATAAACTTGTCCGGCACAAAACCCGCCTCCAACATTTCCTTGAACACGATCTCAACTTCATTGAAATTTCCTTCCTTGGAGAGCCCATCAATCAGTATACTGTAAGTAATTTCATTTGCTTTTGTTTTGTTGAAATACTCTCTTGCCTCGTGCAAGAGCCCATGCTTGCAAAGTCCATCCATCAGAGCGGAAACGGTAACAACATCAGGCTCAAGCCCTCTTGACAACATATCTGTGTACACATCAAAAGCTCCTTTAACATCCCCCAATTTAAAATGAGCATCTATAAGAGTGGTATAGATCACCTTATCTGGCACCATTCCTCTCTCCTCCATCTTTTTCTCAGCCTCTATAGCTTTATCCAATCGACCTTTACTACAGAATCCCCATATGAGTGCTCCATATGTTGTAACATCTAGCTTGATCCCCTGATCATGCATTCTATTCAAATATTTCATTGCCAAGTCCATATTTCCTTTTTTGAAGTGTCCGTCTATCATTGAAGTGTAAACCAGGGTATTAGGCTCAACCCCAGCCATCAACATCTTCCCAAATAGTTCATCAGCTTTATTCATCAAACCTTGTTTGGAGAGACCATCAACAAGAGTACTATAAGTAATAACATTGGGTGAAAGTGATGACTTCAACATTCTAGAATACAATTCGAACGCAGCATCCAAATTACCCACTTTGCAATACCCATCAATCAAACAAGTAAAAGTAACTAAATTGGGAGATACACCGACACGCATCATATCTCTAACAATCACATAACCCATATCTAATTGACTCAATTTACAAAACATGTCAATAAAAATACTATAAGTGACAACATTTGGTGAATAATATTTCCACATTAAACCCATAAAACTAAAAGCTTCTCCACGCAGTCCACGCTTACAGAACCCATTGATCAAAGTGTTAAATGTAATTAGGTCAGGTTTGCATTGTCCAATTCGAATTCGATTCATAACAATAGATGCTCCCTTTAAATCCCCAACCATGAAATACCCATCAATCAAACAGTTGTAACTGACTATATCTGGCTGACAATGAATTCTAGGCATCAGAGTAAGGAAATCTTGGGCAAAATTCAGACTACCCATTTTACACAAAATCCCGATTATCGAATTGCAAGATGATATGTGAGGAAAATATCCTCGAAAGATCAAATCAAATAATATTTTCATCGATAAATCCCCGCAATTCGAACTGACCAGACAGTGAAGGTACTGGTTGCAGCACAAATATTGTGGGAATTTCGAGTTTCTTCGCATTTGAGCAAAAAATTCGATGGCTTGTTTTGACATCTTGATCGAGCGATGATATGGGCATTTTTAAGGTTCAATGAAGGCAGAATTCGAATAAATTCACTATAAATGGAAATGAAATATCAAAATAAGCGAATTTTGAATGAACCCTAATAAAGCAAATAAAAGGTGGTGGAGGAGGAGGAGGAGATACCTCGAGAATTAGGGTTTTGGGCGCTATGTTGGATAAAAATCTTCCGGAGAGTGATGTTAGGTTAGAGTTAACATAGCTCGGCGGCTCCTTGTCACTGCCATGCTTTTTATATTGCACTTCCAAAGAAGAGAATTTATAGCGTGGACAGCAGTGATATAGTGGGGCCCTTTTGTTTGGGTGATCCAAACCATTCATTTATTGGGATCTGACGTTGATAGCAGATAGGGCCCAGCCGGAAAGTCTTCTCCATAGGATCTTAAATCTAAATAAATCGGAGGGTTGGGATCATCCTATGGAGAAGATTTTTCTAGTCACGCCCTATGCCCCTATCTAAGTCAGGGCCCAACAAATGAAAAATATAATTTAGGGAGTTTTTATATGGTGGCCGACCGTCCACCAACAAGGGCAGAGAGAGAAAAAACTCCCTCCCTTGATTTTTATCCATCATGAGCCCCCATTTTTTACTATTACCTTGATCAAAAATCCAAGTGGGTGATATTTTCCCCTCTCCACCCTTTACATATAAAGGGCGGCCACCATATAATTTCTCTAATTTAGGAAAGTGACATATCCACCCCTTTTGATTACTTGGGACACCCAACAACAGTGTATCAATGACTGCAGAGGGGCTGATGTACTTCACATAAGAAGGATTAAATAGGGCAGCACTCATTAATGGGCCCTGACTTAGCGTATCATTGGATCCTTACACATGGATGCCTTACTTCTCAAAAGGGGTGGATTTATCACTTCCCTATAACTTCTATGAAAGTATCTAACAGGGAAGTGATATTTTCTCCTCCTTTTCATCCTAGAGCCACACCCTATCTAATTTAGCCATAATTATATCATTTCCCTGGAAAAGAAAAAGAAAAAATTCGTCTTACATAGATAATGTGATGTAGCCATACTTTTATTGATCATGCAGGAAGGTCGTAAAGGATATTGAAATCCTAGTTACCCACCCTACCCTTAATGGCTAGCTTTTAACGGTGAGTTCTACCTGGGTCCCAACAGTAACCATGAGGGTTGTATCAAAACTATCCCCAGCTGAACTCAATGAGAATCAAGCTATCACTAACATGGGATTCATCTTACTTGTGTGATGGTAGCCACCTATTGGTGGTACTAAAATAGTCACATGCTCTAAACACGCTCGTGCCTTGTGTAAATTGGGCCACACGAGAGAGGAACAAGAGTGGGCAAAGTGGTGTCAATATCATAACCTTGGGAGTGCAATTATTAGTGCCCTAATAACCAACTTAGCCCTCTCCGTCTAGGCCAGGCCGGCTCTAGTCACGCGCGTTTCTCGTACGTAACCCCTCTCTCTAGGGTTTTGCAGGTTTCTTATACTAAGACAGATCTGCCATTACTATTCGATCACCTTCCATCTCTTCAAATTTCTCTCCCCCTCTCTTTCCCTCCCCTGCCCCCCCTTTCCTTCAGGTTTTGTGGGAGATCTTCAAATTTGTCTCCCTTGCTGCGTTCTGGAAAATCTCAACGGTTAGGTTTGCAACCTGCATTTTCCGAGGTTTCTCTCTCAAATATCCAAACATGGGGGAAATCTTCCGCTGATCTTCTGCTTACTGGTAATTTTCGATATTATGTTCAAATTTGACCCTCGATTGTCATTGGATCCGTTTCTAACTTTCTATTACTATTGGATCATGTCGATTTCTTCATAGTTTTTCAAATTCATTCCATGTTTTGCTGTGGATTTGTAGGAGAAGATAATTCGAACTTAGAATCAGAGGAAAGGGGATGATGGAAAATTGACGAAATTGTTTCCCTATTTCGATTTTTTTGGAGAAGAAAAAAACAGTTTCATCTTAAAAAAAGAGTTCATCTTAAAAAAAGAGTGCCTATTTTAATTTTGTGTGCAAAAAAGTCAATTTGATCTTCTCAAAAAGAACTAGTCTTAGGGTTTTCAGGTGCTTATTTTCATGCTCACACTTTGGTTTTCTTCAGAAATCACTGGAGTTTGTTGGACTGCTCATCATACCTTAATGGTGCTTATTACTTATACATTATTTGTATCTTGAAGAGTTGAGTGCCGTGAACGATCAAAATCTTGCATTAATGGGACAATTATGAAAAAATCAGAATTATTAGGGCATATGTTTCTACACCCATTTTTGGGCTGACAATCAAGGAAATTACATGGAAATGCACTGTATTTGCGTATGGAAGATAATAAGCAAACTATTAATGTGTATTATCAGATTTTATGAAAACTAGCCGCATGCAGTTCCATTTTCAATCAAGTAAAGGATCTTTGTACTGTGCTCCACAATCACATAGTCGCTGGCCTTTGCATTTGCAATGTCTTCTCTCGTGGCACATCAGCAAGAATGATTATGATGAAATTTCTGGAATATCAGCTTCAAATTGGTTCGCACTTAGTGGGATTAAATTATTTGATAATTATAGTGTTTCTGAGAGTTGGTTGATTTTTTTTCCATTAATTTTAAATTATAGGAACACTTTTATTTATTTGTTGTTAGTTGGTTTAGAAGATTTTACAGCACAATTCATTCACGCCACACTTTTGCTCTTCTGGTTGTATTCAGTCTGCATCTTTGTTATTTTTCTTTTTTGAAAACAAAGGCAATATGCCACATCACACTTGGTGGTCTATCTTAGAAGGACATGACCGCTCTTCAATTGTCATGTCTGGGCATAATTAGTCAACGGCGTAAGGTTTTTCAGGCAAAACACTTTGAATTATGAATGTGAAAGGTCATGTTCGATAAAACTAAAGGGCAAGTAAGACAGATTAATTTGCAAATATCGCCCCAATATAATGAAGGGGACAATTACATGGATACTAGAAGCTAAAATTGGCAAATGATTGTAACCACCTAATCCTCATAAAGATTAGTCGTTTTCCTCCTTGAAATCTTCTTCCCTTGGAACCTCCCATTCATTCCTCCAAGTCTCCTTTCACTTGATCCACTTCAACCGCTGTATTATGTATTTATGATTAATAATTCTTCAAGAGACCTTTAACTTGGTCAACTCTGTACTATTTGTGCTCTCCTATTTTTCGACTTCCATTACTGAACCATGAGTCTAAACGTGCCTTCAGCTTGCACTCTGTACCATTTTTGTTTTCTGTTGGTCGGCCATCTCGCACCTGGGTGTTTTCCCTCTCGTCAATATATGCATCACCATTCAATATATATGTAAATACGTTTTAATTTGAAAAGCACACGAGCCCGCCACCCCCCCCCCCCCCCCCCCCCCTTTTTTTTTCTGATCTTCTTCCTACTTTTCCTGCAGTTTACAAACATTGTCCTCACCGAATTATTTCCTAACTTGAGTTTGGTGACTATGCTGAAGAGTCCACTAATCATTTTCCTGTTACAAAAAAAAAAAAAAGAATAAAAAAGAAGTTCTTAGTTACATGCCCTTGTTCAAATTTAGATTGGTTATTTTTGTGCAGAATTTTAGACACTTTACCGTGGAACTGAGACTGACATCTGCATTTGCGTTTGTAGGTATATTATCCAAAATAAGGCGTGAAATCAATATTTGATTGTTAAAGCATGGTAAGTTTTCGTTTTGCATGCGATCGTCATTAAAATACTTTGATTGTGCATGTAAACCCGGACTTCCTGAACCAAAGTCTTTCCTTTTTCTTTTTTTTTGAAATGGTTGGATTTTATTAAAAAAAGCAAGGCCACGACTGAGAAGTTCATGGACATTAAGAGAACTATTAGAGGAGAAGTCTTTCAAGAATGAATGGAATTGATATTTCCATTTATTATTCATCTTTATTGTGGGATTTTATTAAAAAAAGCAAGGCCACAACTGAGAAGTTCATGGACAGAACTAGCACAGGAGAAGTCTTTTAAGAATGACTGGAATTGATATTTTCATCTTTATTGAGCTATCTAGAGCTCCGATGCAATTTCTCTCTTTGTTGTGTAGATAGACTTATGACTTACTGCTCATTCCGACCAGTTTCCCATGCTTGCGTTCAATTGGGTAGAAACAATTGTGATTACATGATTGTTGGCACTTTTTCCTTTAAAGAAACGCGAAGCTTCCATGTTCTCATCCTATGCATGCTCTTGTTTGAATTTCTTTTTAATTTTTTATATTATAGTCACAATTGACAACACTTTTTATTTAATTTTGTCTTACCATTGCACTTTTTGGTAAATGATGCTGATTCATTTCTTAGTTTCCATAAATGGTGATGGTTCATTTCTATTTGATTTGGACTGAAGTTTTTGTGTGACTATGTATATTGAGTTATAACAGTTGTGTCAGTGTGCAAAACAAAATATCATATTTCTTTCCTATCGAGAAAGTAGGGCTATGTTGTAGATCACATACCATTATTAGATATGTCTAGCCATTGGGAAAAAGTATTTAACAAAAACAACCTTTCTCTCTTTTTTTTTCTTGTGTAAGTTGATTCTTGGGATAGATGGGACCCGCAATCTGTATCAAGTGGCGACTTTGGCATGATCCATCTTTTATGATGCTATGATTGCTTGCGCTTTGGTGCCATTTTCATTAGCCATCCTATATTCTTTTCCTCCTTTATTTAAGTTGATTGCTTGGTAACCTTTTGTGTTAATCATTCTTGTTCCTATTCTTCTAATTTACATGTAACTTCTTTCAGAATTACCTTGTTGGAGCATTTAAGTCACCGTGTAACGTTTCAATCAAATTTACTGATGGAAGAACTCGCAAGCAGGTAACTCGTTGAGTTTTTATGATGTGAAGCAAGTAATCACATTCAAGTTTAGTAGTGTTTTGAGTTTCGTACCCTTCTATGTAAAAAATAGTTTCTTATGCCCCATTAATGAAACTATGCAAGTCAGTGGTACATAGTTTTCCTACTAGCATGTGTATATCCATGGAAGGTTTGCTAGATAGTTTTCCTACTAGCATGTGTATATCCATACAAGGTTTGCTAGGAAGGAGTTGGATCTTATTATCTCGTACCCTCATGCATACGACATCCCGTGGCAATGCTTTTTCACTTAATGTAGGAATAATTTTGATAGCTTCTGTTTTTGACATTTTTGTCTATATATCTTTCTTCTATTGTAGTTGCAACAATGCGTCTTATTGTTATTGTTTCTCAACTTGTTATATTTTAGCATTTCTGATAATGCATATTGGGTTGATTTAAATTTTTCATGGTTTACAAATTTGTGAATGGAGCTTTACTCATTTGTTCCCAATGTCATGGCTTTAGCAAGTTGATCTTGGAACCTGAACAAGTCATGGTTTTGTTTTTATTTAGTTTTAAAGAATTTATAACATTCTGGGGCTACTACAGGTCTGTTACTTCATTCTGGGGCTACTACAGGTCTGTTTTTATTTACTCATTTGTCCTCAACTAGTGTCTGTTACTTCACTCTGCCAAGATTAGATACCTCGTTTCTTTCACCTTGTCCCCCAATGTCATTTCAAAAGTCTGGAAATTGGGTGGGCTTGTCATGTTTGGGCAGAACACAATCCTTGACCTTGACGTGTCAAACCCTTCCTTGACAGGGGAAGAAGGGCTGTCATACTTTCAGTGATATTGGGTCTAGAAATAGGCCAACGATTGAGTCTGAATTGGTTCTTCCCTGACATTCTTAGCAATTTATTTTTTGTCCTTAGCCATCTTGTTGGGCTTAATAGAGGGTCTCTTATTCCTGCCTGCACCTTTTCGTTACGTTGCTACTTTTCCCGTGTAACTATCCCTTGAATAAAATACAAGTCAACTCAACTCAACTAAGCCTTTCAAAAACAAAAAACAAAAAAAATCTTTCAAAAAACTATCTTGGTAGATGTGGAGTTTTATTGTAAGGATTGGTGTTTGGGGCTTAATGATTCTGTGTTACAGAGTTGTGGAAAGTGGGATTACTATGCTTTTCTTTTCCTTGGTAGATGTAGGGATAACATCGATAAGGCTAGTGTTTCTATTTTCAAAAGTCATTTAAAGGGCGTCTGGATGGAGGGAGAGATCGTTGGTAAATAGATAGTTCCAAGTGAAGCTGTCAAGCAATGGTGATGGTGCAGTAGGTCTTTTCATGTCTTAGGTCTGACAGGTACCCATGTTAGTGACATAGCAAAATTAGAGATGGATAGTTGCAACTTTACGAGGAGGAAACAGTTCGTACTATTGATAGTGTGAGGTGGATGGATAAGGAGATCGTTGGTAAATTTATGGTTTCAAAGGAATCTGTTAAGCCAATGGTGCGATGGTTCATGGGTCCTTTTCAGGGGGAGTCTTGGGCCTCACATGAAGCCTTCGAAGTGATCAAGTGTGATTGGAGATGGATGGTGGCAACTTTACAGGTAGGAATTAGCGGATACTATTTATGTTATGAGGTGTTGAAGAGTGGTTATATTGACAATGCGATGGAGATTTGGTGAACATACTTGGTCCCACATTACTTACTATTTCTATTATTGTAGATGATAACTTGGGACATTGATCTTTGGTTGGTAAAAATGTCCATGAGTCAGGATGTGGCATTTCTTAGATACAAGCCCTTTGATAGTGCCCTTATTGTTTGGAGTTGTTTCTCTCTTGGTTATCCACAAGTAGGGCAGTTTCCAATTATTTTGCTTGTATGGCTTTGTAATTGACACTGGGTTTGGAATCTTTGGATCATAGGGAGTGAAAAACTACCTTTGGATCATTGTACTTGTATTCTAGAAAAACACATCCGCGATGGGTACGCAATGCATTTCCTAAAAATAGCATATGTTTCCTGTTTGTGGGAACCCATTTCCTAGCTTTTGGAAACTAGCTACTTACAAATGGGAATATCTATTACTTAACTTTACATAAATGAGCAATAATAAAAACTTACTGTAATTTTGTATCAAACAAGTTTCTTTAAAACAACAATCTGTAGCATTTTCTGAAGGGTAGTTCTAATATTTTACCTTTAAGCAGCTTCAAGATTCAAAATATAGGAGAGATGACACTCAGCACTCCTTTTTTTAATCTTGTCACTGCTATCTTTATGTTACACTTTTCTCATTGGCTTATCCAATTCCCAATAAGCTTTCAACGACCACACTCACATGAGTCTAAACTAAAGGAGGAGTACTAGACTGCTAATATCAAAACAAGGTTGTTTAAAAATCCTCTCCCAATTATAAAGGTTAAAAACTGATAACCTTAATCGGATTTTCCCTTTCTATCTTGTGAGAAGACTGGCTTTCCTCTTTGTTACGAGATTTGAAAGGAGCAAAACCTTGAAACCATGTTAGAATAGATAGTTTTGGACTTAGTGATAGTGTTAGTTTGACACTGAATTTAGGATCGGAGCTAGGCAGTTGGAATGCTCAAGTAGTTGAGTGTGTAGGGACGATATTATTAGCCATTATAATAATATGTATATAAATGTTATTATGTATTTATTTTTATGATTTTGTGAGTATTATGGATGTAAGTATGTTTCTTCCCAAAAATTGACATCAAAATAAAAATATACCAGGAACTTTCTTGGATCCAGTGATCATCCCATCACCACTTCCTTCTGGTTATTATGGTGTTGATTTGCCACAAGTAAACTATTTTGATTGTCACTACCTGACCAATTTTCATATGTTCTAAACACAAGATTTGCAAACTTGTTGTGGTTCACAAGTCAGGCTCACTAATGAAATTGTTGAGATCCACGTAAATGCAATTCTATCGGGATAGGCACACAAATTTTCCAACACTTGGCCAAGCTCTAGCTCCTAAAGCATGGATTTGAGAATTGCAGGCGAGTTGAATTCTTAGTAGAAGAATCTGCCATAGGGCTACAACTCAAAAGTCCTAACTCTGCTCGAAAGATTGGTCTGCAAGTTATCAGCAGTTTTTTCTATAATATTTCAACTGCCTCATCTATTTTCTCTTTTGTTCACTATAACGAAGATAGAGTTGGTGTAAGGATCTAGCGCATGCAAGGTTTTAAATTTCAGTTTCAGTTTCGTTTGCCAAATCCTGCAAAATCATGAAAATGTATGGAAACATATGCAAATGATAGAATTCTAAGATGAGACTTCATAAAATGCTAGAGTAAGCACAAATACATACTTAGAAACCATTACATTAGCGAAATAGCCATCCATAAGTGTATGTGGTACTTATTTACGACCCTAGGATATGCATGCTAATTATGTTAGGATTTTGTTGAAAATGTTGAGGACTTAAAGATCTCTTATGCTACTATTGTCTGTCAGAGCGGAACTATTGGCAAACAAATTGAAGTTAGGAAATAGCTATAATCCCAGTTGACAAAGAAGGTTCTGGAGTAATGGTTTTTCTAAAGCCATAGTTTGCTTCTTACTCAGTGAGCCGAGCTCAAGAAACGATACCAGAAACTGCAGTATAAGGTGGCTATATGCTATAATATGATATTGTTGTTTTAAGGGCTAGATATAATTGTAATTTTCACGTACGCAATATTATTATTTTTTTGAAATGAAAACATACATTGAAAGGAAGAAATTACAATAACCAAGTTTGTTGAAACTTTTCTATTATGAAATTGGTGGTGAAGCTGTACTTAGGGGTGCTTGAGAAAACTCTGTTGTGATGGTATAATGTTGTTACTTGCTCTGGGGGGGGGGGGGGGGGGGGGGGCGCACACCCGAAGAGAGAGCTCAGGGAAGGCAAAATAATAATTTTTCGTAGCTCCAGTCATGTCTTAATTCTTCACCCAATAAACTTTTTCATTATCAAGTAGTTCAGCAATGTAGTCTGGATAGAGGCATCTTTCTTAACATACTGATCCGAACAAAAATATCAAATAACAAATTTAGAAGCTGTAGTATGACTTTTTTGTTCAATATTATTCTTTTGTTTCCCACTTTTCTTATGTGTTTTCTTTCACAGGCCTCCATAAAGAAGGAAAATGGTCAAACAACTATGGTCCCTCTTTTCCAAAGTCAAGAGAACATTTTTGGGGAGGTGTGGCACTTGCTTTTACAGTTATGGGTTTTGATTTATTTAATGCTATTCAAAGTTTTCAAATGTACTACTATTGGATATTTTGATAGATAAGTGTAATGCTTAGCAATAACTTCCTTTATGGAATCGTCTTCAGGTTTCTATAGAACCTATTCAAGGGAAAAAGGTTGAACACAATGGTGTCAAAATTGAGCTTCTTGGCCAGATAGGTGTGCTTCATTTGGTTCTGTTATCAAAATTTCTCAAGGTTCTTGCATGTGATAGAATACAAGTCTTAATGTGAAGTTGTGAACTCGGTACTCATGAAACTAACTGTAGTTTGATTTCGGAAACAATCTTTAAGTATTTAAAATTATTTTAGTTTTTAGTTTATGCTCTTGTTGAAGTATTGAAGCAGTTCATTCATGAAAAATGTTGGCACTTGTTATCTAAGGGTTGGATTTTTCTCAGTCTCTTAAATTTGGATTTATATGCAAAAAAAATAAAAATAAAAATATTTATATTACTTCCCCTTAATCTTAGATATGAATTTGTATTGCCAATGGAGTATTACTTTTCTTTGAAATAATTAACACTCCCAGTAGGGTATAAAATAGTTATATTTATATTACTTCCCTGTAATCTGAGATACGAATTTGTACTGCCAAAAGCTTGGCATGAGAATATTCCATGGATTCCTATTAATTCCTTCTGCCAGATTGCCGGCTAGGTTGTCTTAAACTTTTTCACACATTTGTGTTTCACTTCTAGTTAACACACTTTCTCAAATAATGCGATAGTAAGCCTCAATGTGTCTTATCTTTGTAGGAAACACTGGATTCATGTGCACTGATATTGTCCCTGTTATGCTTCCTTCTGACTCAATTGAAACATGAATATCCCTTAAAATTTATCCTGACTGACTTATTCTCACTGTGTTGATATGTTTTTCTTGTTCTTGACATTGCAACAATTTTCTATTTGTTAGTAGCTAACAATATCACATTCTTGCAAATGCATCTACCTCCGGAAATTGATCTTATGTCTTCGTGATCTCTGGCCTGATGTGATTATTCAAGTAACAAAGATCATGACAAATGCATTTGTTTGTCTTAATGGGTAGATCCACAACGAGGCTATTAAGCAGCTTTACTACGATCACCAGAGAGGGCAAGACTAGAAAATGCCATAAGCCAAAATAGTAGGATAAACACTTTGGATTTTCAGAAGCAATCTTAACAGATTCCGTCAGGGTTAGTTTGATCAATTAAGCAAAGATTCAACAACTAAAAGAAAGATTAATTATTTGGGATCCTTCCTTCAAACGGAACGAACAAAGATAGAATCGGATCAGTTCCCTAAATGCCTTTCGTTTAGCTAGGCTTTATGAGATGTGAGCTTTCCTTGTCTCCATTCCTGCTCCATCATCAATGGAAGATAAACCTTAAGATTGACTTAATATTTTACAGAGGACACCAAATCTGTCTGTCTTCCCTATGGGGTTGGGTTTAGGTCTGGCTAGAAAACTTGAAGTCTTTCCCCTCTTGCTTCGCCATTAATGCTAATCAAGTAAGGCCCCTTTAGAAGAAGATGACTGAATTGATAGAGATGGATAAACAACATTAAGGAGTTCTCACTTCTAGTTATGGATTTCAATTCGAAGGTTTCTTTCTCAATCAACATCAATATTGTTGTTGTTGTCTGGCACTGGAGGCCTCCACCTGCGGGGTGAACCCCGGTGTCGGTACCTTTGACTGTGGAATGCTTATTTTACGTTATTAAAAGAGGAACTAAAAGCGAAAAAGTGGTTCGTGCATATCTTCAGGGGGTTGGATCTTCTATCCAAGCTAGATAGACGTGTTAGATACTTTGGGTCTTCTCACGCCTAGAGGATCTCAAACTAGATGGAAACTAGGTGAACCATTCACCAAGAATGAACATGAAACATGCACCAAGAATGAACACCAAACCACAGCTACATGCATCTCTGCATCCAATGATGCCAAATGCTGGCAAAACCCATCTGAGCCATAGGGTGGTCTGACTGCTCCACTCCACCCTATCAGTTGCCTTCTCCATGTCCACCTTATTGCAATAGTTTAGAATGGACAATTGAAGAAGTTTTTTCTTTTTTTCCTCGAGAGATGAAACGAGGGGTGCAACACAAGGACTTCCGAAGTGGTCATTGTGGTATTGTTACTCTCGTCAAATCAATCTTACCTACAAATTTCTGATAGGATTCAATGCTATACTATTGGTGTGGTCTCACAGCGAAGTATCTTGTTTATGGGCTCTAGAGATGATCATATCCCAGATGTTTTGGAACCTCAGAGTTCGTATCTCATGCCCTTCTATCCAATAACAAGTGATACCATTACAAAAATGCAATAGTAAGTGACTCTTAGGGTTTTTTGGTTGACGTCGTTTGACACCAAAATTTGTGGGTTCCCCCTTTCTTCTCCAATCCATGCAGACTTGATATTTCATTGTATATTTAGTAAGGTTTGTGTTTGATCATGAATTTGCGGACTTCTATATTGCATGCAAAATGTTTCATTCAACTTTGCTGGTTGTGAATCTTTACTGCTGAGTAAATTGTAAGCCATCTGTGACTATTTTGCTTCTAATTAAGCTATTTTATGCATCGTAATCATCTGTAGGATTCTTTCTCATCTTATAAAAAACTTGTGCCTGGAAATTAATTGTTTTCCCTTTATTTGTGACTATATGGCTGTTTTTTATGAACGTCATGTACTTGTCAGAAACTGGTTTCATGCCTTGTGTTTTACTTGGGTTTTAAGCCAATATTTCTGATATGCTGCTTCAAAATATCTCTACTTTGGCTTCTTGGTTTCTTTAACATTTTCAAAATGTTCCGTTGTTCAAGTTTGCTCCATTTAGTTGTTCAGATTAGAATGTCTACAATTTGGAGTAGGCTGGTTCCTTTCCTTCTATTTTACACAGTATTTTGCTCACATTATTGCTTTTCTTGCAGAGCTGTACTTTGACAGAGGCAATTTTTATGATTTTACCTCCCTTGGTGAGTTATTTATCGCGTAATCCTTTTAACATGGAAGCAAAAAATGTAGTCTGTTTTGTGATACAACACTATATTTCCAGAATCACTTATATAGTTCTTAGTGAGATAACTATTGCTGCCAAAGTGCTTCGTTTTCACTCTCCGTTGCACCTTCTACCATTTTCCTTAATCTTTTGTAGGAAATAAATATTAATATTTTGTTACTCATTTATGATATGGACTACCTTATCCACAAGTGTTGCCTGTGTGCCCTTGTTCTTTCTTCATTTTTTAGAAGTATTCTAAGATATCCTGCATTATCAAATTGTCTCTCCTTATGGAAACCATCTTATGAAACAAAATATATAACTTTTGATGCCTCTGAAGTGTATTATAGGTAAAATAATACATGAAAATAAACTTCAGAGGCATCAAAAGCTATATATATTTTTACCTATAATATGTGTTGAAGATCATGCTTAGTATAAACGGCATTTCTGCAGATGATGTTTTATCTGTTTCTCTGTTTGACCTATTGCAATTATGGATCTTGTGATCTTGTCATTGTTTTTAGTAGGCATTAATTTTATCACTTCCATTTGCAGTGCGTGAATTGGATGTGCCTGGTGAAGTATATGAAAAGAAAACATACCCATTTGAATTTTCTACTGTGGAGATGCCATATGAGTCATACAATGGAGCCAATGTAAGGCTTAGGTATGCTATCAGTTGGTTTCTAAGGCTTGCTAAGTAAAATCTTTATATATGGGCATTTAGTATTGGCCACACATTTATGAGGTGTATAGTACATTATTGTTAATGCTTATAAATTGGAAAGATTTTGTTGCTTTTTATTGATTTCTATCAAGGTTGTTGACATAACATCCAGTATAATGCAAATTAGGAATCATCTTATCCTGAAATTTTCAAGTCAGAGTGAGTGCAGTTGCTCACTTTTTAAATAGAAATCTGCTTGTCACACTAACATTTTTCTTTCAATCTTGCAGGTATGTTCTAAAAGTGACAATCAGTCGCTACTATCTCGGCAACATTGTTGAGTACCAAGATATCTGGGTAAATTTGTTTTTTACCTTCAATCTTTGTGACTTTTACTACCTAGTGATGGAGCATATACTGCAACAATTGGAAACTGAAATTCTCTTTCATCTCCTGATGGTTGTATCTACTCCTTTGACTGTATTGACCTGAGAAATTGAAGTGAAACTGGATTTTATATTCTTAAGCATGAAATGGATGATCACACACTTTTCTAACCTCATCCTTTTCTTTTGAAATGGAACTTCCGCAATTTCTTATTCACAATTATCTACTGAAGCATTAGGGGCTGTTTGGATATGTGGATTTTAGAATCTAGGCTTTAGTTTGAAAGCAGTATCAAAGAGGGGCGAGAAATCTGAAAATGAAAGACGGTCTCCTTCTTTACAACCTTGGATATCAATTGTTTTCTTGGATTTTAAGTAATAAATCCAGGTTTTAGAAATCTCTCCCCCATCCTGAGATTTCTAAAACCTGGGAACATGGGACGATCTCCTACTCTCTTGCTCGACGAAAAGAGGGGCAAGAAATCAGAAAACTACAGACGGTCTCCTTTCATCTCCCATCCAAGATTATGAGGAAATCCAGGATTTTAAAATCCTTGTATCCAAAGTTCCAAACAGCCCCTTAATGTTGCAAAACTGAGGAACTAAATACATGCATATTTATCATTGTTCTTGCCCCTATGATTCATGCATATAATGATATAATAAGTTTTTCCTGCATCAGGTTCGCAATTATACACCACTTCCGACAATCAACAACAGCATTAAGGTTAGTAAAGTTTTTGAAAATCTTGATTATTCACATAATTACAGCACGTAGCAGGTTAAAATTATTGCAGAAGGTAATTCTTAATAAGTATGATGGTTTACATGAGTTTCCTTTCTTATTTACTGTGTAGCATGTTTTTTGTGCAATGAACTACTAGTAGTCCTTTTTTGTTGAATAACAATGATTACAACTTCAGTAAGAGAAAGCCAATCGGCAATAGTACATAGACGCAAAAGGACTGACCCCATAACAAAAAAAACAAAGGCAGCATAGCAGCAAAAGAATACGAGGAAAAACCCTAGAAGAGGTGTAGTTCTTGTCCCACACAAAGCTCGATCTTATCAACACCTTCCCTTCATTATTAGGACTCCTGAGAATATGTTTTGAGTGAGGGGGGAGATCTCTGAGATCCACCCAGTTCAAAGATAGAATTCACTAGTCACCAAACTTCGATGCTCAAGCAATCACATTAAATTAACCCCACTTCATCCATAAGATCGTCAACTCCTTAAAATTACAAAGCCTGGAGAGAGGGAGAGAGAGCGTGCTTCTTCTGAGTTTGGGTAGAGTGAAGGATCTAACTTTTGTTTGTTTTTGGACAATAACGCAAGGACATGATTCATACAGGATATATATATGCTTTTGGGGCAAACTATGTAGAGATGGTAAGAATCAAAAGCCTAACTGTATGAGTCCACCACTTAAACGACCATTGTTAAGATATGACCTTAATGATCGACCTTGGTCTCGCATAGCACACGTGTGATCGAGGCCATTGATTTGGTGGATTCCCATGAGGCTGCCTACATGATCCTTATTGATCAAGGTTCTAAGATCATCCGACTATGGTGGGAACAAATGTAATGGGCTCATAGTTACCGGATTCGTCATCCGTCCTCCGACCCGCAATCCAGGGTCGTACGATCCCAAATGTGGTTCGCTAGCGACCTGGATCGCCAAAAATGACGACCTGCATCGACCCGCGGGAGAGAAAGAGAGAGATGTATATACACTAAGGGAGAGATGGAGAGAGAGCTATAAATTTTATGAGGAAAATTATTGTGAGCTTGAGCGTTGGAACCTTATGGTGAGCTTGAGCTCTCAAACCAATGAGGCCCACATTGTTAGGATGATCCAAAGCATTCACTAGAAAGGGCCTTACATAGATAGGGTGTGTACAAAAAATCAGCTCCATAGGATCATCCTAACCCATCCATTCGTGGAGGTCAAAATGGACAGACCACAAATCTGCCCATTTTTGCCCTCCACTTTTGGAGGGGTTAGGATGATTCAATGGAGCTGATTTTTGGTACACACCCTATCTATGATAGGGCCTTGCAAATGAATGGTTTGGATCCTCACAGAAATTGTGGGACCCATGTGATTGGTGCACTCAAGCGCACCATTTCCTATTAGAGCTTGAGCGCACGAACATATTCCTCAAATTTTATATATTTTGGGTTGGATTAGAACTAGAGCTTTCTTTTTGAAAAAAATATGTAGGGCATACATGAGGTTTTTTTATTTGTTTATTAGATGGATGTAGTATGGACTGTGGAAGGATATTCATGTATTCCAACGGGAACTTTCTTTATGAAAACAATTGTGTGACATATATGAGGTTTTTATATTTTGTGTATTAAATATATGCAGTGTACTATGGAATAATATTCTTGTAAAAAAAAAAGAAATTATATCTATATGTGTGTGTGTGTGTGTGTGTCCGAATTAGCGCTCCAAACTAACCTGCGACCCTGAATAGCGACCCAACATAGCATACCCTTGTCGTACCGCGTACCGGGCTACCATCGTACCCCATACCCGTTCCCGTATCACGTACCGGAACGAATCGCGTTCCAGGTAACATTGAATGGGCTAGCCTTGTGGTTGCCTACCATTTCAATATATTTGATTATGGACGTGTCATGCATGAGGGCTAGAACCACCTTTCTTTGTTTCCTTTTTCTTTTCAGTTCTTATTTTTTGTGCGGCATAGAGTATGATTTTTTTTTAATAGCCAAGCTTTCTTCTTCTTAGGATATTTTGTTGCCATGCGTAGAATATTTGCATAAATTTAAACTACACTATTGGTGTATACTAATATATGGATTCCTTTAATATAGTTCTATGTAAGTTATTTAATAGCTATAAATAAATTTACATTTATATGGTTCTAAATAACATGAGGGAGTGGGCATGGCAACCCAACTTTATCCATTAACTTGTCCGACTCGCCTCCCAAACTTTTTCGAGTTTTTGTCTGCGTCCATGTTTTTCTTTACCAAGTCGATCAAAACTCCTTCGACCCTCTAAGTTATGACCGCGCCAACTGAGTACTTGGTTGCACAGTGCCGAGTTGACTAGGGTTTGCTTTGGCCGCGTTTTGGCCCACCTCTGCCTTTTGAAACACTGAGATAAATTACATATAAACGAATGCATAACCATGACTTTTCTGTAGATCTTTTCTAGCAACTGGCCTTGCCTGCTAATGAAACATATGACTTCTTATGCAGATGGAAGTTGGGATTGAAGATTGCCTACACATTGAGTTCGAGTACAACAAAAGCAAGTAAGCTGCCTGATATGCTATGCTTGAGCATGGATCTAAATTTCGGTTTCGGACATAAGGCGAAACCAAAATTTTGGCCGAAATTCGGTAAAAATCAAAGCAAATTTCATTATTGTAACGAAATTTTGAAATTTCGGTAATTTCGGCCTAAATTTTGTAAACATACTTAAAAAAAATCACATTTTCCGGAATTTCAGGCAAAATTACCGAAATTTGGTACTCTGGCCGAAATTTCGGTATTAGGGCCGAAATTTAAAACTGTGTGCTTGAGTAAGTACACGTATAAGAATTTATTAATTATTTTGAACTTTTGTTGAGAGTGAAGATTTATATCCGTTAATGGGACTTTTCCATGTCCAGATATCATCTGAAGGATGTTATAGTAGGCAAAATATATTTTCTTCTTGTAAGAATCAAGATAAAAAATATGGAGCTTGAGATCAGACGTCGAGAATCAACAGGATCGGGGCCTAATACTCATGTTGAGACTGAGACCCTAGCAAAATTCGAGTTGATGGATGGTGCTCCAGTCAGAGGTATATCCATTCACAGTTCTACATAATAATCATCCGAATGCTTCTGCACTTGTATATCTTTTCACAGCATCAAGTGGTTTTCCACCTTGGCTTTATCTGGTATAAGTATTTAGCTGAGGGGCATGTTAATGCTTTTAGCATGATATGCGACATTTTATCACTATTTTACTATACTTGCTGTAAGCTGACTACCTCTTCATTTTCTAACTGCATCATTTTTCTTAGTCAATTGCTTTCTGCTGTATGGTTGGGGTTTATCGAAGCCACCAATATGTTTAGTGGAAATTACTTTGAATTCTAAGCAGTTGGCCTTTGAAGTGAGCCTTGAATTTAGGTTTAAATGCTAAATGTGGGAAGCTTTTAACATGCACAGTGACAATAGCGCACTAGTCATGCAGGCTTTCACCATTATTTAGTTATAAAACCAGAGTCATGCCATTATACATAGGTTTAAGTTTGTAGTGCATTAGTTGAATGATGAAACAGTGAAAGCACAACGTTCAAAATGCAAAGGATCCATTCACTGATTCTAAGTTGTATACAGAAATAATGAGGGTAACAAAAATGCTGAGTTATAAACCAATTATTTGTACCAAAGAGGATTAAAATAATTAAAAAAGTAGACATCTTTTGGACATTCTCAAGATGCCTTTAGTTTGCTGAGAAACTTCTTAACAGTTAATTTAAAAAGAAAAAAGAAAAAATAAAGCATTACAAAAACACAGTTAATGTTTCAAACCAGCCCCATCATTATTTCTAAATTCTCTGCACCAAAGATGTCTACTGAGTCAAATTTCTAACATTGGTATGTGAGCAATGACATTTAGTTAATGCATGCTACTGGATTACTTTTAAATTGTTGCATACATATGCCTGAACTTCAACTTTAAATGTAAACACTAACCTTACCATATTTGTGCCATGCCGTTGCTGCATCTGCCACCATAATAGCTAATGAATTATGGCCCGATTTCATTTCAAATGGGTAGCATTGACTCATAATAGTCCTGAAATTTCCATTAAAAATGAAAAGAAAAGATACTAATAATAATAGTAGTTTTGGTGCTCTATTTAATTGGTGGCATAAATTAATTTAATTTCCTTCGTGTGCTTCTTTTAAGATTGTCACATATGGTAGTTTGAGTTGTACATCCATTTATTGTTGTTACTCCAGAAGTTGATGCTTCCTACAGTTTCTAATATACCATCATTTAATTCCAGATGTATTTTTCTTATGACTCATTTCGCAATTGCCTACTAAGCGACTGCTCACATGTGTCCATTTTTTGTGTTTAGTTACAGGGGAGTCAATCCCAATTACACTGCTCACATGTGTGTCCATTTTGTGTGTTTGGTTACAGGGGAGTCAATCCCAATCAGATTGTTTTTGAGCCCATACGAACTGACACCGACATATCGCAACACCAACAACAAGTTTAGTGTGAAATATTATTTGAATCTTGTTCTTGTGGATGAAGAGGATCGGCGGTACTTCAAGCAGCAAGAAATCACCATCTACCGCCTTTTAGAAACTTCTTGATTACCGGGCTTTAGGGGAGTTTGGCATTCCATCTGAAAAGATATCATACTATGCCGCCATTTATAAAGAACATCAGGTGCTAGATTTCTTCTTCTAGAGAGCTCATTTTCGTACTTTTATAGCTTGTTTGCCCCTTGGGTGTATACGCAGGGCTTATGAAGGATATTGTGAAATATTGTTTGAATGTGAATATTTCACTGTTTTTTTTTTCTTATTTTTTACTCATTTCTTTTGAATAGGAGTTCTTTTGCTGTGAAAATCTTCAACGGGTGTTATACATTCTCTTTTCACATTATTATTATAAGAAATTATGAATGATCTTATGAATTATTTTTTGAATGAGAATAACTCACTCTTTCCTTTGATTTTTCATACTCCTTGCTTTTGAATTGAACTGCTTTTGCGGCGGAATCTTCAATTTCAGCTACATTTCTATTGTCCTTGTTGTACGTTCTCTTTTTTCATTATTAGAAGAAATTTTGAATATACTTTGATGATAATGATTTGAATTCATAGACCTTGTGGTTTAGATCTAATTTATTAACAAGCGAAAGCTCGGTATGTGATGTTGTAGTAAATAGTGGATAAAACTGTAACAAATGCAACCCCTAAAACTGGATTGTGCGCATGAATTGGAACAATTCAATACATGCTTCTTGAATTAACATGTAAGTGACATGTGGAGGATATGCTGCTCTGTATTGTTGAACTTTTGTCTACATTTGCCTGATGATCTGAGATTTTAAGTTATTTATAGATGAATTTTTGTTTTGAGTGGGTATTTTTTTGGGAGTGATCTACATAAAGATCTGTTATATGGTATCTCTGTATCTGTAATTACATAAAGATCTGTTATATGGTATCTCTGTATCTGTAATTACAAGTGGGGAACCATTCACCTGATCGGCCTCGCCATGGATGGATGGATGAGTTATATATTAATAGGACCTACATAGAAGGTCTAATGGTTAAAAAGTAATGGACCCCACATGGACACTAATATGTGATCTACTAGTAGGGTGGCTAAGATGGAGGGTCAAAGCCCAAAAACTAACGGGGCTCAGATATAAAGTAACGAGTTGTATACTAATGTGTCTACGTAGTGGGTGTTTTCCTTCTTTCCAATTTGAAAATCCCTTCTTTTAGACCTAGCTACGGACGCCGGACGGGCCCTGCCTCTAATCTTCTTAACCCTCCAATTTGACGGTGAGAAAAAAAAAATTGATTATTGTGAGCACAAAACTAAAACTTCATAAAGGCTATTATTTTAAGGGAAATGATATCTGTACAACCATGTTTTGGTATTTGCGCTAACCTATCCTGTCTTTTAGTATTTAAAGAGCCTTCAAAAGGTTGTTATAGTTCCCAAGTAGCTCTCACAAGTCAATCAGTAAAGAAAAGACAAGCTAGAACCGCCCAAATAACATAACGTGCTTGTGTTGGTATCATTTCCCTATTTTAATTTTGAGTTGAATCAGTATTGGACTCACAATCGATTCTCAAAATCTACGACGAACATGGCTTAATTGTAATTTTGTTTTGGACTCACAATCGGTTCTAAAAATCCAAAACAAACGGTGTCCAAAGACTGTTTAAGGGCATTTAGAAGGGAAATTTTATCAGCACTATTGTATTTTGATGATCGCACTCCTCACCTTATTAAAAGTATGGTATCGCCCACACCATAGGATGATCCAAACCGTCCATTAGATGGGCAACAGCCTAAATAGATTGTGCCTCAAAAGTTATTTCCATAGGTTGATCCTAACCGTCCGGTCTATAGAGGGTTAGGATCAACCCTCTAACATTCGGTCACTCTACAGATCAGAGGGTTAGGATCAACCTATGGAAATGATTTTTGGGGCACAACCTATTTAGGCTGGGGCCTATCTAATGGACGGTTTGAATCATCCTATTGTGTGGGCCATACCGTACTTTTAATGAAGTGGGGAGTGCCATCTTGTGCTGATAACATTCCCTTTGTCTCTTTAAATTAGTCAACGGTAAAAATGAGTCGGCCCCACAACTTTTTAAGAACTTCTTAAGAATTTCTTCCTTTTAAGAGCTGTGATAACAAGAACAGAGGTGAGAACTTGCGAGGCGGCTAAAGGTCTTTTTTGCTGTAAGTTGTATTTTCCCGACAAATTCCGTAATTTCCTACCACTAGAACTGCTCTTGATCTCGTTTCTTTAATGGCTTTTCTTTATTTCCCGATTTAGTTCTTTAATGTTGAGGATATCCTTCGAAAATCTTTCTTTTCTAGTAATTTCTTGCCTTGTTTTTGAAATATCTGCTAAATTATCGAACACCCATAAATATTTTTCATATATTGAAATTTTCCCTAAGCTAAAATCCAGATCTTCAGTTACTGATGTAAGTTTTCTGCTTATTTTAATAAATATGTATAGAGATACTCTTGTGGTGCGTTTTGTTTCCTCTGAAAATTAAAAGATTTTAGTCTATTGGTTAAGTAGTATTAGCTACCTTATGAGGAAAATTGAAGAGATGGGGTGTTGTTTTCTGCTTGTGTTACCACCAAAATGGGTCCTTATTTGCAAATAAGATTATTTTAAGTTAGTCTTATTTGCAAATGGAACATTAAGACCAATTTGGAAGCCATTTACTGAGATATAAACGTATTATAACCATTATTTGCTTGTAAAATTATATACAAGTAAGGACTAAATGCATGAATGATTATTTGCAAATAATTTTTAAGGTTATCCAACGAGGCCCTTATACTCCCATGTGAATTTACATGTACGTAAATTCGTCGCATCACTTGTAACTGCTCAATATATTTCAATATCTTTCCAACATCGGCACACATGAATTGTTCTAATGGGGTCACATGTGGCTCCGCAGTTCTTTGTAGGAATGCCTTTCTAGGTTCTTGCTTAAATGGTGCTAGTTTGTTATCATGGCTTGTTTAGGGTTAAGTGAAATTGTTTGGAATCAGCATATTGGTACGTAATCTAGGAAGTCAGTAATCTTGAGGACAGTTGATTTATTTGGGTTGGGAAGCAACCTGTTCTTTGTTTGAGAGAATTATTTCCTTGTGTTGAAGGCAAATATGCATAAATAGTTTTGATATGTGTCCATGGCCTCATTATTATAGGAAAAGTTTGAAGCATTACGAAGGTTTTGAACAACAATTATGATCTAGAGGGCCTACGAGATTCGGAAAAGTTTTTGGTTTTGAAGTGGTTAGAGAAATAGAATTTATAAGTTTTGTCTACAAAATGTGTGTTGGTTATCTTGATGATGCTATTACAAATGACAAAACTCACTTCTACACCAGCTTAGATGAACTAGATCTTTAAAAAAAAGAAGGAAATCCTTGACCTGATTTTACGAATTTAACAAGTCGGATGGGGCCTCTGTTTTTACTTCATCCTACTACATGCATCATCTAAGAAAATGATATCCAGAAATTACTAAAAGTCTAAAAGAATCTTTTAGATATATAAATGCACTATATTGTGGGCTGATTTGTCCAAGTTTATCAGTCCTGGGGTGATATCCTTTTCAAAATACTATTCAACCAACAACCTAATGTAGATGGCTACTCACTTTATCTAGTATTTCTGGGAAATAATTGGTGCCACAAGAAGTGAGAAATATAAAAATAAGAAGTGCACTCAGTACAAAATCTGAATATAGAGCTGCAGCATTGTCTGAAATAATTTGGCTTCTATACATTTTTATGGATCTCTGAGTGCATAGAATGGGTGTTGAAACTTTGGAAACCTATAACCTTGACTCCATCTGAAGACGAGATTCCTCTGCTAAGAGTTTGGATTAGGCAAACATAAGGTCGCCCCATTGCAAATACGGATATGATATGGTGTTAGAGATTGCGATATCATGGAGAGCAACTCCAACATAAAAAATTGGGCGTAGATGTTGGAAGAAAAAGAACAGGCATAAATTTCTTTAAATCCAGTAGAGGCGGTAGAGCAGAGATAGGAATAGGGAGAAGCATTAAGAGTCATGAATACTCTCATTGGTGGAGGTTAAAATGGAGGACAGAGGAAATTGGTCGACTGCTAAGACTATCCGTCTGAAGGTATGGAAAGGGAAGGTAGGGACTTAATTGAGTTTCTTTAAAGGAACGATCCATAATAAAGCAGTGGCCAGTTTTCATTTTTACTGCTCAAAAATATTAAGTGTAAGAACAGCTTACCCATAAGTAGGATAATGGATTTCTTTGCCTCATCCTTTGACTATGAACATAAAAGCAGGCCAATGGAAAGAGGAGGATTGGCCAGTGGCGTAGGAGCATGGAGAATGAAGGTAATTCTTAGACTGGAAAATAAAGCTCATATTTTGGAATGTTTGTGGGTTGGCAGCAGGGAAAAAGAGAGCTGCATTAAAAAAGGAATGCAGAAGTTAAAAAGTTGGTGTTAGGTGCAAGGATTCAAGGATACGTGAGGGAAAAGCAACCTAGCTGTTCCCGAGGTTTCATGTTCCGGTTTCGATATATGTTTCAATCATGATAGATGAAAATAGATTGATTTCAGATGAATGTTTTGATAAAAATCCTATAAAATCATAGAAACATATGGAAATATATATGTAAATGATGGACATTTAAAATGAAACTTTAAGAAGTGCTAGAATAAACACTAATACACTGAAAAACAAGCACATAAGCAAAAAAAAAAAACATCCATAATAGTTTAACAACTTTGAACACCTAGTGACAAGCGTTATCTCGCTTGTTTAATAATTCAGGATATATGAAATTTCATTTGTAATTTATATAAACATTCATACATAATACATATTTCACATTTTGTATGTGATTTATATAAATATAATAACGTAGCACATACTGGTGTAGTATACCAATGATTACAGTTTTGATTTTGGTATGCGTTTCGATTTCAGTATACATTTCTGTGATAATAAAAATGGAAACATTTTGCTCGTTACGTGTCAGTTTTGGTGGAAATTTAAAACCATAGCTATTCCACATTGCTGCAGTTTTTTTCTGAGACATCTCAAAAAAGATTATACTATCTTGAATAATGCAGATATTTCTTTCATTGGTCCACTAGAGTGGCAATGTTTTGTTATATGTTGTGCAACATGCCATTTTTTTAAAATGATGACAGAAACCTTATTGCAGCTTAATGAAGATACAACGTTCCAAAAGGGGAAGAGCAAACATAAAAGGGAAATGTCTACCCCAAACTGTAATTCTCTGTTCTGTACATCCGATTTTAATGGAACATGAGTCAACAATGGCTTACATACAGAACTCAGCGGCCGTTAGTTGTTATCTCAGTGATATATTCATGGGCCATGACAGATTCAGTCCAGAAAGACAAATCTTAAAACCTCTATCCACCAAAAAGAGACTAAAACTCTCTGAAAAAAAAAACCTATACTAACAGCTTATCCTTGACCAGAAATACACTTTCAAAGTAAACATTTACAGCCTTATTAACATAAAAACTGACACAAATACCATAGAGAGAATATCCTCCAACTTGATCATTTTCTTGAACAGATGCATCTCTCAGCCATACTTCTGAAACATAACTGTGATCCTCACGGCCTGTTAATTAGTGTTGTCTGGGTAGTATTGATAACCCATTGCATTTTTCTTTCATGGGTGATCCATGTTCCTTCCATAATATATATATTTCTTCTCCTCTTATGTCCGAGAAAAGATTTGACTAGGATGGATTCCGAGACCGTAATCCACAGCGGAGGATGTCACTGTGGGCGAGTGAGGTGGCAAGCGGAAGCAACACCAAGTGTCATAGCATGGAAGTGCAACTGCTCAGATTGCTCGATGAGAGGCAACATACACTTCATTGTTCCATCCTCGAGTTTCAAGTTGTTGGGAGAGTCTCAACAGTACCTCACCACCTACACCTTTGGCACGCACACGGCAAAGCACACCTTCTGCAAGGTTTGTGGCATAACCTCATTCTACTTTCCGCGGTCTAACCCTGATGGGGTCTCGGTGTCAGTCGCGTGCGTCGACCCTGGTACACTGGCTGATGTAGAGATCAAGCATTTTGATGGGAGGAACTGGGAGAAGTCCTACGAACAATCTTCTATAGCTTCTCATTCAAAATCAAAGGCTCAATGAACAAGGTTATAACTCAGAACGATACCCGTGTTATGAGATTTTATGTGAACCCTCCCTTTCATAGGATAGTCCTATCTCTCCCTCTACAGATCGGGGCTTTAGGATCATCCTATGGAGATGATTTACTAGGCACAGCCTATTTACGTTGTGGCCCGTTTTGAATCATCCTACGAAATGGCCCCACTGTACTTTCTGAAGAATACTGGACTTCATGCGCACACAGCACATAAAAGAATGATAGAAATGTACCGGTTTTGTTTTTTCTTTTGAATGGTGGCAGTTTTGTAATAAAAGGAGAATGCCCATCGTGCAGCATTGCCCACCACAGCTGGGTCCACAAACCTGGTGGGCCATCACTAGTCTAGTCCCACTGTCAGAGGATAATCCTAGATCCTTGATCAAGGGTGATGAAAAAAAGGGCATTAATTAAGGTTTCTCAAGTCATTCGATTGTTTTCCATGCCTCATACTGCGAATTGGAACCTCTGTTTTGCATGGGGTGGATACGCCCACTACTTTGCTTAGGAGAGCGTTTGCTCTGGATTTTGAGAACTGATTGTGAGTCCAAAACTGATTGTTGGACTAAAAATTAAGGCCCTGTTCATTCTGAATTTTGAGAACCGATTGTTAGTCAAACTGATCGGTGGACTCAAAATTAAACACAATTTGGAATCCGATAATGAGTTTCGGACAAAATCAAAAGGCCCGGTATGTTTTGGATATTGAGAATTGATTGTCAATCCAAAACTGATTATTGGACTCAAATTTGTTGATTTGTATTTGGACGGGGTCTTAGTGATGGTCATAGGGATCCTGATCACCAAATCAGGTGCCAGGTTTATAATGATTGTTTACTGTTTGGTTGCATCACTTTCCTAGGAAAAAGAAGTGGAAAGAGGATTTGTTGATGATTTTTTTTACCTTCAAATCAATTGATACATAAAAAATTCGGGTTGTGAAAACATCTTGATGGATAAAAAAACAGGTCTCACTTTCCACATTCTTTCCTTAAAAAGTGATGCAACCAAACCAACCAAATAGTTGAATCGAGTGGTGTGATAACATTGGGATATAATGGGGTGCATCTATGTAATATGTTTCAATCTGCCTAGATCGATTTACCTGCCTAAAATATTAAGAAACATGGAAAATTAACAGTAATCCCCTAATTCCAATGATCCATATTGGGTCCCACATTTAGATACGTGTGATCTAGACCATTGATAATAGTTGGCCATCATGAAGCGGTCCTGTTCTTATGCCTAAGGGACATCCGATCAATAAAGACTGAATCCTTTGGCCATGTTTGTTTTAGATTTTGACTCAAAATTAAACATAATGTGGGTCAGCTTGTAAAATCAACACCGTCCACTTATGCATGAAAAATCTACACCGTCAGATATGGTCGGTCCTACCACCTTAATGGATGGACTAGATTCACATGTATATGCTCTGACTTTCAACGAACTTTTATTATTTAGGAGTGATATCGTCCATATATGTTTTAATAATGGCACTACTCGGTTTTACACTTTTGATTATTTTTTCACCGCAGTCACACTCACAATGGTCAATATTCTATCTGCATCTAATAAATAAATAGAATCAAAGTAAGTAGTGCCATTATCAAAATATTAAGGTCAGGATCATGGCCTAGAAAGCATTATGCATGACACCCATGCCAGTTTGATGATTTTAAGAATGCAAAAGCAAATCAAATACGAAGAAAAATGCCCAATATGGTTGTTTAATTGCTTTTGTCCCACCTGACTTTTGGCTTCCACTCCGAAAACCTAAGTTAGTACAGAGGATTGGGAATTGGAATTTAGCCCAGAGACACCCAAAATCACTTTCTCTTGTGAGAACACCCCTTGATAATCCTTCTCAAAGTTCCAATCGGACAGCTACTTCCCCTCTCATAAAAATGACCAAAGCATCCTTATGAGAATTAACCATATTTTGATATTTTCACAGACCATCTTGTCTTTTAGCATTTAAAGAGCTGTCAAAAGGTTAATTCATTTCCCAAAAACCTCTCACAATCCAATTAAAGAAGAAAAGACAGCTGGATCTGTGCAAATTATCAAAATATGATTGTGCTGATAACATTTCCCTTACCAAAATGCCCCAAATATGCTTATCTACTGGGAAGTTGAGAAAAAATGGAAAATTTTCTAAATTATGAAAAAAAAAAAAAGGAAAATGATATGGAGACGGAGCGTAGGCCGTAGAGAGACCAACACTGAGAATGTGCCATGTGTCGTAGGGCGTTTTAAAGATGGCCTTAATTAATTTAAAATGACCAAAATACCATTATCCCGTGAGAAAATGAGAAAATGGAAAAAATTAGCAAAAGAAAAAGTTTCTAAAAAGAAAATATCCTATTAGGAAAATGGATCATCCACTCTGGTGTGTTTTTGTAAGACGACTCACCTCTAGGGGCCCCACCATATGGAGGGTGGTAATTCTCTCGCAACAAAACTAGGTGGATTGTTTTGACATGCAACAAAAACACGATACTTGTGAGAACCAAAAGAGTGCCCTCAATGAAATTGAACCCTAAAAGGGCAGTACTTAATGTCTTGTCATTGACAAGTTGTCAACTTTCATTAAAAAGGACCCTTTACTCACCTCAAAGGATTATTCCCTGCTTTGTTTAGATCATCAGCTTATTTCAGCCTGTTTTAGCTCTTAATGGGGGGTTTTGGTAGTTGATGAATATGACTGTTTATCGATAAAAACACCTTTATTCTTTAGTGTATTTGGCCATTTCTTTAAAATGTAATCACAACGTTTTGGCAATTTGTATTAAGTGAATTGGATTCAGATCTTTCTGATAATTGAGCTAAATCTCTTGGGTCCATTGTTTAGAAGAAAGATGTAGACGTGCTTAGTCTCACATCTTACATGAAACTAAAAAAAAATAATACAAATTCTACATATTATCACATCTTAGTAACCATACGGTAAGCCAAATGTACGGTGGGGATGATATGGATTGTGACTTGTCATTATTATGGTATACACCTCAACTATGGTGAAATTCCACTCTAACCTTATGGTATCGAAGGTACCAAAGACACCCCCTCAACTTTCAGACATTTAAGTAGACCCCTGACTTTTCACCCTATAGTTCAAAATTCATCAGACACCCCTTGACAATTTCTTCATTCCCGTCCATCCGGTCACATGACAAGTATTATTTAAAACTAATAGGGTGTCTTTGGTACCTTTGATACCACGGGGTTAGAAGTAGAATTTGGCCATAGTTGAGGGCACATTAATAATCCCCTGCCTGATGGTTGGAGCAAACAGTGATGGTTGATAGATAGGATGGGTCTCGTTGCAATCTCTTAGGGGTGCATGACAAAAAAATGTTGGGCTGAAAGGTGTCTTTCTTTAAACATAAGTTTATGTTGTGAATGGATGTGTTCCTAAAAAACGCTTTTCCTGTTTTTCTTGTTTTTAAAATTAAAAAAATCAAAAAACAGAATCAAGAATCAGCATTAAATCAAAATAAAATAAAAAAGCCAAACACACCCTAATATCTAATATATATGTTAACCAGAATTTACTACGCAATTTTGCACAATGTCATTTCGGGGCACCTCTTTTTTCAGAAGAGAGGAGTCATAAGACTCATAACATAGCCGAATTTGTCTTATTCGTTTATTCATACTAGCAGGCAAATCTTGCCTAAAACAAAGAAGGGCTAAAAAATTGCTTCTCTGTGAACTTTTGTAGACACTCGTGTTAGCGTGAGTAGCATACAGGGAGTGAATGTAAAATATTTTTTAAAAGGGATAAAGTTAATTTTTCTGTTAAATTTCGTGAGATGATTTTTCACCCCCTTGTAGGATTATGCACCTACCTTGGAACGTGATTTGACGTTAAAAAGCATTAAAGTCTGCTCACAATTAGGGGTGTAAATGGATATTCGAAAATTCGATTACCGTCCGCATCCGAATCCGTTTAAAGCGAATATTATCCGAATCCGCTTCAAGCGGATATTATCCGAATCCGTTTAAGAGATATCCGGTTCTTAACGATCCGAATCTGGTAAATGGTGCATCCGATCCGTTTAACATCCGAATCCGACAAGTACATCCTTTTATCCCGAATATCAGCATCCATATCCGTATATCCGAATTCGTATTCGAATTCGGATATCTGGATTCGCATGCAAACTCAGATATCCGGTTACGGATGCGGACATTCGCATTCGAATTCAACTTCAATTAGATAATTTTGGATATTTAACCAATTGATTTGAAGTTACAGACATGAATCGAATTCGGATACGGATACGAATTCGGACATTAGGATATGATTTATTCGGATTTGGATATTCGGATACGATTTGAATCCGGATAAACGGATACGGATAATATCCGAATTCGAATAATATCTGTTGGATGCGAATTCGGTAACGAATAATAATTATCCGTCGGATTCGGATACGGATACGGATATTGAATGTTGTAATCGAATTCGAATTCGGATATAGCACTATCCGATTCGAATTCGATCCGTTTACACCCATACTCACAATTCATGTTAAATGTGGGGCTCATAAATCATAATCATATGGCAGTGAAAAAATCATCTCACTAAATTTTCATTCTTGATCGCATGTCGTTATATATTCGGTTATTTACTATTACGTGTCAGAAAGTTGCATTATTGACATAAAAATGTCACTTGTTAAGAAAAAAACGAATAAATGCTGATTTATAAAAAATTAAAATTTTAAGACCAAAATGTCCCTCGGTACATTTATTCTGCTTCCCTTCTTCTTTTTACAGTTTTACTTTTACCCTGTTTTTAACTTAGTTGAAGTGCTTATTCTCCGGCGAAACCTACTATTTTCTCCGGCAATATGTAAGAAGGTAAGCCTAAAATCTCATTCTCCCTCTCTCTCTATATTTCTATTTTTTTTTCAAAACTCCATCTAACAACATCTCCTTCTCTCTCTCTCTCTCTCATTTTTTAGGGTATTCAAAGGTTTTTTTTGCTTGAAATGCACAACATTGGACCCATAAGCCTTTTGCCTCGTCAAATCTTTCTCAAAAAGGGTTTCGAGATCTCCCCCTCTTCTTCTCAACGCAAAAACAGGTACTTGAAGCCAAAACAGGACATTCGAAGCCAAAATTTACTTGGTCGAAGTGAAAAATGTGTTTCCTGTAACATTCGTCGTTGTTATTTTCGCTTCGGCTAAATTGTTTTAGGCTTCGAATAACTGGTTTTTTTGCTTCGACTAACATGTTTTTGGTTGCGACTAAACTTTTGAATTCCAGTAACATTTGGAACTTTTTTCGTCTTTAACTAATATATTTTAGCTTCGAGAAATATTTGTTGGCTTCGACTATCACGTTTTGGGCTTCGACAAACTTCTTTTTTCGCTTTGACTAACACGTTTTGGCTTCGACTAAATTTTTTTTATCTTCGACTTCTTTTTTTGGCTTCAACTAACTTTTTTTTTTGCTTCAAGTAACTTTTTCTGGTTTTGAGTAATTTGTTTTTTGGCATCGACTAGTTTTTTGGCTTAAGTAAATTTTTTTTGGGTTTCGACTATCATTTTTGTTTGCTTCCACTATCATTTTTTGGATTCGACTATCATTTTTTGCTCCGAGTAACTTTTTTTTTTGCTTCAACTAGCATTTTTTGGGCTTTGACTATCATTTTTGCCTTCAAATAACTTTCATTTTGCTTCGAGTGCCTTGCTTCTTATTTTGGCTTTGACTATCACTTTGTGGGTTTGAGCTATCGATTTTGGATTCGAGTTACATTTTTTTAGCTTCAAGTAACCTATTTTTTGGCTATGAATAACCCGTGCGAGTACCATTTTGGCTTCCACTACCCTTTTGCCTAGTGAGCGCTCTTTGGGCAACTGATTTTGGCTACAGCCACCTATTTTGGCTACAGCCACTAGAAAAGGAGAAATACTTACAAAGATAATGAGATTTTGGATATTTGGAGGAGGAAAAAGAAAATGAGAAAGGGGCGTCTCTAGAGAACTCCTACCCTCTCAAGACAAATGAGCATATGCCGGAGAAATGAAGATGTTTCGCCGGAGAAGAAGGCTTCTATCGTCGGAAAATGAGCCGTTTCACACAGAAAGGGTCGGACTAAAACCTAGAAATGAAACTGTAAAACTTGAAAGTAAAAGTAAAAAAGTGTAAAAACAAAGAAGAGAAAGATAAAGTAAGGTTAGGGGTATTTTCGTCCTAAAAAGTCATTTTTTTAATAAAATAGCATTTCTTAGAGTTTTTCAAAAGTCAACATTTTTCTCGTCATTTTTTCAAATGTCCAGCATGTAACAGTAAATAACCCTTGTATATTTTAAGGAAATGATATTCTCTGCCCCTTTCTGTTAGACTTTTCACAGCCCCTTTTGTCTGTCCTTTCCTAAAATCTCAGACAAAAGAGGGTGGAAATGCTTAAAAGGGGGTGAAAATATCCTTACACCATATATCATAGATTTGGAATTTATAGGTAAAAAATCGTTGAAATTGACTGTTTAACTCATCATTACCATCTGACCAAGTTTTCGTCCATCCAACTAACGGTACCTTTTGGGTGAGGCAGGCCTAATATTTACAATGAGTCGGTGATTTTATGTGCCCCTTTTTATTCCTAGGGACAGCCCTAATATACTGGTGCTGGTGTCCCAAGTAAAGAAAAAGCGCAAATTTATCATTTCCCTTTTTTTTTTCTTTTTTTCTTTTTTAATGTTGATACCATACTTTTGGATGCTTTAACCTTAGCCCTGCTCATTTTGGATTCTGAAAATTGATTTGAGTCCAAACCTAATTATTGGGTTTGGACACAAAATCAATTCTCAAAATCTAAAACTAGGAATAGCTTATAGCACCTTAGTCGTACGCAATGGTCAAACTACTCCAAACCCATATCTCTCTCTGACATGACCGGTTGGTGGGTTCAACAATTAATTTGTTTAAATGTTTGAGCAAGGTAGGCCCACACATGTTTTTCAAAATGGGTACGACCCACACCACATGATGATCCCAACTGTCCATTTGATAGGCCATATCTTAAATGTGTCCCAAAAAATCATTTCCACATGATGAACCTAGCCCTCTGATCTGAAGACAAACCACATATTATGCAAATCTCTGTAGATCGGAGGGTTGCAATCATCCTATGGAAGTGATATTGGGGGCTGAACCTATTTACGTTGTGGTCCATCAGATGGACGGCTTGGATCATCTTATGGTGTGGACCGTACAGTAATATTTTGAAAAATATGGGTGGGGCCTACAATTGTGCGTTAATGTTACTGTACCACTCGCATCATAGGATGATCCAAACCATCCATTTGATGGGCCAAAATGTAAATAGGTTGTGCCCCCAAAATCATTTCCATAGGATGATCGCAACCCTCCAATCTATCGACATTTCCATAATATGCAGTTTCTTTTTAAATCGAAGGGCTAGGATCATCCTATGGAAATGATATTTTGAGGCGCAACGTACTTATGTTGTGGCCCATCAAATGAACGATTTGGAATCATCCTATAGTGTGGGCCGTACAGTTCATTTTGAAAAATATGGGTGTGGCCTACTTTGTTCAAAGATTTCAACAAATTAATTGTTGGGCCCACCAACGGTTTATGTTGCCTAGAGGGAGAGACCCGTTTGTGGTAGGGTTGTACCGATCTGGCTTCACAACCGGTAGAAGGTAGGGATTGATTTTTTTTTTTCCCATAAAGAAATGAGTTTTACCTAGCCCTTGTTACTTTGACGGTCGGGCATCATATAAATTCTCTAAAGAAATATACATCAGTCAAATAGGTTGCTTAATTCTATAAGGCTTTTTGGTGAAAAAGTTTTACATGAGATATTTTCACCTAAAATAATGTATTACTTAACATTGGACAATGTGATTTTAGCATAAAAAATTCACTGTAGCCAAACATGCCAGTAATGAAATAGATAAGAGTAGACGTTAAAACCCCAGGTTCAAACAATTGCAAAAAAAAAAAAAAATCCCCGGTGGGTGGGGGGAGTTTAAAGAATCACAAAACAGATAGAAGAAGTGAATAAAAAGGGTCTTACTTTGACCCAAAGAAAAATTATGGAAATTTACTTTCCATGTAAAAAGTATACTATAGTGTTACATAGGAAAAAATCCAAGTCCTAATAGGGTTGCAATTTTCTTAGAAAACGGGAACTTCTTTTTTTTCTTTGCAAAGGGAAATGATTTCACCACAACATGTTTTGATACATGACGCTCAAGTTTCTTGTCTTTTATATTTAAAGAGCTGAGAAAGGGTTTTTTCAGTCCCCAAAAAGCACTTGCCAGTTACATGCTAACAAACAAGACACATGAGCGTCATGTATCAAAAGATAGTTGTGCTGAAATCATTTCCCAAAGTTTTCCATGTAAAAATGGGCTAGCTAAATGACGGAAAATCCCTTTTTCATGGAAATAGTCCTAAGATAAACTTTCCTTGCATCCACGACCAACTTACAAACTGGGGGAATCATAGGAATCAGAGTAAGACACGATCAAACTAAAGCCCTGTTTGTTTTGGATTTCGAGAACCGATTATGAGTCCAACAGTTATTATTAGACTCAAATTTGCTCTTGATTTTGGGTCAATTGGTTCCCAAAATCTGAAGCAAACTGGCCTAAAGAATCCTACACCTCTTGAGTCACATATCTAAGGCTTTGTGTGGAAAAGGAAAAATATTACTAAAAGTTTCTACTTTTTTTAAACATACAAAAAAAAAAGAAATAAAGATAAATTAAACCAAGTTTATTCAATTTTCACTTTGAGGGATCTTCAAATATGATAATATCCCTCTAAATTAGCCATTCTCATAGCATTTCCCTCTAACTTATGGAAAGACAAAAAAATTTGGGCCTTGAGGATATTATCTTTTTTGCATGTATGGCTTTGCATGATATATATATATATATATATATATATAAAAGTCTTAAAGAGCTCAACACCTAAAAGGGATTAAATAATCATTTTATTTTGGTTTTCAAAAGAAATCAGATTTATAAATAATGATACAATATGATATAATAATTGGTTTACGAAGAAATCGATAGTTAGGTTTAATTTGAAGCCTCTCCGAGTTTTAGTAATAAATTTGGTATAAATACGAATAAGTTTAGTAGAAAAGAATTGAACACTTGAATTAATGGTAACACGCTTGATATGTAAATTGTACAGGATTGCTTCTCTGTTGATACTTACAGCCTTTCATCTTCTTCCACATTAAAAAATTCCAGGCAAGTGATAGTGGACTCTCATAATAATGGTTCATTTAATGATTTTGATAATATAATTATGTTCCCTATGTTCATGCATCATATTTCTGTACCTTGAAATTTCAAAGAAAAAAAAAAAGAGTTTTCAAAGGATTTGATTTGAAAAAAAAAGACTTATGATCTTATGCATATACTCTTTGTCGCCGTATGGTAACGTTATTGACCTGTATATATATAAAGACCTATGCTTCCACCCGCTTCGGCCAGGTGATGACGACATGTGATATATACATATGAAGATTCGGATTTGAGACCGTATGCGTTGGTATACGATGTGATTTTTATTATTTTAAGATTCATGCAATGAATCTTCAATATACATATATGAAGATTCAGCCTCATAGCTCATTCCACCCATCCATCAACCGCTCTATTCTTTAACTTTTTTGCGTCTGTGATTATTCTAGTGAAAACTTGACGAATCATCCAACGAAAGCGGATTTTTTTATCCATAGCTCATTCATTGTGGGAAAGTTTCTTAGGATTTTGGATTAGTTAGAATTCATTATTAGTTTACAAGTCCTAGCTAAAGTTTTAAATAGGGTTAGAATGTGAGGGTAAAATAGGGAAAAGAAGATTTGAAAGTCTATAAATATGAGAGGTCTGTGTATGTAATGATCATCTTTTTCATCAAATAATAAACTTCTTTTTATTATTATTTTTCATTGAATAATAAACTTAGTTTCAATTTTTCGATTATCTTCCTGTGGATTCAAGGATTTCATCAGAGGGAGATAATGTTGCTCTTCAACAGGTTAAAGACGGGTGATCTTCGCCTTCATTCCATAATCCATATGCTTCCACTGCGTCATTCATGGAAAAATACGAGGACTGCCAGCAAAACGGATATACATTGTGTGAAAAAAGGAATCCTGCACATCCAAACAAGAGAGCTTGAATCCCACCGAATGCCAAAAAATGTGAAAATGACCAAAATTCGTCTGTTATTATCAGTTTCGTCTTTAACATTTTAGAAGTGTTTTTTTTAAAAAAAATAAAATAAAATTTGCATGCATCATATGAGAACTCCCTTTATCGTGAGCAATTCATCATTTAAGCTTGAAAAGTGGACATTCTCCATTTTCATTTACGCTTGCCCTTACTATGTAATTCTCTTTTTCATCTGAAGTCGTGGCAATAAGGCCCACCTTCGAAAACCATATAGACAGGGGAAATGTATATTCCTCCCCCTTTTCTTCCCCAGGCCACCACCTTGTACTAGTAGTTTACAAGAGTAAGGGGCGAATATATTAGTTCCCTATAATATTGGGACTTGCTAGCCAATTTCGCGGAAAGACATTTTGCATATGGTTTTTTTGCTTGTGAGAACAGCCACACAGGTTGAATTAAATGAATAAGACAAAATTGTCTTATTCATGAATAAGACAATTTTGTTTTATTCATTTAATTCAACGAGTAAATGAATAAGATAATTTTGTCTTATTCATTTAATTCAACCTGTGTGGCTGTACTCACTTGCAGAAAGCCAGCCGCGAAATGTCTTGATGTGAAATTGCCTCGTAAATCGCGTATTAGGGAAGGGCATTTTCGTAAGGGGAATGATTTTTTCATGATATTTTCCCCCCCTCTGATGGATAAAATCCACCCCCGCCCCCTCTTTAACGTTATGCAAGTTAACCGTTGAGTTTTAGGGGCAAAGAAAAGCGTTAGAGGGGGTGAATATATCCTCAAGCAGTGAACCATTTTCACAGAAAGCGTTAAGAGGGGGGGATTTTATCCATTTCGGGGGGGCAGTATCATTTCCCTGTCGTAATTTTACATGCATGCGACCCGACCACCTCCGTGACTCCGCGTAGCCGACTAATGTCTCCTCACCTAAACCGTTGAATTTCACGACAGCGAGAGAGCGATTTTGGCGTAAACTATATGCATTTAGCACAAAAGTAAAAGGCCTAATTATACACCCTGCTACAGAACTCTACTCCTTAATAAGGAAAGAAAATCAGCTTCACGGCAAAGCTTCTCAGGTTATCTCTTTTCCTTTTTTATTCACATCACTTCCATAAAAATGACAAAGCGGTAAGAAGCGAGAAAAGAAAAACGCTCTTTTTAGTTTTTACATCAACGAATCCGAAACCCTAGAAAGAAAAAAGAAAAAAAAAATAAAAATCTCTCCAGACCATAAACCCTAATTTCTACAAGGTCGTCTTCCATTTCGAATGTGAGAACCTCAGATCCATCATGGCTGAACTTTCCGGCGACGGCGAGAGTTTCACAGCAGAGAGTTGCAGCGATCATGGAAGCAATGGCCGTCCGGCGACGAGCGAGACGGCGTCCGTACACACTCCGGCACCACTGCCACTGACGGTTTCAGGATCCTTCAAAGAAGGGAAAGGGACGAGGCGAAGAATGTTAGTACGGCCTAGCTTGGATACAGATGAGTTTATAAATCTATTGCACGGATCCGATCCGGTGAAGGTCGAGCTCAATCGGTTGGAGAATGAAGTTAGAGGTGGGAATGCGATTTGATCTGGTGTTTTTTTCACTGATTCGTTCGAGTTTTTGGCGAATTTTCTTCTTAGATTTGTGTTTTTTGTGTGTTGCAGACAGAGATCGGGAATTAGGAGAAGCTCAGGCGGAGATTAAGGCGTTGAGGTTATCAGAACGCCTGAGAGAAAAGGCGGTGGAAGAGGTTTTTCTTTTAATTTTTGATGCGTTTCTGTTTTTTTACCTTATTTTTTTTGGATCAACTTGTTCATTGAATCAGTTTAATTCAGCTAATTATTTTTCACCCTCTCTCTCAGTGCTTCGTTGTTCTGCATTTTTCTGATTTAGAAAAAGGATAATTATATCCACAGAAGAGTCAATGTGTTGCTTTTGCTATCCAGGTTTTCTGTGATTGCTTATTCAATTTATTGTTTTTTTGTGTCTTTGAGATGGCCATTTCGGATTCTTGTTACTTTCATAAATGTTTAATTTTTGCTATCCAGTCACCGAAATTATGTTGGAATTTAATACTTCTTACTTCTTTTTTCTTTTTTTTTTACCATTTTTTATTTTTAACCAAAAATACTGTTAGATTTTCTGATACATACGATTGGTTTGGCTGTCTGATATTATTTTTCTCAGGAATCTCGATTTCCTTCAGAACACTTGAGTGACGATTTTATCTGTTTGAATTTCTATTATCAGGCATTCTCTTATATAATTTATTTTTTTAGTTCTATTTTGTACCTTTTTTCAGGATCATTTGAAGCACTAGAGTGACGATTTATCTGTTTGAATTTCTATTATTAGGCATTCTCTTATATAAGTTATTCTTTAGTTCTATTTTGGACCTTTTTTCCAGGATCATTTTACTTATGTGCTGCACTAATGAATTCTTTAACAATACTTATGATCATTGAAGGATTCCTCTGTATTCATAGGGATTCCTCTTTGTGAATTCTTTAACAATTCTTGTGATTACTCTGTTAGATTCTCTGATTCATAAGAATTCCTCTGTATTTATGATCATTCTCTATTTCCATGTTGATGATTTAAGGATTCCTCTGTATTCAGCAGTTATTTAGTTTCATTTTTTTTTCTTTTGCTTTGTGATTTTGGGCTGCACTTGTCGATATTAACATGATCTTAATCAAAGCAGTTAAAGTATAATAGTTTCTCATTTTTCCTTTAGTTGGATATTCTTCAAAATCTGAGTATGGTTATCACTGCTTTCGGAAGTTTTTTTTTTCCTTTTTATTTGTGTGGCTATTATGGCATGTTACGGTATCTACAAACGAAAAAATTATGGCATATTAGGGTGCATAGTTGACCCCATTCTATTTTGATGTTTTCTTTTTGGTTTTTCAGCTTAGTGAAGAATTAACAAAGTTAGAGGAGAAGCTCAAGTTAACTGAATCTAATCTGGAAAACAAGGTACCACCGAAAACTTCTTTTTAAACACATACATATGTGGTGGCTGGTGAGCTTTGGTTGATTCAAACATAACTTGTGCAGAATCTTGAGATTAAGAAAATAAATGATGAGAAGAAAGCATCCATGGCTGCCCAGTTTGCAGCAGAAGCAACCCTTAGAAGGGTTCATGCGGCTCAAAAGGATGATGACATGCCTCCCATCGAAGCCATTCTTGCACCGCTGGAAGCAGAGCTCAAGCTTGCTCGCCAGGAGGTATTGCGTTCTTTGCTCTAACAAATACTGTGATCCTATTATGAAGAACTGATAGTTGTTCATAAAAAAAGCAATGCGAATAACCACAGGAAAAAGAAAGAAAATATGTGCTACTCAGTAACAAATGATAATCATCACATAAAAAGAAAGAAAAGATGTGCTACTTGGTAACAAGTCTGATAACCACTGCTGGACCTTTTCAGATTGCAAAGCTGCAGGATGACAACAAAGCATTAGACCGTGTCACAAAATCGAAGGAAGCTGCTTTACTTGAAGCGGAAAGGACTGTTCAAGTTGCATTGGTGAAAGCCTCATTTGCGGATGATCTACAAAATAAGAACCAAGAATTAATGAAACAGATTGAAATCTGCCAGGTACGGACCATATGTTTCCATTCTTCTATCATATCTTGGAAATGTATAACTGGTCTGTTTTATTATCAAAGTTATGTTCAGCATGGGTTTTTTGGTATGCCTTTGCCCTTGTAAATTAGGAAGAAAACAAGATCTTGGACAAAATGAATCGCCAAAAGGTTGCGGAGGTCGAAAAACTCAGCCAAACTGTAAGAGAGCTAGAAGAAGCTGTTCTTTCCGGCGGTGCAGCAGCAAATGCTGTGAGAGACTACCAACGGAAATTTGAGGAGATGAATGTAATATTCTTATTGCCTTTATGAAAGTTCTAGCTGTGGAATTTGTTGAAGCTTATTCACATTTTCTCTCATGTTGGGTTAGTCGTAATGCACTCTTAGATAAAAGTGGATTATTTTGTATTCCATAGGAGGAGAGGAAAACACTTGACAGGGAACTGGCCCGTGCGAAGATCACAGCAAATAGGGTTGCAGTAGTTGTAGCAAATGAATGGAAAGATGCTAATGACAAAGTTATGCCTGTAAGGCAATGGCTTGAAGAACGAAGGTTCTTGCAGGTATCCCTTTCAAATTCTCAAGTTCTATTTTTATGTCCATTCTTTGCCAATTAGTATGTGGCTTCTTCTTGTTTTTCCATTTTATATCGATGGTAGTTATTACTCTACATTGTTGGTTTAGGGAGAAATGCAACAATTACGAGAAAAACTTGCTATAGCAGAGCGCACTGCAAAATCTGAGGCACAATTGAAGGTAAGAATTTTATTTTGTAGTCATATATACTTTAGAGAAGAGCTTGAGCTTGCAATTGTTTATACACTGCTCTCATTCTTTTTTATTTGTTTTAAATAAAGTTATATTTTTCATTTGTTTTCTTAGGAAAAATATCAGTTGCGGCTCAAAGTAATAGAAGAGAGATTGAGAGCATCAACCAATGGTAATAGTCGCACTAACTCAGAGGGGAGAAATATAAGCAGTGGTGTTTCACGTCGACAGTCCCTGGGAGGAGCTGATAATATCTCCAAATTGACTTCCAATGGATTTTTACCTAAGAGAGCACCATCCTCACAGTTGAGATCTTCACTTACTAGGAGCACCAGCATGGTACTGAAGCATGCAAAAGGGACATCAAAGTCATTTGATGGTGGCACTAAGTCATTAGATAGGGGTAAGGCCCTTTCAAATGGGACGGTTCCAAACCATTTGCTTAACAAATCTTTTGAGGGTGCTAGAGATAGCGAGACACATAGTAATTGGAACGAACATCCAGATGAAAAGGCCAATGAATCCTCGAATTTAGACTTAGACGATTGTGTATCGGGGTTGTTGTATGACATGTTGCAGAAAGAGGTCATAGCTTTGAGGAAAGCTGGTCATGAAAAAGACCAAAGTCTTAAAGACAAGGATGATGCAATTGAGGTTAACATGCTTTTTTCTTCTCTCTCTCCCCCCCCATAGTGCCATTTATTTTGAGTTATGAGCTAATTGCTGGTTGCAATTTGTTGTGGTCAGATGTTATCAAAGAAGGTAGACACATTGACCAAAGCAATGGAGGTCGAGGCCAAGAAAATGAGAAGGGAAGTAGCTGCCATGGAAAAGGAGGTAGTTGCAATGCGTGTGGGGAAAGAGCATGAAAGTAGGGCTAATAGGCTTGGTAGTTCCAAGGGTTCTGTAAATAGTTCTCAACTGCTTCCTGGGAGGTATGTCAAAAATCTTTTGTTTTAGTGTTCCTGGAGAATAGATTAAAGGTCTTGGATTCATTTTTTTTATTTACTAAATTTCCATCTGTTATAACTATTACTTCTATTTCTTAACTTGTGGATTGATACTAATTTCCAAATGGTATCATCGTGTATTGTCCTTTTAGAATTTATTTGATTAAAATTTCTTCTATAGTTCTATGTCATTTGCATGATTGTTTTAATTTTCTAGGTTTTTCGATATTGTAATTAGTGGCCTATGTCATCCCTTATTACTCAGGATGGTTGCAACACAAACTTATTCATAGGTCTAATGCCTTGCTTTTGAGGCTTTGCTGAATGAGGTGTAGCCACATCATAAGCGCAAGTGAAGGATACACCTCTAATCTCAAGGTGTATTATTAATGTTAATTTTGGCTTGTAATATGTTGATTTAGCTATAGTGATATGGTTCTTAGTCGGCAAAGTTTGGCAATATAATGTAAGTTTCAATTGAAGGTATGAGGTGGATGATTGTTAATGCCAAACTTCGATGAACAATAATAATCATTTGCATTTGCAGTGATTTCTTCAATTATATTCATACGAGTACAAAATGATTGTACCATTAAAAAAAAGTACAAAATGATTGTCCTAAAAAGTTTATTAGCATTCTATAGTTGAAGAGTAAGTGACAAATCTAAGTTCACATTCATCCAACAAAAATCGATAGCTATTAGCAAAACCATAAGGCATTTATGGCAAAGTAGCAAACATGGCTCTTCTTAAGGAAAAATGACTCAATGAATTGTTATACTTATACCCCTTTTTTTAACTGGATGAAATGTTATACCCTCTATGCCACAGCGATTGTTCTTGGGAATTTCCCAACAAGGGATAATGTCAAGCTATTTTTAGTTATTTTTTACTTCTTAGGAAAAATATGAAAAGTAAAATTATTTAAAAATATAAAATATTTAATAATAAATAAATCCCCCTTCTTCCTCTCAGCATCTGCCACCTCTCTCCCTATCTTTCTCCCATCTTACATCCGTTTTTACTTCCTCTCTCTATCAGCCGCATGGTTGGGGTAAGGGGTGCAACCCGGGTCTGTTTGGATCGGGTTGAGGCCAACCCTAACCCAACCACAGATAGCATTCCCTCAACCCTAACCCAACCCAAGCTTCGTTTTTTTTAGTGGTAACAGCTTTCATTGAACAGGGAAAGACTGAGAAAGACTTCCTAAATGATACAAGCTTCGGGTTGAGGATGCTCAACCCTAACCCAACCCGGCTCTAAATTTCTCAACCCTAACCCAACCCAACCCATCTAACATATCGGGTTGGGTTCAAGTTTCACCTTGGGCCAAACTGAAAAATACAAGAAAAAAACATAACCCTAAGAAAATCGAGATAAAATCAGAGGACAGAGGTCGGGTTTGGGTTGGGTTGGGTCGGGTTGTCAAGGCATCAACCGTAACCCAACTCATAATTAAATCAGGTTGGCTTTTCCTAACCCAACCCAACCCAACCCGAGCCAAAATCGGGTTGAACCCGTCGGGTTTGGGTTGAGCCTGACCCAAGTTGGGGTTCATAGGCTCCCCTTTCTACTCCTCTCCGTCATTCCCACATTTAGGTTCATAAGCCACCCCCTTCTAGACTCATCTTTCTCCTTTCTTGATTGTGATTATTTTCTCGATTATGATTCCTTTCTCGATCTTGATTCTCTACTCTTTTCTCTCTTTATCTTGGCTGTGAAAATCCCTTCTCTCCCTTTCTCCAACTTACTCTCTTTCTTCTCTGGTACACTACACTGCCTACAAAGGATGATCAAAGCTCGAGGCCTGGCATGCCATCCATGTACTGTTCATTTCCCCTCAAATATCTATAGCTTATTTCTCCCCAACATCACCCTTTGAACATCCACCTTTTCTTTTTCTTACATAGCCAAGCCCTTTTCCTATCAGTTTAACACCCAGATCTAACCCAACCAGCTTTACCCTTGCCACCCATACATACTTTCCTGATACCATATTTACGCCCTTATTATCTTATTATCCTATTAAAGCTTTTTTTAGCTGCAGTTTGTTATTTCTTAGTAAATCTGTGGTGTAGGACGGACACAGAAGTGGTACTCTAGAAAGTATTAGATGGGAAATAGGGGGTTGGGCTTGTGCGATTAAGGTTTAGGTATTGATTTAGGGCAATAAGACTGATTTAGGACTTTTTGGGACTGTTTATCAGTAAGGGGCTGTTGGGAAGTAAGTAGGTTTAAGGTGAAACAGTCAAGGAAAAGGATTGTCGGGGTTGGTTTGACAAGTTTACACAGCTGTTAATGTCTGAACCGCCCCAGAGGGGGTTAATTAACTGTGTTTACAGTCAATAGGACTGTTTTGGTTGTAGGGTGGTGGTCAAATGTGGGGAAAAGGGCTTTAGTTAGTCTTGGTGGATTGCAATTAAAGTGAGGGCCTGGTGGACTTGTTTTGGTTTGGAAGGGTTGGCGGGTGAGAGTTTCTAGGGTATTGGGTTGCGGTTAGGGTGGGGGAAAGGGTTGCTATTAGGATGAGGGAAAGGGTTGCGGTTAATGGGGTTGATAGAGCGAAGGATGGTGGTGAGGCTTAAGCTTTTGGAGTAATTGGTAATTTTACAGTAACAAACAACCATATGAAGAACCGAATCTTGGCTGCACATGGTTGGTCCCATGCAGATTGCCAACATAGGTTTGATTCTGCTGCTTGGGTCACTTGCTGCCAAAGTAACTGATAGGAGCTCTATTCTGTCAGGGGATTAGTTCTCCTTTTGGGGCTTTCTCCCTGGGGATAACAATCGCAATTGCAAAAAATCTTGACTCCATCTGGATTGAATCCGATTCATCCACCGCAGTAAATGTCATCCGGGGAAAGTGTAAACCTCCTTGGAAGAGCACCAACCTCTTCTATAGCATAAAGAAAAAGCTCCTCAGATTCAAAGTTTGGAAGATAACACACAGTTGGAGAGAAGCAAATTCAGCTGCGGATTATCTATCGAAACAGCTATGCCCCCTAAAAGGTGACGACATCCATACCAATTTGGTCACTCCAGAGCTTCTCTCCATTATTCAAAATGACAGTGATGGCATGCTCTATGCTAGATAGTAAGCAGCTTGACTGCATTTCAGGCTTCTCTCTTTTTTCTTTTGCTTTGCCTGTGTAGCCTTCGAGGTTCCCCCCCCTTTTGTGTCCTGTTTTTTATTTTTAATATATCTGGTCGGGGTTTGGCCTAACCCCCATCAAAAAAAAAAAAAAACAATCCCAGGCTAATTATATCCTTGGATAGACTTATTATCCTCCGTTCACATTGAGAATATCCTGAATGGGTTGGGTATATTATACAAGCAGGGTGGCCAATCATAGGGTTGTTAAAGATGAAATTATCCATGCAAGGTAGCTAGTCCTAGGAACAGGTTTTCCAACGATTTCTATCCACTTGGAGAAGAGCCACTTTATGTTATAGTCCATTTTTTCATAATGATTAGAAAACTTATTTTGTAACTTTTGGATCTCAATAATTGGGAACTGTCACCATGACTTGCAAAAGTATGAAGCACCGTAATTCACAATCTCTACCTTTTGGAAAATGTATACGGTGATCACATGAGCCAATGAGCCACCACCTGGGTGTGCTATGTAGACCAGAAAGTCATGCTGATTGGTTAGCTGCAATCATTGCACGTTGAATGTAGATGCTTTGTCATTTTCTCTCTTCTATTTACCTTGCAATTGTAGGCCGCTGGTCAGATCTCAGGTCACTGATCAGATGGCTAAGATTACCCGTCCATGTTAATGTTTGGGCTATGGGCCTGTGATCGACTTGCTGGAGTGCCCGTTGAATGTGGATTGTTGCTTGTTTCTTTGTCATTTCTTTTACCTTCCAATCGGACACGACCACTCAGATCTTAAGCCACTAAAGGATGACTAAAATTAATTGATCACTGTGATGTTTGAGCTATGGATCATGGAAGCTCTATCAAAAAATGGATCATGGAAGCTCTATCAAGACATTCTAACGATATATGTATAACTCTAGTTTCTAATTAGGGTTTCCCTTGCTTATCAGAGTAGGCATTATCTCCATCAACAGTTACATATCTGTGTTGTGTTTCTTCTTGGTGTTCCCATCTTTATTGTCTTGCTGTTTTGCTCAGTGTGGTTTTGGACTTCAGACCCTTTCCTAATCCCTTTGCTGTAGGTGCATCATCCCCTTCATCAAATCAATTTCTGTTCCAATTGAAACTTGATTTTTAGTTGTTGTTGCTGGCTGCTGCTGCTGTTTCATCTTTTTATCTACAAATGCCTTACCAGATTTTGAAGGCAGGAAATTCTTTATCAGTTCAGTTCACAACAAAACAACAACGATCAATGCAACATGCCAGAAACTTTCTAATATTTAGTTGTAATCTGAGAAAATTGTACCCTCATAATCGAGCGATTTGACTGTTAAAATTGGATCTCTCTATAATTTAGATGAAGCTGGATTTCTGGCTGGCAGATATAAAATTTGGCCGATTCTCTCTTTTTTTTTCAGAAATGCAACGCGAAGCGGGCTGATGCACAATCTCCAATGACACGATGATCGAATCAAAAGGCGGTAAGGAATATTCGTGTGGGCTTAATTTCTTTCCTTTCTCTTCATTGATTTTAATATTATAACTGGCGGGCATACAAACGTGCGATCATCGATTTCCGGAAAATGCGGAGGAAGAAGTCAATCTGCTTCTGACTTGACTTTTACTGTTTTAAAGTAGTGAAACAAACATGGAAAGTTAGCTAACCTTTTGGCAGGTTTTTGTTTTAGAAACAATCTTGCTTGGTTGTATAGGTAGTTGGGTTCTTTTTTTTTTATTTCCCATTTTTAAATTGTAATTTGCAGCTGTGTGATGGTGGCTGAGTCAGGGTTGTGAATATTCATGTAATCAGATCAGTGTTTTCATGGCTTGTGTTATTCTCTCTGTTTCTGGTGATTTTAGTAATGTGCAGATTGTATTTTGGTCGTTCCCATATAATGCAGGATCATTTTGCTAACTTTCCTGTACTGGAAATGGCTAATTGTCCTAGAAGCTACAAGTGTGCTCTTCAATGCCTCTCATTCTCCTTTTTTTAGACAGGCTGAAATGGGCGGAAGAGAATTGCTCAGAGTGACTGCTTTGCTAGGAGAATTCATGACAAATCGCTGCCAAATGCCGCTTAGAGAGTTGGATTTGTCAAACGTCAATCTCTGTCTCTCCACAACCATATAGCTGTACCTTATGAATACGCCATCTTAGGATCGGCGCGAGGCGATTGTCTGGTGACTTTGAAATTCGAAGGTGTATGCTCATAGAAAGAGAAGTGGTAGCAGGAGAACAGGGCTGGGAAGAAATGTACTGAGATCCTATAATAACTGTGATCACTGTCAGCTGTATAAAGTATAAACTGCCTTTCATTGCACGCTTACAAGTAATGAGGCAGTGTGTTAGGCTTCTTTGGGTATTTACATAGGCTATATATATGCAAATTTCACTGTACTAAAGGGTCGTCTCCCACAAAGCTCTCACAAGCCAATTAAAATATCCAACGAGGTGGTTTAACCTCTGTTTTGACGAAGATTTATCGCCCATGCTTGGCAATTCAGTTCGACAGAAGGGTTAATTTAGCTTCTGTTAATCCTTTTGTTTCTAATTCAACAAATCTTCGACATAATGGAGGTTATACTGCCTCATATTTTACTGCTTCTTGGAAATTTCTCGAGAAGGGTATGTCTTAGAAGATTTTTAATTTTTAATTTATTTTCAAGTTCATATCTGGAAAACCTGGAAACGTAAAATTTAACCTGGAAAATTTTCTTCTTCTCTTTTGTTTTCATTTTTATTTCTTTTAAGCTTTATGGCAACGTGAAATATAAAAACCAAGAAAAGACAAGAAGAAAAATGGGAAATGATATCGGCACAAGCATGTTTTAATAATTGCACTAACTCTGCTTGTCTTTTCTTTTTTAATTGGCTTGTCAGAACTTTTTCGAAACCTGAGTTTGTGCACTTAAAAAGGCTTAGTTTGTGCAGTTATTAAAACATGGTTGTGCTGATATCATCTCCGCAAAAAAATAATGTAAAAAAATAAAAAATAAAAAATAATTTTGGGCTTTTGTCATTTTATGAAAATAGAGTAATCATATGCTGTTTGCACATGAAGTCCAGTTTATTTTTTTGTTTTTCCCCGAAGTATATTGGGGCCCCACTTCAAAGTATGATCCAAACCGTTTAATTTTGGGCCACAACGCATATATGCGGTACTGTTTAAATCATCTCCATTGGATGATCTTAACTCTCTGATCTGTAAAAGGACTGCACATTTCATACGATGATCCAAACCGTTCAATTTTGGCCCACATTATAAATATGACGTACCACGTAAATCATCTCCATTGGATGATCTTAACTATCTGTACAGGGACTGCGCATTATTTACAGTCTACAGCCTATTAATGCTATAGGCCAACAAATAAACGGTTTGGATCATCCTTTGAAGTGATCCCCACTGTACGAGAGAAAAATCTGAGCGTTGAAATTGTTGTGCAGAAGCAGCAGCTCAAGCTGTACAAGTCAAATATACGTACACGCCCGTGCAGATATACGTCTCCATGTTTAGGGAAGTGGTATATCCGCCCCCTTTTTCACTCGGGACAAGACAACCGCTCTAGTTCATTTATGACTCCTCTTTTACACTAGAAATGGGCTGTCCCAAGTGAAAAAAGGGGCAAATATATCATTTCCCAAGTAATTAATGAGCTCCTCTGCGTACTTTTGGACTCATTTGTCTGTGGGAGATGATAAATTCGCACCCACTACAGGATAATCCGCATGTCTGGAAAGTGAATTGGCGTTAAAAGTCTGCCACATAACCTCATGGTCAAGTGGTGCGAATTATCCTACAGTGGGTGCGGAATTATCATCTCCCTTTTCTCTCTCTTTTTCCCAGGAACTGCACGTGTAATTGGAGCAAATGCACGTGGGAAGGGAACGCCTGATTATTTTATTTGGATTGCAGCTACTAACATTAATATGAGGTAAATAAATGTCTCCCCCATTTTCTACTCGTTTCCACCCCCGGTTATTTGTCTTTTCTTGAAAATGACTTCCAGGAGATGAAAAAGAAGTGGAGGTGGAGATATCATTTCCTATATCTAATTTCATACGTACTGCATGGAAATATAGCAGCGGGTAAGAATGCAAGTGGGCCCTCTTGATTTTATGATTCAAACCATTTATTTGCTGGGGCCCTCTAGGATGGGTCATGCCCAAAAAAATCTTGCAGGCAATTGTTGTGACTTTTGTAGAGGATGTGCATCAGTGGCCATCCCATTTGGATCACAAAAATCGAAGAAGTAGGATCACTTGATTTGCGAGATTTCAGATTATATTCCCAAATGGTAAATGATTTGGATCATAAAACAAGTGTTACCTACATCTATTTTAATTAGGTTCCTTCAAAATATAGATATGGGATTTGCTAGGTACCATCGCAGAAGGCATTTCTCGGACCGGCTGTTGCATGAGAGAGCAGCCACCTCAGATGAGTTAAATGAATAAGCCAAATTAAACCTGAGCCTATGTGGCTGCTCTCATGCAACAGGTGGTCCGAGAAATGCTTTTTGTAATGGTCCCTAGCAAATCCCATAGGGTTAAGACAGAAGGCCCCACATTAAAAAACAATGAGCCCACATCTATAATATAATAATAACAAAGTTAAATACTAATGGTAAAAAACTATGTATAGTTCCAATTTAATTTAGGGCGATGATATTTTCACCCCCTGCAGCACGCATTCGCCCCCCCCTTATAACGCGAACAATCGGTAACTTTTACGCTTTTTGACGTCAAATCACATTAAAAGGAAGGTGAATGCGTACTGCCGGTTTTTTTTTTTTTTTTTTTTTTGGGGTGGGGGGTTTATATCATCGCCCTTAATCTAAATACTAATTGTAAAAAACTAATGGACCCACGATTCTAAATATTTCCTAGCATTTCTATTCAGATGAAAGGAAAGCCGAATTCGGGATTTTAAGATGAAAAAATTCGTAAAGTGAAAGAATGAGTTCTTTCCAGACGGAAAGGTGTTTCCACCACCTTAGAAAGTCTCGACTTGTACAACCAAAAAACAGAAGGAAAGTGGTGACAACTTTGAAAAGGTTTTCCTTTCCATCACTTTTCTGCCTACCAAACAGGCCCTTATTAATGTCTAACTTTTTCTTTCTTAAATCCTTGTGTTTTTTGCAGGAATGCTAGACTGAAGGGAGCCCTTGCAAAAATGAAATGAAATGGCTTCCCCCATCGACGGCAAGCCCCCTTAGAGGACAGAGGAAGGTGAAGGTGGAGATAGGGGAAAACCCTTGGTAGATTGGCACCAACAAGATCGATGTTAGAAGTGTTGATGGGTCTATGCATGGGTGCCAAATGCTTCAGCCCTAAAATAGATAAAGTATTGATGGTTCATTGGATATGAGAGAATGGAAGAAAATGATCCATATAGACGAACCCAACTAGTGTCAGGTATCTTAGTCAATTTGAGCTTGGTAGATCCTTTCACCTTCTTCATGAAAATTTTCTATAGGATTCATTAGCCGACTCCAACTAGTTTGGGACAAAGGCTTAGTTGAGATTCGTTGAGTTGAATATTGATGGTTCATTGGATCGATGAGCATAGGAGGAAGACATGTAACCAAAGGAAGAGTAACTCTAAAGGTCAAGGAAGAAGGGAGTAAAGGAGTACTGGAATGGCACCTGTGCTAACCACTCTATGGTTTGAGTCTCTCTGAGAGGAAAAACATTTGAAAATGAGGAATAAAAGATGCGGAGTCACGGTCATTTATTTCCAATCCCGCCTCAAACAGATGTGCAAAAGTAAAGAAACATAATATGATGTCTAAATAAAGAGAATGATAGTTTAATCAAAGACATCTTGTTATTGGTGATTAAACTTAGAAAGTTATAAAGAGAAGTTATATGATGCCCGACCGTCAAAACAAAGGGCGGGGAGAGAGAGAGAGAGAGAGAGAGAGAGAGAGAGAGAGAGAGAGAGACCCTCTCTCCCTTGATTTTTAATCCAAGGGAAAGCACCGTTTTTGACTTTTCCTTGATTCAAAAACCAAGGCAACAGGTTTTGTCTCCGTCCACCCTTTACATTTTGACGGTCGGGCATCATATATTTTCTCAGTTAAAAAGTATGGCTAATTAGTTGCATGGAAGGTGTATGGGCCGCGAGGAGCAGCCGTAGTTGAGCCCCTTTTAGTTGTCCAAAAAAAGAAGCTTAAACTATTCTCCTTCCGCCCTTCTTTCACGTACGATTTCCTAGTGACAATAAGGATGACTTATCATTCAACTTTTTCCCTTTCACCTCCAAAAATCGAAACTCTGCTTGTATAAGAATCTACAACACCCTAAAACACCCTGGTTGATGGTCTTTTACTCCGACAACATCTAGGATTTCTAGAACAATGTGATATCTCACACTGGGTAAATCCTTCTTTTACTATGCCTACATAATGTTCTTATGAATTATGACCAATACCAACTCGATTGCCAAACTTAATGGTGCGAGAGAGAGAGAGAGAGAGAGAGAGAGAGAGAGAGAGAGAGAGAGTAGAACCTTTTATTGATCAATAAGGTGACTGTTAGGCATTAATATTAGAGCTAACATGTCCATTTGAAGTTGGACCGGGAACATGTGGGTCGGGTCGCCTAATTGTTTCCTACTAGACCAATAATTGAAATTGTAGTGTGCGTTAGGATTGAAAGTGTGTACATCGACTCACACCACACGCATGTTCTATATATGTGACTCCGGAGTACTAAGTCCAATAAAAACATTAGTCATAAAAGCATATTACTTTTGCGTGAATCACGTGTGCGCCCACCCCACGAAAATTTTCTATAGGATTCATTAGCCGACTCCAACTAGTTTGGGACAAAGGCTTAGTTGAGATTAGTTGAGTTGAATATTGATGGTTCATTGGATCGATGAGCATAGGAGGAAGACATGTAACCAAAGGAAGAGTAACTCTAAAGGTCAAGGAGTAAGGGAGTAAGGGAGTAAAGGAGTACTCGAATGGCACCTGTGCTAACCACTCTATGGTTTGAGTCTCTCTGAGAGGAAAAACATTTGAAAATGAAGAATAAAAGATGAGGAGTCACGGTCATTTATTTCCAATCCCGCCTCTAACAGATGAGCAAAAGTAAAGAAACATAATATCATGTCTAAATAAAGAGAATGATAGTTTATCAAAGACATCTTGTTATTGGTGATTTAAACTTCGAAAGTTATAAAGAGAAATTATATGATGCCCGACGGTCAAAACAAAGGGCGGAGAGAGAGAGAGAGAGAGAGAGAGAGAGTGAAACCCTCTCTCCCTTGATTTTTAATCCAAGGGAAAGCACCGTTTTTTACTTTTCCTTGGTTCAAAAACCAAGGCAACAGGTTTTGTCTCCTTCCGCCCTTTACATTTTGACGGTCGGGGATCATATAATTTCTCTGTTATAAATTATGGCTAATTAGTTGCATGGGAGGTGTATGGGCTGTGAGGAGCAGCTGTAGTTGAGCCCCTTTTAGTCGTCCAAAGAAAGAAGCTTAAACCATTCTCCTTCCGCCCTTCTTTTGTTGGGTATATCATATAACCCATGTATGTTCTAATATAAGCCCAATAGGTAATGGACCAGGTGTAGTGGGCCCATTTGGGCTGGAGCCCATTAACCTCTTCTAACCCTAGTGTATCTCTATATATAGGGGCTGGAGGCAACAAACTTGGTATTCCAAACTAGATACCTTGGGTGTAATGCTTTAAGCATCCTGCTTAAACCCTAATAACCCTAACAATCTTAAAGCATTAAGAGCCCTAATTTTCCATCGTTTTATTGGCCGTGGGTTTTCAAGTTTGGGCGTGGGTTCTTCTCCAAAATCAGCCGCCGGAAGAATTTCTTATTTTTCGACCAAACAGACGAATCACGCTTTAATTTGGCAAGGGGATTCATCGCTTGACGTTTCACACAGAAACATAGATTGTTTTGGGTGTGAGCCTTTTGTAGGAAAGTAAAGATCATATACACCAAAAATCGGTGTGGCTTGCTACCTGCTTTCGGTATCCGCTTCCTGGTTGGGATTCTGAGAATTGATTTTGAGCCCAACTCGGTTTCCAACTTTATTTTCCAAGATCGTTTTGGGAGTGGGTTGATTCCTCCGGAAGTTAGTTTCTTGGGCAATCACCTGTGGACAAAAGAAAAAAAAAACCTTAAATTTGGGGGCAAATTCTTTGACCGAATTCTTGTGGTTGTTCTTCTGATTTATCTTGGGAGTGAATTTTCACACCAGTGCAATCAATTTGGGTATGGGTTTATTCCTTATTGGCTGTGGTTTTGAATCCCTCAAATTCGTTTTTGGGTACAAAACCCTTCTTGGAGCAAACCAGTTGGCCAAATTTTTGTCTCGTGTGTGATTTGGCCCTTTCTTTCTCATTGAAAAATAGCAAAGCCTTCATCTGGGTTGTCTTGGTGTAAGAAATTTTTTTTTGGGTTGTCTTGGATGCCCATCTTACAGAAAACCTCCTTTCAGCCGAAACCCATCTTTGGATATAAACCCTCTTGTGGCCGAACCTCTTTGTCCGTCCAATGTTCCTTGGGTTGGGTTTTCTCACCGCCGGTTCTCGCTAGTTTTGCGAACGTTCTCCGCGGTTCCATTCACGCAGAATTTGTGATTCGGTTTTCGTGCTTTGGAGTTGGTTCTTGGATTTGATTCGGTTCCTGATTTCAACTTGGATTGGGTTCACGCGGTTCGCCAATCAGGTGCACTGTTTCCAATTTTTTATTCTCAATTCTAAAATGGAAAAGATCTCTATGCCTTTTGAGATGGTCAAACTTCACTCCTTTGGTGGATCTGAGTTTACCTCATGGAAGCGAAAGACTCAATTCAGTCTAAAATACATGAACTGTTTCTACACTGTTTTGAGTACCTTTGCTGAGACGGATGAAGACGTTGATGAATCTCAATGGCTTAGGGATGAGGATTTCTGCAAAGACTACCTATTGAATTGTCTTTCAGATCGTCTTGCAGAAACCTATAGTAAATTTAACACTGCTAAAGCAATATGGGACAACTTAGATGCTCAGTTCAAGAAGGAGGAGGAATTGTCCAAGAACCATCTGGTGGACAAATTCATGGATTTCAAGTTTCAAGAAGACAAGGAAATCACTCCTCAAGTTACTGATCTAGAGAATTTGAGATCTAAGTTGAATAATGAAAAAATAGCTGTCTGTGATTCGTTTCTTGTGGGTGCAATTATATATAAATTACCATCTGCATGGCATTCTTTCAAAACCGAGATGTATCGGAAAAAGGTGCAAGTGGGACTGGATGATCTCAACGATTCATTCGAATCGAAGATGAGAATCGAGCTAGGAATAACTTGGAGATGGTTAGACAACAACAGTCTGCTGCTAACGCGGTAACATATCCCAAGAAATTTTCTCGGAAATCCAAGTCACTTAAAAGTGACCATCCCAAGTTGGAGGCCAAAAAGACTATCTTTCAGAAAAAGAAGGGCAAGTGCCACAACTGTGGGAAATGGGGTCACTTTGCTGCAGAGTGTAAACAACCTAAGAAGGCTAAATCTGACACACCACAAAAGGAAGCTCATATGATGGTGGGCAGTGCTGCGCCTAAGAGTTTTATTGCCATGTTAGGCAATGGTAAGGCCAGTACTTCTTCAGACTGGTGGTTAGATACAGGAGCCACCTGCCATGTTTGCAACTCGAAGAAACTACTTACGGATGCTGTTGGCGTGAGAGAGACCGTTACAGTGGCTAGTGGAGCTGAGGCAGAGGTGACTCACACTGGAACTGCGAACCTGGTCCTTTCTTCAGGTAAAATACTAACTTTAAAAAATGTTAAAGTAGTTCCTTCTATTCAAAAGAATTTAATTTCTATTAGTCTTTTAGACAATGCTGGCATGTGTTCATCTTTTTTGGGTGGTAGAGTAACTTTAACTGTTAACTCTTATTATTTTGGCTGTGCTTTCTTAATCGATGGTATGTATAGACTGAGTTTAGCAAATGAAACCGTTAGTCAGGTTAGTTCTACTTTGATTGATCCTAAGTTGTTACACACTAGATTGGGACATGTGAACTATAGGAAAATGGTCACACTTGCTAAAACTTATAATATACCTTTAGATACATCGATTAGATTTGACAGGTGTGAAGTGTGTGCACAAACCAAGATCACTAGAAAACCTTTTCGTTCGATTTCTAGGAGCACACAACTTCTTGAGTTAATACATTCTGACCTCTGTGACTTTAAAAGTTTCACTACTCGAGGTGGTCGGAAGTATTTAATCACATTTATAGACGATTTTTCTAGATATTGTCATATTTATCTCCTAAAATCGAAAGATGAAGCTTTTGATAAATTTAAAATTTTCAAGAATCGTGTTGAAAATCAATTGAACTTGAAAATTAAGCGATTTAGGAGTGATAGAGGAGGAGAATACACTTTGACAGAGTTCAAGGAATTCTGTGCCTCTAAGGGCATAATACTTGAAACTACTGCTCCTTACTCACCTCAATCTAATGGCATAGCTGAACGTAAGAACCGGACGTTAACTGAAATGTTAAACTCTATGTTATTGACAGCTGGCATGCCTACTAGCTATTGGGGAGAAGCAGCTTTAACTGCAAATCACATCCTGAATAGAGTACCACACTCTAAGTTGCCCTCTACTCCTTATGAGTTATGGCATAAACATCCTTGTAGATACGACACTCTTAAGACTTGGGGCTGTATTGCTTATGTGAGGATACAAGACCCTCGGAGACCTAAGGTAGGACCTAGAACCAACACTTGTGTTTATCTAGGTGGTGCAGAACAGGGGCGATGCCACATGAGAGGAAAGGGGGGCAATTGCCCCCCTTATTTTTTTGGAAAAAAAAAAATATGCCTTTATTTTTTAATAATTTTTTAATACTTACCCCCTTTTTAAAAAAATATGCCCCCCTTTCCAATCATCCCTAAGATAGAAAATAAGTTTAAAATTTTAATTTTACCATTTTTATCTCCCTTTTTTGTGCAAAATTTACTATAATTTTTGCCCCCTTGTGCAAAATTTCAGATAGAAATTTTTTCTATCTTAATTTCAAGATAGATAAAAAATTACTATAATTTTTGCCCCCCCTGTGCAAAATTTCTGGCATCGCCCCTGGTGCAGAAGATAGTGCTGCTGATCGGTTTTTGGATCTATCTACCAATTTGGTTATAGAATCTAGAGATGCAGTATTCTTTGAGAATAAATCTCAGAGATCATGGTTTGAACCTACCTGGCGATACTGAAATGGTTACAGAATCGCATGTAGAGTTTGAACAGAATACTTCTGACACCTGTCCTACACTGATTTCTACATCAGAACCTTTAAGAGTTTCTACAAGAGATAGAGTACCCAAGAACTTTGGTGAGGATTTTGTGACCTACCATGTAGAGAATGATCCATCAACCTATAAGGAAGCGATGAGATCTAGGGACTCTTTGTTGTGGGCAGAAGCCATTGATGATGAAATGAGCTCTCTGTTACAAAATCAAACTTGGCAGCTAGTCGATTTGCCAAAAGGGGCTAAGACTGTAGGCTGTAAGTGGATTTTGAAGAAGAAACTTAATCCTGACGGATCCATAGCTCGGTATAAAGCACGTTTAGTAGCTAAGGGCTATACTCAAGTCAGTGGGATAGACTACTTTGATGTTTACTCACCCGTCTGTCATTTGGCAACGATAAGAATTCTTCTTGCTTTGGCTTCTATTGAGAAGTATGTTGTGCATCAAATGGATGTAAAAACGGCTTTCCTTAATGGAGACCTCACTGAGGAAATCTACATGAACCAACCTGAAGGGTTTGTCATGGAAGGTTTCGAGAACAGAGTTTGTAAGTTACACAAATCTTTGTATGGTCTTAAACAAGCACCTAAATTGTGGCATCAAAAATTTGACAAGGTAGTAAAGAGCTTTGGTTTTCAGACCAGTTACTCAGATAAATGCCTTTATTATCGTTCTGTGTCGAATAAGGTTGCGATTATTTGTTTGTATGTAGACGATATGTTGATTCTTGGTTCCGATCTCTCTGTAGTGAGTGACGTGAAAACCACTTTGGCTCAAGAATTCGACATGAAAGATCTTGGTGTGGTTGACACCATTCTTGGTATGAAAGTAAGTTTTGAAAGGCAAGGGATTACTCTTAGCCAAGCCCATTATATTGAAAAACTACTTTCTACATGGGGATACAGTGAGTGTAAACCGATTGAGACACCATTTGATTATACCAAGAAGCTGATCTCTAATGGAGGAGACAGTGTGAATCAGTTAGATTATTCTAAACTGATTGGTAGTCTCATGTATGCTATGAGTTGCACTAGACCAGACATAGCCTTTACAGTTGGCATGCTGAGTCGTTTCACTAGTAATCCTGGTCATGAGCACTGGGATGCTCTTATGAGGCTGATGAGATACCTTAAGGGTACTCAAGACTATGCTCTATGTTATACTGGCCATCCTCCTATCCTGGAAGGGTATTCTGATGCATCATGGGGCTCAGAATTAGGAGACAGTAAATCTACCAGTGGTTATGTTTTTACACTAGGTGGAGCCGCTGTTGCATGGAAGTCAAAGAGACAGACTTGTATTGCTCTGTCATCTATGGAATCAGAACTTTATGCTTTAGCTTCTACAGGAGATGAAGCAGAGTGGATAAGAGATCTGATCCTGGACATTCCATTGACCCATTTAAAGATTAACTCTTTAAGTTTGTTCTGTGATAATCAAGCTACAATTACGATTGTGAAAAACTCACTCTTTAATGGTAAGAGGAGACATGTCAGGCTGAAACATGCCACGCTGAATTATCTTCTAGAACAAGGTATTATCACTTTGGTTGATGTGAGATCGAAGGATAATTTGGCCGATGCTCTTACGAAGGGACTGAACAAAGATCGAATATTCAAAACTGTGGGGGAGATGGGGTTAAAGACTGTGTAGACGTGTCTTAACCTACATTCCTATTATTTTGAATTTTTTCGAATCTCCCTATCTTGGCCAAGATAAGCACTTGATATGTTTCAATGATGTTTACAGTTATCTTTATGTCATTCCACATTTGATGACATGTCCTTCTTGGGAAAGGTTGTTTCATTCCAAACTTGATGATACAGCTTAACTCAATTTGGATATGATGCCTGTAACATTCCAAATGGAAACATGGAATGGTTCTTTGTAAAAGAAACTATTTAGGTCTTGTTCTTGATTGAAACTTGACATTGATGCTTATTGATATTAATATTTGTTTTTTCAGCCATTATGAAATTGTACTAAGTTCTTCTGGTAGAACTAGATACTTTTAGTAAAATACACAAATGATTGGATTCATTTTTTAATGAAATTCATATTTGATAATTTACAGGAATTGGCGAAAATGGAGGAGATTGCCTCAATTTGGACCTTGATGAGGATGACTTACTTGATGAGTGAATCCTTATAGTGCAGTGGAACTATTATTTTCTTTTCCGTTGATTAAATAGTTCACCTACATATAAAACTGCTTATGTTTGAGTTTAGATTATTTCTAAAACTCTTGGTTATTCTTTAAAGTATTTTTGTTTTCAGTTGGATTACAAATCTTTATTGATATGGTGATATGGATGATTCAATAATTTTGTTTGGACATCACATTATCTATCTATTGGATTGTGCTATATGTAGAACATAGGAGGAGATTGTTGGGTATATCATATAACCCATGTATGTTCTAATATAAGCCCAATAGGTAATGGACCAGGTGTAGTGGGCCCATTTGGGCTGGAGCCCATTAACCTCTTCTAACCCTAGTGTATCTCTATATATAGGGGCTGGAGGCAACAAACTTGGTATTCCAAACTAGATACCTTGGGTGTAATGCTTTAAGCATCCTGCTTAAACCCTAATAACCCTAACATCTTTCACGTACGATTTCATAGTGACAATAAGGATGACTTATAATTCAACTTTTTCCCTTTCACCTCCAAAAATCGAAACTCTGCTTGTATAAGAATCTACAACACCCTGGTTGATGGTCTTTTACTCCGACAACATCTAGGATTTCTAGAACAATGTGATATCTCACACTGGGTAAATCCTCCTTTTACTATGCCTACATAATGTTCTTATGAATTATGACCAATACCAACTCGATTGCCAAACTTATTGGTGCCAGAGAGAGAGAGAGAGAGAGAGAGAGAGAGAGAGCCAATACCAACTCGATTGCCAAACTTATTGGTGCCAGAGAGAGAGAGAGAGAGAGAGAGAGAGAGAGAGAGAGAGAGAGAACCTTTTATTGATCAATAAGGTGACTGTTAGGCATTAATATTAGAGCTAACATGTCCATTTGAAGTTGGACCAGGAACATGTGGGTCGGGTCGCCTAATTGTTTACTACTAGACCAATAATTGAATTGTAGTGTGCGTTAGGATTGAAAGTGTGTACATCGACTCACACCACACGCATGTTCTATATATGTGACTCCGGAGTGCTAAGTCCAATAAAAACGTCATAAAAGCATATTACTTTTGCGTGAATTCACGTGTGCGCCCACCACCGCCCCCTTCTCTCTCTGTTTATGCTCAGGAATTTCTTCTAACAATTAATTGTAAACGCGTGTACCACAAGTTCAACCTGTCTCCATTGGTCTCATCAGAATCCGATGACCATAGTCCCTTTATCAATAAGGTTACTTGTATGATTCTACTAAGGCCTTGTTCGTTTTGGGTTTTTAGAATTGATCTTGAGTCTAAAATTGATTATTGGACTCAAAATTAATTCTCAAAATCCAAAACCAACTGGGCCTTAGAGACCCTAAATTGTAGATTTTTGTAAGCACTAATCTTGCAGATGCATGTGTTGCATATTTTATAGTGTTAAAGCAAGTCACGCATAGTGACCGTAATAAATAAGTAATATAACAGATTTTTTTTACTTACCTCATGTTCCTGCATTGAGTTTGGGCGTTTCTAGTTGGAAAAATTGCGAATCGGGGACACCAAAATACAAGAATTGTCAATGGGGGACATGATTTTGAAAAATTGTTAAAAAGGGTTGATAACCCCCTTTTGAGAGTTTGGTAACCTCATTTAGAGAGTTGATAACCCTCTTTTAGAGACTTGATAACCCTAATTTCGTTCCTCTCGAACAATTTTTCAAAAGTGTGTGCTCCGTTGGCAATTCTTGTATTTTGATGTACCCCATTGGCAATTTTTCCTTTCTAGTTTCTTGTGGACTGCCAAAAGTGGTATATGTTCTTCATATTTAATTTGACAACTAAAATCTTGTGGATTTGCTTTTACAAAGATCCCAACTGCCTTCCTTCTCTACCCCAATACAAGAACACTTTTTTAAAATTCTTTTTCTGCATCGCGTTTCTCATCCAAAGATAGTCAACATATATCCAAGACCTTCCTATATATTGTTACTCTTTCTATCTTCCTCTCACACTTTAAAGGCTCTCTCTCTCTCTTGTTACTCTTTCTATCTCCTTCTCACACTTCAAAGGCTCTCTCTCTCTCTCTCTCTCTCTCTCTCTCTCTCTCAAATGGATAAAAATACTGAAAATGCCATCACCCAAATGAGAAAATCTTTGGAGAAGCTCAGATCATCAAGAAAGGTCTCTCTCTCTCTCTCTCTCTGAATTTTGAAACATTGATTATAACGAGACTAGACAAATTTTGAGATCCAATCAAATTTTATAAGGCTATTGATATCTGTTAACTTACCAACTTCTCCAAAAGCTTAAGCTGTTGGAGAAAGGCGTTATTTATCTTTTATACTTTAACATGGTATTAGAGCCAAACGTCTCAAGTTCAAACCTCCGGATAACAAAAATCCACATGTGGTAAGTTAACAATATCCACATGACTGTTTTGATAATGTGCAGAACTCACTTTGTTTTATACTTCTGTGATTAGCTCTTAGAGCTCTTTTACAAGGTGAGTTCATTTTGGTGAACTCATTTTTTTTTCTTGTGGGCTATTTTGTTATAGGAGTATGAAGATGCTACACTATTGAGGTTCTTAGTGGCAAAATCAATGAATCCGGAGAAAGCTGCTAAGATGTTTGTGGCGTGGGAAGAATGGAGGGCTGGGATTGCACCTTTGGGATATGTCCCTGAGAGTGAGATCCGACCCGAATTAGAAGCTCGCAAGGTGCTTTTACAGGGCCCTTCAAAGGATGGCCACTCCATTTTCATCCTCCAAGGATCCAAGCACTTCCCGGCCAAAGATCAACTTCTACACAAGAGTAATCATTCCCCCTTATAACTTTTTTTTTGTTCCTTTTCTTATTCTTACTATCTTAATGATATTACTTCCCACACACCCTTTATTCAAGAACACTTCACATTTTTCTTATGACCAATTTAAAAGGTGCAAAGATTAGAGTGTGATTGTTGAAACAAGGGAGTGGGAACATATTTCTCTTGTTATCATCATTATCAATTTTGAGTCAAAGAATCAGCTTTGGCTAACTCGTTTTCTATGGGAAACATATTTTTCAATATAAAAAATATCATGTTTTTTTAGCAAAATTTCATTCCAACAGAACTTGGAATTCTTTCTCCATAGTTTTTCCTTTTCATTTCAAGAAGTGAAGCAATTTCCTATTGGATCCATTTATTTCTTGGTAAAATCGTTATTGAATTTATTTTGATCCAGTTCTTTAATATATGGTGCAGAATTTGTGGTTCATATGCTCGATAAAGCGATCGCCAGGTAAAAAAGCATTTGCATTTCTTCGACTATGTAGTACATATGAGGCCTAACTAGGTTGATATGAACCATTCATGAGGTGGGTCCACCTCAGATTATCATGGCTCAAAATTTGATTTGGATTAGACAATCCATGCCTCTAATCAATAGATTTTCAAGTGTTCATTCCTATTGTCTTGATCGAAAATTTAGCTTCATCTGACAAAATTGATTTTCAAGTCATGAACACTCCAAGACAACCCTTCACCTCATAAACTCTTCAATGGTAGCTGTTTGGATATATGTATTGAAAATTTTATTGGAATTTTTCCAAGAAAAATGAAATTTCCAGCATTTGGTAAACTTAATAGACCTTGGAATTCTTTTCCATATATTGGATATTAATTTTCATGGAAAAAATCCATAATTTGTATCCCTAGCAACAAGACCCCTATTATTGTAAACAATCAATTATATTTCTTTAATTTTCCATTATCGTCCAACGTTAAGATTGTGTTTCTTACAGTGGAATCAAAGAAAAAGAAAATGGAACTGAAAAGGTGGTTGGCATACTTGATTTGAGCCATATTGCCTATAAGAACCTCGATGCCCGCGGTTTAATAACCGCCTTTCAATTTTTGCAGGTAATTTTATTCCCCTAATGTGCAAATTTCTATGAGGCTCTGTTTCTTTTGATCATAAAATTGGCGTAAATACGTCCGTTTTTTTAGCGGAAAATGGGCGTAAATTTTGGTTTTTTTCCTAGTGGAAGTAGGGTGTTTATACATATTAAATATGCTACAAAACAGCATTAATCCTTCGTATTTTGTTAGGTTATTTTTAATTTTTTAATTTTGATGTTCGGCCAAAACGATATTAATTATTAAAATTGTGTTCTTCACCTGCCATTTTTCTATAGTTTCCCAATCAAAATTCCAAATATTAAATACATATTAATTTATTCAGTAGATAAATCAATGGGCTAAGAACCTTAGAGAATTTTCTTATGTCTTTTAATGGGTTTACTATTTATGACATTATACAATGTTTGTTATCTCTTAATGCAGGATTATTATCCTGAGCGACTAGCAAAGATGTACATTTTACACATGCCATGGATATTTGTTAGCGTTTGGAGTATGGTTTCTCGCTTTCTTGAGAAGGCAACTCTAGAGAAGGTAAGTGCATTTTATAAGATCCAGACCGTTCATCTTCTGGGTCCCACAATGGAGGGTTGTGTCCCAATAATCTTTCCCTCTGATGATCTAGCCCTCCAATAAATAAACTGTTAAAGAATTAAAGGGTAAAATCGTATATATTTAGCACTAATCTCTACTCATTGGAGGGTTAGGCTCATAAAGGAACAAAACTTGGCTGCGCAACGTTGGGCAGGTGGTTCCTGCACACCCACTGCTATTATTGTATTTTAGTGCGTTGCGCAGCCAAGTTTTTTTCCTCATAAAGGTTGCATCTTTCTAATGCAATTTTTTAATAAATGAGCAGTTTGTAACTAGTCGGGGTGAGGTACTAGCTCTACACTTTACCACAGATAAAACTGAGGAGATGAGTGCATAAACCAAGTATGAGGTGCAATATGCACTATAATTAGGTGCTTACATGATCATTAAACTTCTAGTTTTCGTTATTGACTAGTGAGGATGCAATGCAGGTTTTGATTGTAAAGAGTGATGAAGAGAAAAGACGTTTCATGAGTGAAGTTGGGGAGGATAGCTTGCCTGAGGAATATGGTGGGCGGGCTAAGCTTGTGGCCCTCCAAGATGTCCAAGTCAGTCAGTGGCCACTCCTCTAGACATCAACGTCGTTACCTCTTTCATTCAATAAAACTGAGAGAATCACATAGTTTCTCACAACGCCCACCTCTTCTATGTTGCTATTTAGTTTTGAACCCTAAAATGAAATCAATTAAACTTTTAGTTAAACTTTGTTCACTTTGCTCTTCTCTCTCTCTCTCTCTCTCTCTCTCTCTCTCATGTGTATTATGTATGGCCAATCTACACTGGGCCTTATTGCACGAAAGATTCTTATCATCGTACACTTGCTAGATACATATTATAGATAGGGAAATGATTTCTAAGCTCCAATGTTTTGATAAACATGTGCTCCAATTTTTGTCGTGTAGTATTTAAAGGGCTGTTAGAGGAATATTACGGTTCTCAAAAAGCTCTTAAAGCCTTTAAATGCCACACGACAAACATGTGGAGCACATGTTTATCAAAACATTGGAGCGCTGAAATCATTTCCCTAAAGATATGGTGGACTACCCAGTTAAGTTTGTCTGGGGAGGAATTATGCAAGAAATCTGACAAAATGCATCTTTAATTATTTAAAACACATATCTAATAAATATTTACTTATTTTCTAAATAAGACATAATAAAAAGCAAGGAAGGATGATTGAATTCATGTCTTTCCTAGATTAGGATGTGAGTTCTATTTTCACCTCAATGCCTTTTTCTATAGTTTTGAATTTCTCACAAGATTGAAAAATAATATATGACAAATGGACAAATTATTCATCAACTTTATGTTTAATTCAGATAATTCTGTTTATTCTTTTTTTGAAAATTTTCATTTAATTTAAAAAACAAAAATATTGAATTATTTGGGATTTTTTAAAATTAAAATGTGGTTGTCTAACACCTTCTGATCTCGAAACCTGACCAGGAGCCCATCTAGGAATGTAGGCAATCCTTTTTCAAAGTTAATTCATGGGTCCTAGAACCCTAAATTACCATTGATATGTTAGTGTGTTAGGAGTCATATACAAACTCCTTTTCATTTCTAATTCCCCATCATGGAGTCACAATTAGAGATCACAATGTTGAATGATTTCAAAAGACAACATCCACAGCGTCAACTCTCTTCGGGACATCAAACCCTGAAAAATTCTAACTTTTATAATTAAGATACTATTATGAATCATTAAACATATGGATTACTGTGGATATGTGTTAGAATACGCAGTAGCCATAAGATTGCTAACGATAATAGAAAGTAAAAGAGAAACAAAGCCAAAGAAGAGAACATGTTCAACAGTGTGCCTACTTCTACGTGAAAGCAACAGAGGCTTCTTCTTCACTAATTAGAGAGAAACTAAAGAGTACACTTATCCTCTCAATCAATAAACAACTCACACACAACCCTTTACAAGAGAAGAACCCACCCCTACAAGAGAACACGTTCTCCCACTCACAAAGAGTCTCACCCTTTTTCTCCTTCCAAGGTAAAAAAATAAGGAAATTTTACAGAGAGTTTTTGTGTTGTACGTTTTTCAAAAAAGAAAGGAACTAGGATTAACATCCTTCGTGGTCCATTATTACAGTTTGAGAAACTGTAAGAGTTAGGGAAAGTGGGGAGTTGGTTTCCTAGAGGAAACCACTTCCTTGTAAGTGTCATCCTCAACAATGTTTCATTTTGTTTGTACCTAATCCAACATGCATGGGTTTTGCTAATGAGGTTAAGGAGCATTGGAAACATAATTTTACACATCGAGACTTTTACACACATTTTGAGAACACACATTTTGAGAATTTTTTTTTATTATCAAAAAATGGGTAAAATTATGTTTCGAAGAGCGTTTAAATGCTCCTTAACGAGTGCCCCATTATATGCTCCTTGAGACATTTTAAATGCTCCTTAACATCCATATGGATAGAAGTGGGGAAGAATACCAGCGCCTAAAATGATCTTATCCTTGTATATTTTTCTTTCTCTCTTTTTTTCTTTTTTTTGCTTCGTCTCTTGTTTTTTCTCTTTCTTGTTTTGTTCTCTGGTGGGGGTCATTCCTAACCTAGCTTAATTATCGAAAAAAAAAAAAAAAAACAAACCCATCTAACATTTGTTAAAATCTTTCCGGTCCCAATGATGAGAACATACCTGCAGTGCGAGGAAGCAATTATCGTTTGTACATCAAATTTTTTGAAACATACTTGGCCTTATTTTATAAAACACCAGCATAGATTCACAACACCTTTTATATTTTGGCGGAAATGACTTCTAAATGTTTCTATTTTGTTAAAAATGAAGGTGAAAATGAGAAAAACCCCTTCTTAAGTTGTTAACTTACCAACTTCTCCAAAAGCTTAAGCTATTGGAGAAAGGCGTTATTTATCTTTTATACTTTAACACTCCCCCACACGTGTGGCCCACTTGGCAAACACGTGGCACATGTGGTCCCACTTTGGCCAGACTATCGCAAGTGGATTTTTGCTTTTCGGGAGGTTTGAACTGGAGGCCTTTGGCTTTGATACCATGTTAAACTACCAATTTCTCCAAAAGATATGGAAACACAAAGAGAAAGAAAAAGAGATCTCTCACACTTGGTTCTTTGAGGTGGGAAATTGTTCTCTTGCAAGGGTTTCGTGAGGTAACCTGTATTTCCTCTAAGATTTTATTGTTTATCTTCTATTCTTGGTGTATGCCTCATGTTTTTGGAAAAACTTGAGAATAAAGACTTTGTATTTCTCTTTTCATAGTGGATTTCTTTCGTAGTTTGTCCCGTGGATTTTCCCTTCACATCGAAGGATTTTTCATGTTAAAATAATGTGTTCTTGATTTGTCTGGTGGATTGCTTTTTTGTGATTTGTCTGGTCACTTCCAACCAGTAGTGAAAAGAAGAAAGAGATGGAGAAGATTCCCTATGCGTCAGCCGTAGGGAGCATAATGTATGCTATGGTTTGTACAAGGCCCGACATAGCATATGAGACCGGTGTAGTAATCATATATTTGGCAAATCCAGGCAAGTAGCAATGGGAAGTTGTAAAGTGGATTTTGAGATATCTAAGAGGCACTTTGAAGCAGTGCTTATGTTTTGGAAACACATTACCAAGGGTTGAAGGCTATACGGATGCAAATATGGCAGGAGATATGGACAAGATGAAGTCTACTTCAGGCTACCTATTAGATATCAAACAAAACCTTATTGGGAGGGTAATGTTTGGTCATTGGAGAAAAATTACTGTTAGAATATGGGTAGTTTAGTCATTTTATTGGAAATCAGATTCAGTTTTAGATATGATGCACTTTCTTGTCTTTTTAGGCCAAGTTATTATTTTCCTTGCATCTCTTTAATGACCAAAGTACTTGTAGTAAAAGTGAGTGATATTTATATGCAATTTTAGCTAGTGTTAAAATGTTCAACTAAGTACACATATATAACAAACATCCTAGTGCTCTTGCCTAAACCTTATAGAGGTTAGGGTGTCAATGGACGACCATCCAAATTCGAACTTAAACAGAAAGGATCTAGACATTTATGGACATATTTTGGATCCCGATAAAAAAAACTTAAATCAGAGACAGTCCTATATCCATTTTATTATACAATTTTATGAAAAAACCCTCTTTTCTTCTTTAACCATTGACCCTAAGTCCCTAACCTACTGCGATGCCAACACTCCAGCTCACCCTTGTCCTTGTAGCTCACTATTCAAAAAAAATAAAAAAATTGTCTTATTCATTTAGGCTATGTTTGGATACCTTATGTATTTGTATTTGTATTTGGATTTTGGATACAAAATACATCAATCATCTTCATGCTCATGTTGTACAAAACTAGCTCTGCACTCCTGCTCGTACTGACTTGAGTGTCGAAGGGCCTGTCCGGAGTAACGACTCCGGGTTGGTCTTCTGACCTCGTGTACTCTTGTGCAGGACTCGGCTCCTTCACTTCGGTTCCTCGGGTCCTCCAGCTCAGCTCTTACGTCACTGCCGTATCTGTTACCGATTTTAGGCCTAACAGTATGTATCTACCAAAACAAGGGAACGTTAAAAAAATAAAATTGCATATTATAATGTAAAGACAAGTCAGTGTTGTATGCTTTCTGTTTTGAGTGGGTTTCTGAAAGCAAGAGGTGATGAGTGAGTTTTTAGAACGGTTTCTAAAAGCATCTCCAATCTCATTTAGTTTCTTAGAGACCAAACTTCAAAGGATGGGGCCCACCAGTTTTGAGAACGGTTTCTAAAAGCATCTCCAATCTCATTAAGTTTCTCAGAGATTAAACTTCAAAGGATGGGGCCCACCAGTTTTGAGACCGGTTTCTAAAAGCATCTCCAATCTCATTTAGTTTCTGAGAGACCAAACTTCAAAGGATGGGGCCCACCAGTTTTGAGAACGGTTTCTAAAAGCATCTCCAATCTCATTAAGTTTCTCAGAGATTAAACTTCAAAGGATGGGTCCCACCAGTTTTGAGACCGGTTTCTAAAAGCATCTCCAATCTCATTTAGTTTCTTAGAGACCAAACTTCAAAGGATGGGGCCCGCGTCGCACATGATTGATTGTTTGTTCGTACGATATCATTTCCCTAAAAAAAAAGGGTAGCATAAATCAAAGGAAGAGCCCATATATATGAGTACCTCAAAAAGTAACATGTTAATCTAAGTACACATAACAATCATCCTACTGCTCGTGCCTACAATCAAAGGAAGAGCCCATATCTAGAGACACATTACCAGATCTATGGACATATTTCGGATCACGATCAAAAGTCCTAATCGGGGACGGTCCTAAATTCGATTTTGTTATACAGTTTTATGAAAATGTGCTCCAATATCTTTTATAATTTTAAGTATTAATTTAAGGGTATTTTAGTTAAAATAAATCATGCATTTGTCTGAACTATTCCTATTTTTATTATTTTGTTATTCATCTCTCAAGTCTCAAGTCTCAAGTCCCCCATTGTGCCACCCCTGGAACTCACCATTCAATGGGCGATCTGATTTGAAATGGACCGAGACCAGAAATGGGAAGTATGTTCCGAAGAACACTCAGAATCCGATCTGACCGATAAGGGATTTTGTTGGATTTAGACTGAGACATAAGTGGATAAAGGTGTTTCTATTTTTACTATCGGTTAGCCGTTACTGGCTACTTCCTAATTAATTGCCAAAGGAAAGAAAGAGGAAAGAAAATTGTTGTTCTATGCTTTCAGTTTTTAGTGGTCCCCAATCTCATTTAGTCTCTTCGCGACCGAGCCTCTTCCACGACTATGGGGCCACCCGTCATTTTTCAATTGACAAGTGGTCTTCCTATTTCGATGTTAAAGGATGGGGCCCGCATCGGACATGATTGATTGATTGATTGTTCTATTTCTTCGTAGGCTATTCCTAACTCCTCAGCCTTTGGCCCCACTTCAAAAATCCTAAGAGGAAAGTGTGCATCTATCTGAGTAACATGTTAGCATCATAGCATTTGCTTTTGTCTATCTTCCGTACATTTTCTAACATAGCATCGGATCTCCCTTCATTCTCAATGCTTTGCGACCAAGCTTCTCCCACTACAGTACAGTAGGTCCCACATTTGAATGATCTGAATCGTCCATTTGATAATCCTTACTTTGGATCTATTTTTATCGACTGTCCATTTCAGTGTGAAATATGTGCATTATGCGATAAATTTGGCGTGTTTATCTTGGAATCAGAGATCCAAAGTCAGACCTATCAAATGGAAGGTTCAGATCATTCAAGGTGGGACCTACTGTATTGTGGTGGGAGTGCCTCACTACTGTCGCATCCTCTCATCCATATCATCCAATCTCTATTCATTCAACTCTTGGCGACCAAGTTATAAAAGTTAGGTGGGCCCCAAGCTATTTACAACTTTATAAATATAAAGCAATACCTTATTGGACTGAAAGTGATTATTGGACTTCAATTTACAGTTAGGCCTTGTTTGATTATGCCAACCGATTGTGAGTCCAAAACCAATTAGTGGATTTGGACTCACAATCGGTTGTCATAATCTTAAATGAACTGGAACGCAGAAGTACGAGGTGCATTTTCGCAGAATTCCCTGGCAACTGGAATGGACTAACTATTAAAAGGGATTTGCTAGCGTCCATCGCAGAAGGCATTTTGCGGCTGGGCTGTTGCATGTGAGAGCAGCCACCTCAGCTGAATTAAATGAACAAGACAAACCATAAGCATGTGTGGTAGCTCTCACATGCAACAGACCAGCCACAAAATGCCTTAGTGAGATGGACTATAGCAAATCCACTATTGAAAATATATATTTTGATTTTGCTAGGGAATTTTGCAGAAAGGCATTTCGCGGCTGACTTTTGCATTTGAACAGCCTTTCAGCAAATTTTGTGTTATTCATTTAATTCATCAAAAATGCCTCCCGTGTAATAGTCAGCCGTGAAATGCCTTTCATAGAAATTCCCTTCCAAATCCGTTACTCTCTAAGTCTCTAATTATACCTCGAAACATTTAGTCATAAAATTTAGCACGTATTTTTCCCATGAAAAAAAAACATTGTCCATAACACATGCTGTTTCTTGTATACTAAGTATCTAAGCAGTTTCGCAAGAGAAAACCTATAAACAATTTCAGCTTTGAGATGGCTCTTCTCTATTGAAAATGAGGGGCTGCGAAATGGCTTTACAAAAGCCAGTCCCCTTCTCGTAAGCCTCGACGTTGGTCACCAAAATGTGGAATACGACCATAAATACGGGAAAAATATTCAACTTTCCAAATTCTTTTTCAAACTCTCTTTCTCATCACTCACTCAGTGAGAGAGAGAGAGAGAGAGAGAGAGAGAGAGAGAGGTTTCCTTGGTGTTGTTATTCTGCATCACTTTTCGTCCTATAAATATCTCATTCCGGCATTCTTTCAGAGATACCAAAGCTTAGAGCGCGAGAGATCTCCCAAGTTTTTTCAGGTGAGATTTTTGCCCTCAATTTATCAATCTCTTGGTTTTCTGAACTCTTTCTACATCAATTACAACTTTTAAAGCTTCAAATATTGAGGTCTGATTGCTGTTGCATTCCATGCTGCTCTGATTTTCCATCTTCATTTTCCTCACAATTTCTCTATTTCTCTGTCTATCTCTCCTTGATACGATAATCTTAAGTGTGATATTCACATTTTACAGAAATCAATTGTGAGAAACGAGTTGGAAAATTCTGCCTTGTTTGAGGTCAGTATTCTTTCTAGAATTCATATTTTTCCCCATTTATTTCTTTGTGTATTCTAGTTTTGGATCTTACTGTGAAGATATATGTAAAAGAAAAGATTAAATTAGCATGTCATGGAGAAGTTTCTAGAATCAAAACTCAAATTTCTCTATCTGATGTTTTGAATTTATCACTTTCTAATTCCTCTAGATGATGTTATGAATAGTTTACTTTATAATTACTGTTTTTTCTTCTCAACAATCTGTACTTTTCAATGACTCCAATCCATTCTTTCCATACAATCAATCATGAGTTTTTACACTTAGTGAAAAGAGTGAAGAATATCAGAATTTTAGTTCTGATCTTTCTGTTATTTTCTCGGTCTGACATTTCTGCCTTGGATTATATGAATACGATATATGAACTCTTAGTCCTAGTTTGGATTGCACGAATTTTTCAAAATTTTTTGGAAAGGAAAAATATTTCTAAACTTTCCTACTTCTCTTACACATGAAAAAGGATAACTTGAACCAAACATATTCAATTTTTACTTAGAGGAACCTTCTATTTATTATAATATCCCTCTGAATTAACCATAATCATATGATTCATATCTTTTTCCTATAAATCGTTGGAAAGGGAAAATTTTTTCTTGCAATCCAAACAGGGTCTTAGGGGATTGCTTTTGTTATAGTTTTGGAATTTTTGTAGAACTGAAGGATTGTCTTAATCAATAGGGCATTAGGTAAAAACTATGGTATTGCTCGTGATTGAGTTTGTGTTGTTTCGTCGAATAAGGATTGTTTGCTCTCCACTACTTAGAATTGAAAGTTGAAACTGATGCCTTATCATATATTTGTGCAGTTACATTTACTTGGAGAATATGGGAAGCAGGACAATTCATTTGTTTGGTTTCTCTTCTATTAATGTGACAGCAGAAGGGATTAAGGATTTTCTTGAAGTGCATACAGGGAAGGGAACTGTTTATGTGATCAAGGTTAGACCGCCCAAGAGTATAGACCCTGGATCAAGAACAAATGCACTTGTTCAATTTACAACGAGTACGAGTGCTGAAAATATTTTCAGTAAGGCTAAGAGCCGAAAGCTGCGCTATGAATCTTCTAATCTAACGGCTCGAAAAATGGAGCGTGATATCGTACGAAGCCCAATATTTACTATGGAACATGCAATTGTGCATTTTGGGTGTCAGGTTTCGGAAGACAAGTTCTCAGTTCTCTGGAATGCCTCTGATGTTGAAGTAAAGTTTGAATTTGGTCTTCGAAAATTATGCTTTTTCTTGTCTTATTGTGACGTTGACTATAAGCTTGAATTTTTCCGTGAGAGCATTTCGCAAATCCAGCTACACCGCCCACATGGACACAGCAAGAAATTTCTTATGTTACAGGTTTGGTTCTCCAAACTAGGTTTATGAAAGCATTCTGTTCCTATTTCTTTTCTTTTCTTTTCTGGATTGAGAGAGCACATATGTTTGTTTCATGAATGATTATATCTTGTATTATAATACCAAATAAGTTTACTCTTGATACTGCTCTGATACGAATTACATGAATGATCTCAATCTAGTATTGGCATGATTTTAGTCCTGTGCTTACTTGGATTATATCTATTGAGTGGCATGGGGTTCTCATTTGGAGTGTAGGGTGTTGATCTAGATACATTTGTGCTTGAAAGTATGCAATATCCTAACCTTATCTAATCCAAATCCACATTGTGGTTCCCAAGCATCAATAACACAAAAAGGAGGTCCTAGGAAACCTGTATTCTTCTTTGATCTAGTTCACTATGTTCTTCATGTCTCCTTGATACTTATTAGGAAAGGAGAAAAGAGCACATAATTCTCATTCAAGAGGGTGGATTCCCTTTTAGTCATCATATTAATCCTACCAAGAGCGGCTGCACATTAAAAGCCTTACCAGCCAGCATTGAGAGGATCTCCTGTCTATGGCCATGTAGATCTGTTCAGTAGCCAGTTGATGAACTAACTAGGACCGAGATATATAATAGTGGGATGCACATGTTTTCTTCTATTTTTATCCCCATCCTCTTAAGAGTTATGAGGCTTTTGACTTGAGGCGGAACAGTCTTCTATTCAACTGTATCACATGTCTGCTCAACATCTGATTTGGATGCTTAGTTCTCATGGATCTCCACGTGCTTACATGGAAATTCAGTAAAGAGTATAGAAATTAGAGAAAAAAAATGTTCATATCAATTAAGGTATGTTGTCAGTGAAGAAAAACTCCTATCGATAAAGAAGAGATGAGCTGCCCCTTGATTTGAGAAAGCAAAAATAACCAATACGCCTTTGATTTTTTGGTTGTAGGACTTTCATTTTTGGATGCTTTAATGATACTAGACCCTTTCTCCCTTTTGACAAAACCTTAAAGAAACCTCTTTTTGAACAAAATGTATGACTATAAGTAAATTTTGTTCAACTGGGTTGGGGGTTGACCCAAATGAATTACAGTATACATTTTTATCCTACTCATTGTGTTTTTCAGAACTTGGCAACACGGAGAAGATTGACAGTGGTCGTGATGCTGCTAGTCTCTATCAGCACTGTATTCAAGTAGTAATAGTGGTTCTAATTCTAGCCAGATTAGGTTGTGGTACATCAAATTAAGTCATCCCTCATTTTTGTCCTTGAAGTTGTTATTTTCTGAGTTATTTTAGTTTTTTATTGGTTGTAGTTCTACCCAATCCCTTCTCCATCTTTATTTTATTTTATTAAAAAGACATCACGTATCACCTTTATTCTTCTTATTTACTATACTTGACTTTTTATTTATTTTAACTCTCATTCTCCTACCATTTAAACCTTTTCTCTTAGCCATTCTATTCTTCCATTCTGTCTCAAACAATCAGTTTCATTATCTAGGATTGGCAGCATCTGAATTACATTTAGTTTGTAAAAATGTTTTCTTTGAATTTTTTTCTTGCCCTCTTTTGCAGACTGGTACCTTGTAGAAATATGAAAAGACTCCCCCTCCTTTTACTTTCTGAAGGTTCCATTATTCTGCTTTTTTTAGGAGCTGTTTTTCTGTTTTCTAGCTTATTTTTTACAAATGTTGAGCATCAAATGTTTTCAACAGTGTTGCCATTGTGACATATATGAATGAAATGTTTAGTGATGAATGAGATGGAAAACAGGAACTGAAATGAGAGATGATATCATGAGAAACCACTTGCTTTTTATGTAGAAATATTACTTTGTTGCTTTGAAATCATAGCGCTGAAAGCTGTGCTTGCGGTTACCATTTTAAAGCATTTTATGTATTCAAAGAATGGCATTCTCCCTCAGGTCTCTGTTCTTTCCTGTTTTAGAAATGTTACTGATTATGGTTGATATGATTTCTTAATTTCTAGGTGCAAGGTGCTCCTCGGATTTATAAGAAACCTCAAAGCAATAGTTTGGGGCAATTGTATGAAGATGCTAATTTGAGCTACTTTAGGGATAGCCCATATGATCAGTGGGTCAGAGCAACAGATTTCACTCCATCTTGCTCTATAGGCCAATCTTTTGCATTGTGTTTGGAGCTTCCACACATGTACGACCTTCCAGATATCCATGAATACTTCTTTTATTACAAAGAAAATGAAGGCCAATTCTTCTTGGAAAGAGGTTATTCTTATTCTCGAAGTTTTGATCTAGTCCCCATTGTTGAGCCTAGGGTGAAAATCCAATTGCCATATAAAATTCTGTTTAAGATAAACAGTTTAGTTCAGCATGGGGTCCTTATCGGTCCAACACTTGATGAAGAATTTTTTAGATTGGTTGATCCTCGTTCAGCATCCATTCCTTTCATAGAACATGGATTGGAGGCTCTTTCCAATTTAAAGTATTCCTGCTTTGAGCCTGCAAAATGGCTTAGTGAGAAGTACAGTGAATACCAAACATCAAAGCGCCTTACTAAATCCACTGCAATTTCATTGGAAACTGGCCTTGTTTATGTTCACAGGGTTCAAGTAACCCCTTCTAAAGTATACTTTAGCGGGCCTGAGGTTAACATTTCCAATCGTGTCTTACGCAATTATTCTGAATTCATTGACAATTTTCTTCGTGTTACTTTTGTTGATGAGGAGTGGGGTAAAATGCAATCAACGAATTTGTCACGGCGTAAAATTTCTCAAGATGGTGAAGAGCATACAGATATTTACAAGAGGATAATTTCTACTCTGAGAAATGGCATAGTTATTGGTGACAGGAAGTTTGATTTTCTTGCCTTTTCGTCAAGTCAATTACGGGAAAATTCTGCATGGATGTTTGCTCCAAGGGATGGAATCACTGCTGCTGATATTAGAAAGTGGATGGGTGATTTTAGCGAGATAAGAAACGTTGGGAAATATGCAGCCAGACTGGGTCAATCATTTGGCTCATCCAAAGAAACTTTGAATGTTCATAGGAATGAGATGGAAACTATTCCTGATGTTGAGATTAATGTGAATGGGAATAACTATGTTTTCTCAGATGGAATTGGAAAAATTTCTGCTGACTTTGCACGAAGAATAGCAATAGAGTGTGACTTTAAAAATTCGACACCATCAGCTTTCCAAATTAGGTATGGTGGCTACAAAGGTGTCGTGGCTGTGGATCCACAGTCTACATTTAAGTTATCCTTAAGAAAAAGTATGTGTAAGTATAAATCAGAGAACACAAAACTGGATGTTTTGGGATGGAGCAAATATCAGCCCTGTTTCCTTAACCGTCAGTTGATTACTCTTCTGTCTACGCTTGGAATCAAAGATCAAATTTTTGAGATGAAGCAAAAAGAACTAGTAGAGCAAATGGACATGATTTTAACAGATCAACTAAAGGCTCGGGAGGCGCTCGAGATCATGTCTCCTGGAGAAAACACTAAGATTCTAAAAGAGATGCTAAGATGTGGCTATAAGCCTGATGCCGAACCGTTTCTTTCGATGATGCTGCAAACATTTCGAGCATCAAAGCTGTTAGATCTGAGGACTAAAGCACGGATATTTGTTCCAGGTGGGAGAGCATTAATGGGATGCCTAGATGAAACTAGAACTCTGGAATATGGGCAGGTATTTGTGAATGTTTCTTGTGTTGGTGGAAAGGAATCAGATAAGGGTCTTTTTGTGGTAGAGGGGAAAGTAGTTGTTGCAAAAAACCCGTGTCTCCACCCTGGTGATGTCCGGATCTTGGTGGCTGTCAACGTCCCTGCTTTGCACCATATGGTTGACTGCGTAGTCTTTCCACAGCAAGGAAAAAGGTCAGACATTTTTATCACTTGTATTCATGGTTTAATGTTTGAAACTTCAAATAATTCTGTGACATTTCTCATCAGTACATCATTCAGTCTATTATCATGCTCTGGTTTACTGTGCCTTTCAAATTAACATTTCTAATCTGTACATCATTCAGTCTATATCGTGCTCTAGTTGAACTATATACCCGTGTATCATATGTTTATGCTGGATTGTATGTGATCTGCACTAAAGTAATGTATTGCACATCATGTACTTTTGGTGAGAGAAACCATATGTCTTGATAAGTTGGATTCTATTTTTAATGTGAATAGATGACTAGTTGCCTTGCTAGATTACTTGTTAAGGGAAAAATAAAAGGAAGCTTAAGGGCCTATTCTACCATATAATGTAATTAAAATGGATTGGTAGGCACGGAATCAAACAACATCACGAGAAAGATATGCATTCTGCATCTTGAGCAAAAGAGACACTTTTCATGTGGATTTAGACATTTTATACTTTCTATAATGATGATGAAGCAGTGATAATTTTGGGGAGATTATAACGCCTAATATCTAACCATGAGAATATTTGTTCTCCTTTAAATTTTTAAGCTCTTGATTAGCACACTAGTAAAGAGTTTTTTTTTCCTGATTCTTCTGATTCTACATGCTCCATTCAGTGGTATTTAGTGGTACAAAATTCACCAAGAAATCGGTGCCTTTGGTGATTTCCTCTCTTCATTGAAACCCTGGAATCCAATGATAACCTCTTCTGTGAAAGCTAGATGGATCAGATTCTTTGGTGTCCCCCTTCATGCATGGACCTCATCAACAATCGAGGCTTTAGGGAGACACTTTGGGCAAGTAATTGAAGTCTAGTTGACGGGTAAACCATGATCATTGCATGAATTATGCCTCTGCCAAAGTTTTATCCACGGAATGGAAATACCAGATTCTTTTTATTCGCCTCAAAGTAGGTTCGAGTAGCTTCTTGATACACACTGAGGAGGTAGAAGAAGGGACGATAACTAGTGAAATTCTATGCCCAGCCAACAAAGAAGGATCTCCTAGTGCTCTCCAAGAGGCGAAAGATAAGCACAATAGCATGTCATAGCCTAAGAGAAGCCCAATCTGCGTAAGCAAAGATAAAGTTTTTCCAAGGAAAGGAACAAGGGAGAAAAAAGAGCCGTTATCCAATTTTTTTGAATTAGAACCAAGCTGGAGGTCTCGAATCGTACTATAAGAATCAGGGTTGCGTATGTCAAATAAAAAAAGAAAACTAGGAAAAGAAGGAAATTCCAACCTAAAGGATTTTCGGAGTCCAATAATGGACAGTATAAATGGCTCGCAATTGAAGGCTCTTAGACACGCTTCATGGAAAGGAAAGGATATATTTACAGGAATTTTGAAGGGCTCTGGGAAATCTAATGAGAGCCCTGATAAGTTAATGGGCAAATTCAATTGGGCCAAGAAGAGCAGGCGTCACTTACGGAGAAAACGTGTCCCTATGGTACAGAATTCGATGAGTTGCCGTAAAAGAGAAGGCATTTTCTTGAGAAAAAAGGCATTAAGCCCAAGAACAATAATCATTACCACAAGCTATTGACGCTTCGGGCCATGAAAGACGGTCTATCTCTATTTAAAAGGAAGCTCCAGGGTTGTCTAATCCCAGGGAAGAAGAAAAAGAAAAAATTACATTCATCTATTCAAGGCCTAATGGAAAACCTCAATTCTTCATGAAAAGGTGATGGGGAAGATAGAAAATGAAAAAGGAAGGTTGAATGGGAGGATCCATCTGTTGAGAGCAAAAAACCTCGGAAAGTCAAGGAGAAAAGGCCTAATGAAGGGCCTCCAACACCAAAGGAGTTAGAAATGGAGATTCTTAAGAAGGATTAGAAGCAGTTCAAGGCAGATGCTAGAAAAAATATAGAGGAATTTTTCAGCTTAACGGGATCGAGAGATTTTTAAAAAACATGTGTTCCAAAATACAAGCTCCCGTTCTTTCAAAAGGCCTTAGAAGAAGAAAGAGAGGAAAGGAGGCAGAAGTGGGATTCTGAGCAAAGAGCGAAAGAAAAGGTAAAAGTAGTTCTTTCGGAGGAATCGGTGACCTGTCGGATAGAGGAGGATGCTAGTGTGGTGATGAGGTGATGAGGTGGCTGGTTTCCTGGCGATAGGGGATGTCTTCGGGTTAGGGATGGGTGACCTTTCATCAGAGGATAAAGGGGAGGGAAAGGAGGAAAGCAAGGGTCAGGACCAGAAAAAGGATGGGTCTTATGACCCTAATAACTAGAAAGTTTTCCATCCTCTTGCTGTTGTAAATATCTTTTTGGGTTGGACTTTTGTGTCCTCTTATCTTTCTTTGTTATGGTTCTATTAGTCTTTTAGCGAAAAGTTCATGATGGAGTATGAAGAGTGTCGAGATTTTTTTGGGAGTTGAAGTCTCTGGTTAAAAGTTTTCTGTGTTGGAGGAGTTTCTCTATAAAAAAGTGAGAATTGATATTTCACTTTGAGGACTCTTGTAGTTCTATCGGGGCTGGAGGTAGTCTCCTCTTGGAAGGTTGATGTTATCGATAAGTTTTCCCTGGCATTTGATTACTAGAAAGTGTTAAGAGCAGGGCCTTGGCAGTTTTTCTTGAACAGTAGTGCTAAATGGAAGATGTTAAAGGAACATCAAAGTGGGCTTGAGGAACGTTGTTTTTCACTGCTTGGGATGTTATTCTTCCATGTTCTGAGTTAATAGATGAGCAAGATGTGTGTATGAAACGATGCAGTTGCCCGACTATTGTCGAGTCTCTTAGTAACTTGCCACTACTGAAGGGAGCCCTTTGTATGCTTTGTATCACCTAATTGGAAGAAGTTGATGGAGTTTGGGATTCATGGGGTAGAGTGGATTGTTTGGGTTGGTTCTAGCATGGAGAGGTATTCAAGATCCCAACTGGAGATCGCAAAGGATTTATATGTTGGCTTTGTTAAAGAATGACCAGGAACTTGGACAGATAGCATCTTTTGACATTGCTTAAGGTTTTCTTTTCTGGACATTGGAATGTGTTCTGATGTTATCATGCTTGTAATCATGGGGGACTTTCTTTCTCATGTAATTATTAGTATTATTTATAAATATTAGTGTCAATTTTAAAGAAATTTTTTTTAACACTTATGCGCGCTATCTCTGATAAACTGCAGAGGCATACCCATGAACTTCTTTTTATTGGCACAATTGAACTAAAGAAATAATTTTTTAGTACGATAGACTTGATTACAAAAAAATGTAGAGTTTGGGGTGCTTTTAATCAATTTCTTCAAGATGTTTCAATGCTATGCAGTTTCATTATTAAAGTTTTAGGCGGTTCTATTCAACATCTATTGCTTTTAACTTCATATTGTTTGGTTCTCATACCGGCATGGCCATACACAAACACATTCTTTACTATTTCTTCATCTAAAATGCTTTTAAAGTGTTGACTTAATTGTGTTTCCAGACCCCATCCAAATGAGTGCTCGGGAAGCGACTTGGATGGAGATATATACTTTGTGACCTGGGACCCTAAACTTATTCCACACCGTCAAATCCCACCTATGGAATATGCTGCCGCACCAACTGAGCAATTAGATCATGATGTTTCAATCAAGGTATTGGTCTTATCCATTTTGACCATTCCTGAAAAAAAATGAATTTCATTTGTTTTTGTTGGATTCTTCTTCTTCTCATTTTTTCATATACTTCTTAGTTTCAGATCAAGCATTTTCGACCATGTTCACCTAATGCTTTTCTTGTAACGCTGATGTATAATAATGGATAAACCCTAAAGCAGATACTAATATTATTTGTCAGAAATCTATCTTATTTGTTGACGTATTAGAATATTGTACAATGATTGTCATGGGTTTCCACAAAATTCTGTTCCCTTCACAACGTATCAGTGCTACAGATAACATAAAATACAAAAGATTATTGCATGTTTTTTCTCTTATTCTATTGCGGGTTCATTAGTTTGGAGACTTATTTCAGCTAGTTTAAGGCATTTTCTCTTATTCATTTTTTGTTTTCTCTTTGAGATATTGGTTTAGTTCAAGCTTGACCCTAGACTTGCATAATTTACATTTAAGTGAAAATGGTAAAAGAGAACCTTTCTACGCATAAAATATGTCAGCATGTGTTACATGATGCCATCCCATGCCATTGCACATGCACAGCCATAATAAACACACTTACAAATGCCTAGGATTTCAATATCAATATGTGACTCATAATATATAAACACTTGTAGAATTTCAGTTTGTATTGATGTAATTCGGGTGGGTATTGTAATCTGGGTGGGTAAACACTTGTAGAACATCGTATATTCCATTAATGCATTTAGATTACATCTTCTCTCCCATGAAAATGTTCTGTAAGGCTTGAGATCTTTCCATGACTTTGCACCTACATATGAACTATTTCCTATCAAAAACCAACAAATAGTCTCTCTTTTTTTCTACGGATAGAAATGGGTAGCCTGAATTTTCTTTGCGAGTGTTTCCATAGACATCACGTTTGTCCTCATGATGCAGGAAGTGGAGGAGTACTTTGTAAATTATATGGTAAACGACAACGTAGGAATCATTTCAGATGCCCACACTGTCTTTGCTGATAAGTTGCCATTGAAGGCTGAGAGTAATGCCTGTATTGAACTTGCAAAGCTATTCGCTATTGCTGTTGACTCCCCCAAAACTGGCGTTCATGCTGAAATTCCCCCTGATCTGCATGTGAAGAACTATCCGGACTTCATGGAGAAGTTGCACAAACCCACATACGAATCGAAACGAGTGATTGGAAGACTCTTCAGGGCAGTCAAAGATATTGCACCACATACCAGCCATATAAAATCATTCACTCGGGAGGTGGCTATGCAATCATATGACAGCGACATGGAAGTCGATGGTTTTAAGAAATACCTTGGTGACGCATATAGTTACAAATACCAGTATGATTTCAAGTTGGGTAGACTAATGGAACATTATGGGATAGAAACCGAAGCAGAGGTCTTCGGTGGAAGTATAATGAAAGTGTCAAATTTGTTTTGGAAACGTAAAGATAATAATGAGGTGATTGGATTAGCAATGAGATCTTTAAAGAAGGAAGTAAGGGCATGGTTCACTGAGAAGTGTAGCGAGTCCGAGCCGGATGTAAATGGTGATGTCTATGCAAAGGCGTCGGCATGGTATCATGTAACTTATCATCCCGACTACTGGGGACGCGACAATGAGGGTATGGATAGGGACCATTTTATTAGCTTTCCGTGGTGCATCGCTGAAATGCTGATTCACATCAAGCAGAAGAAGGGCACCCTGAGAAAGGCAGCCGTGGAGTAAGCTTGGCAGCGCAATTTAAGTGAGGAACTGAGGAGGGGTTGAGAAACCTTTTTGTTCTCAGTGCCTGGATATAGATGGTAGTTTATCTGGATATGTATGACATAGATAAGTATATTGGCTATGTAAGTTTTATATTGGCTATGTGAGTTTATGTTCAATAGCTTTACTTCATTAGATAAACTTAACTTTTGTATTTTATTTCAGTAGCTGTTTTGTTTCTAGATGTTGAGATTGGGTTGAAGTGTAACCGGATGAACACTGTTTGGAAGTTAATAAGAAGTAAAATTTTGTGTGCATATTTTTATTCCCGTCTTCAGAATGGCAAGGATAGGGTAAATCAATGCAGGGAAAGTAGATTTTTTCTCGAAATGATTAATCTCTAAATGGGTTACCCTTATATTTACCATCAAAAGAACATACCCTCACATATTTCTCAAGTAGAAGTTGAAATTCAACATTTCAATGGTATTTTAACTCGAAACATTTTAGGATAATTGTAAAAATCTATGTGATGTGTTACTGGTGCGTAGAAATGTTGCAGCAATTGAATTATGGGAGGGATATCCACACTCCCACATTTTGATATTAGCACACCTCTTTATTTTACATTTTTCTGATTGGTTGTTACTTCAGAACAAGAGAGTGCAGATATTATGTTGCTTAAATTGACATGGTGCAGGGACCTGAGTGTATATGTCGTTACCAATTCCTTTTGGGGTTATTTTACCCGATCAAAAATCTTAAATCGGGGACAGTCCTAAATCCGATTTTATTATACAATTTTATGAAAATATCCTCAACTCAACTAAGCCTTTGTCCCAAACTAGTTGGGGTTAGCTTATTGAAATACCCTCCAATTTATTATACTTTAAAGTAATATTTTAAGGGTATTTTAGTAAAAATAAGCCATATGTTTTTAGTATTTTGATATCCATCTCTCTCAAGTCTTGAGTTCTGCTGCAATGGTCCCTAGCAAATCCCTTCACTATTGGTTAGAAAATTTAAAGGGAAAATGACCAAATGAAAGGACTTTCTACTGACTATGACATATGAAGAGGGGAGACTTGGAAATAACCAATCTATAGTGATGGTGACTGGTTTGCAAGGGTTTAGGACAAAAATACCCTCATTTTTAAAATACCGTCACCTCTCTCTCTCTCTCTCTCTCTCTCTCTCTCTCTCTCTCTCTCATGGGATGATCCCAACCATCAATTAGAGGGTCACAATTCCTCTCTCTTTCTCTCTCATGGGATGATCCCAACAGTCCATTAGAGGGCTCTCTCTCTCTCTCTCTCTCTCTCTCTCTCTCTCTCTCTCTCTCTCTCTCGTGGGATGATCCCAACCGTCCATTAGAGGGCCCCAATGCCCCCCTCTCTCTCATGGGACGATCCCAACCGTCCATTAAAGGGCCACAATGCCCCCCTCTCTCTCATGTGATGATCCCAACCGTCTATTAGAGGGCCACAATTCCTCTCTCTTTCTCTCTCATGGGATGATCCCAACAGTCCATTAGAGGGCCACAATGCCCCCCCTCTCTCTCTCTCTCGTGGGATGATCCCAACCGTCCATTAGAGGGCCCCAATGCCCCCCTCTCTCTCTCATGGGATGATCCCAACCGTCCATTAAAGGGCCACAATGCCCCTCTCTCTCATGGGATGATCCCAACCGTCTATTAGAGAGTCACAATGCCCCTCTCTCTCTCTCTCTCATGGGATGATCCCAACCGTCCATTAGAGGGCCACAATGCCCTCTTTCTCTCATGGGATGATCCCAACTGTCCATTAGAGGGTCACAGTGCCCCTTAGGTTCGTGCACCTCTCTCCGGTATCCTCTTATTCTGAGTGAACCTCCTCTCACAGGTTGGTAGTCTCTCCCTTTCAGTTGTTTAAACCCTTAATTTTTTTAGAAATCTATGGTTTAAAGCCTTAAAGTTTGGTTTAAACCCCTAATTTTCCCCAAAATTTTCACAGATTATTGGTTTAAACCTCCAAGTTTGGTTTAGAATTTTAGTTTAGAAAACCCTATATTTTCCCAAATTAGTTGAGAAAACAGTATATTTTGGAAAATCAGTTTAGAAAACTCTATAATTTTCCCAAATCAGTTTAGACTCAAACCAATAAGTTAGGGTTGGTACTCTCTCTCTTTCAGTTTGGAAAATCAGCAACTAAAACCCTAATTTTTTTTTAGAAATCTATGGTTTAAAGCCCTAAAGTTTGGTTATGTTTTTTAGAAATATATGGTTAAGTCGTAAAGTTTTGTTTGAACCCCTAATTTCTTAGAATTGTATGGTTTAGAGCCCTAAAGTTTGGTTTAAACCCCTAATTGCTTCCAATTTTTTCACAATTTTTTTTCGACCCACAATTACGGGCAACTTCTTCCCGCCAATGTATTCAAATGATACCGCATCCTTTACAAAGCCGTCGACGTCTAAGATAAAAGAAGCTCTTCGTTCTACTGTTCTTCTGTTTACACAAAATTAAACCATTGTCAAAATAACCAATTGAAAAAAAATCATTCCAATTAACAAGTAAAGCAGCCATTTTAGAATTATGCACAACTTCAACCACTACTAAATCTCCATAAAACAACATAAACCACTACTAAGACAATTCGGGCCACTTTTAAACACTCTAGACCACTACTAAGTCATGACAAGGAAATATGAACCACTGCTTACCCTATATAAACCACTTATAAATTCTATAAGCCACTGTTAAGCCAATATAAACCACTTATAAACACTCTAAACCATTGGTAATCCTAAATAAACAACTTATTAATACTCTAAAACCACTGGTAAGTCTATATAAACCACTTATAAACACTCTAAACCACTGATAGGGTTATATAAACCACTTATAAACACTATAAACCACTGATAAGCCACTCTAAAACCACTGGTAAGTCTATATAAACCACTTCTTACCCTGTATAAACCATGTATAAACACTATAAACCACTGATAAGCCTACATAAACCACTTATAAACAGTCTAAACCACTGACAGGCTTATATAAACCACTGTTTACCCTATATAAACCAGTTGTAAAAACTCTAAACCACTGATAAACCTATATAAACCACTTACAAACACTATCAACTACTTCTTACCCTGTATAAACCATGTATAAACACTTTAAACCACTGATAAGCCTACATAAACCACTTATAAACAGTCTAAACCACTTATAGGCTTATATAAGCCACTGTTTACCCTATATAAATCAGTTGTAAACACTCTAAACCACTGATAAGCTTATATAAACCACTTATAAACACTATAACTACTTCTTACCCTGTATAAACCAATGATAAACACTCTAAACCACTAATTAGCCTACATAAACCACTTATAAACACTCTAAATCACTGATAGGCTTATATAAACCACTGTTTACCCTATATAAATCAGTTGTAAACACTCTAAACCACTTATAAGCCTATATAAACCACTTATAAACACTATAAACTACTGCTCACCCTGTATAAATCATTTATAAATCCTTATAAACCAATTATAAACACTCTAAACCACTGGTAAGCCTTAATAAACTACTAATTACGATTATAAACCACTACGGAGGATTCTTAACCAAAGAAGCTATATAAACCACTTATAAACACCCACTTCAGTACCGGTTTATGGTAGTGAAATACTGGTTAAACTTAAGAAATTAGTGGTTTACAGAAAAATAACAATGATTATAAAGTGTTTAAAGTAATTTAAATAAGATTAAATAGTGATTGAAGGCTTTCTGCAATGGAAGACAGTAGTTTAACATGGAAAACTTTCATTCAAGTTTATAAACATGCCTTATAATGGAAAGAGAGGGGAGAGGGGTAAAAATACACACCTTTCCATTAAATGGAAGCTTTCTGCAATGGAATGGTGGTTTCTAGTGAAGATTTTTAAGATTTCCAAATCTAATAACGTTTTTTTCCAATATTTGTTGAAAATGGAGGCGTTGTGCAATGCAATGAACTGTTAGGAAGGCTTTCACATCTAAAAATGAGGTTTTCAGCAATAGAATGGAGCTTTGGCATCTAACAATGGAGGTTTTTGGGTTTCAAAAATGGAGGTTTTTGGGTTTTCATACTTACGTTTTTTTGGTAGGTGGGAGGAAGAAGAAGAAGAGGGAAAAAGGTGGATTTTGGGATTTGTTTTTCTCTAAATGTAATCATTTCAAAAAGGTGATTTGATAGGGGGAGAGAGAGAGTCAAGGGCATTCTAGTCATATGCACTCTTGATTGGTGATTTAGAAAACACCCCTCTTGAAATGTCATAGTCAGTAGAAACCCCTTCTATTTGGTCATTTTCCCAAATTTAAAAGAGGAAAGTGTGTATCTACCAAAACAAGAGAACGTTAATACGTCAGTGTTGTATGCTTTCTGTTCTGAGTGGGTTTCTAAAAGCAAGAGGTGACCAATGGGCCAGAGTCTAAAGAGAATGAGTTAGTTTTGAGAACGGTTTCTAAAAGCATCTCCAATCTCGTTTCGTTTCGTAGCGACCAAACTACAAAGGATGGGGCCCGCGTCGGGCATGATTGATTGTTTGTTCTGTTTCTTCGTACGGTATTACTAACTCCAATCCTCTCAGCCTTTGGCCCTACTTGAAAAATCCAAAGAGGAAAGGGTGCATCTATCCAAAAAGGGGTGCGTAGATAAATAAAAGCGTAGCCAAGCCCATTCTCAGAAGTAACATGTTAACATCATAGCATTTGCTTTTGTGTCTCGTCCGTATATTTTCTTACGTACCATTCCCAGTGCTTGGCGACCAAGCTTCTCCCACTACAGTACAGTAGGTCCCACATTTGAATGATCTGAATCGTCCATTTTATAAGCCTTACTTTGGATCTATTGCTGCCTAAAAATCCTGCTAATCAAACAATCATAATTTCCAATAACGAGTATATTTATCAATGAATCTGAACCGTTGCCTGGGCATAGATTTTGATAGTCCATTTCAGTGTGAAATTTGTGTATTGTAGCATATAAATTTGGCCTGTTTCTCTTGTAATCAGAGATGATCCAAAGCCAGACCTATCAAATGGAAGGTTCAGATCATTCAAGGTGGGACCTACTGTATTTTAGTGGGAGTGCATGTCACACCTTCTCATCCTTATGCTTTCTAAAAACATATCATCCAATCTCTATTCATTCAATTCTTGGCGACCAAGGTATACAGTTAGGTGGGCCCCAAGCTATTTACAACTTTATAAATATAAAGCAATACCTCATACTGTAAATTCCCTTATAATTATAAAATATCTTATACATGTAAATTTCTCCATAGCTTTTAATTATCTTTTATGGGTAACCCCCTTTGTATTTTGGATTTTGAGAACCGATTGTGAGTCCAAAAGTGATTATTGGACTCCAATTTGCATTTAGGACCTGTTCGTCAACTGATTGAGAGTCCAAAACCAATTAGTGAACTCAAATTTAAATGTAATTTTTAGTCTTATGATTGGTTTTGGGACTCACAATCGCTTGTCATAATCTTAAATGAACCGGGCGTTAATTTTGAGTACAAAATCAGTTTTGGACTCACAATCCATTCTTATAGTACAAAACAACTCAACTCAATTCAACTCAACAAAGCATTTGTCCCAAACTAGTTGGAGTTGGCTAAATGAATCCTTTAGAAAAGTTTCATGAAGAAGGTGAAAGGAATCTACCCGGCTCTAGTTGGGGCCGATGCATCGCGTCCCTAAGATGGTTACGCACTAATTTCATTGAAGAGTGGCAAAGTTTACGGCCGGCTGCCAACATGACGCCAACCCTCCTCCTTTATCCTGGCTTGTGACAGGCTGTGAAAAACAAAGGAGTTCTTAAAGTATAAAACAAACGAGTCCAAAAAGTTTATAGGGATTTACTAGGGAATTCCTCCCGGCTGACTTTTGCACCATAGAGGCATCTCAGATGGATTAAATGAGTAAGACAAAATTTGCTGAAAAGTGAGGCCGTTGTCTCAGCAGCAAAATGAGCCTGTGTGGTTGCTTTCGCATGCAAAAGTGCGGAATGCATTTCCGCATAATTCCCTAGCAACTGAAATGAATCAACTATTAAATGGGTTTGCTAGTGTCCATCGCAGCTCGGCTGTTGCATGTGAGAGCAGCCACCTCATCTGAATTAAATGAATAAGACAAAACCTAAGCATGTGTGGCAGCTCTCACATGCAACTTACCAGCTGCGGAATGCCTTACTGATAATGGATGCTAGTAAATCCCCTAATAAAATATAAATTGTGAGTTTGCTAGGGAATTTTGCAGAAAGGCATTTTGCGGTGAAATGACTTTCAGAGAAATTCCCTAGCAAATGACTTTCAATAAATCATTTAATAGGGATTTATTAAATCCCTGTGTGGCTGTTCTCATGCAAAAGTCAGCCGTGAAAAGACTTTCAGAGAAATTCCCTAGCAAATCTCTTACTTTAATTATACCTCGTAACATTTAGTCATAAAATTTAGCATGTATTTTTCCCATGAAAAAAAAAACATTGTCCATAACACATGCTGTTTCTTGTATACTAAGTATCTAAGCAGTTTCGCAAGAGAAAACCTATAAACAATTTCAGCTTTGAGATGGCTCTTCTCTATTGAAAATGAGGGGCTGCGAAATGGCTTTACAAAAGCCAGTCCCCTTCTCGTAAGCCTCAACGTTGGTCACCAAAATGTGGAATACGACCATAAATACGGGAAAAACATTCAACTTTCCGAACTCTCTCTCTCTCTCTCTCTCTCTCTCTCTCTAACAACACCAAGGAAACTACTCTCTCTCTCTCAGAGAGAGAGAGAGAGAGAGAGAGAGAGTAGTTTCCTTGGTGTTGTTATTCTGCATCACTTTTCGTCCTATAAATATCTCATTCCCGCATTCTTTCAGAGATACCAAAGCTTAGAGCGCGAGAGATCTCCCAAGTTTTTTCAGGTGAGATTTTTGCCCTCAATTTATCAATCTCTTGGTTTTCTGAACTCTTTCTACATCAATTACAACTTTTAAAGCTTCAAATATGGAGGTCTGATTGCTGTTGCATTCCGTGCTACTCTGATTTTTCATCTTCATTTTCCTCACAATTTCTCTATTTCTCTGTCTATCTCTCCTTGATACGATAATCTTAAGTATGATATTCACATTTTGCAGAAATCAGTGTGAAAAACGAGTTGGAAAATTCTGCCCTGTTTGAGGTCAGCATTCATTCTAGAATTCAAATTTTTCCCCATTTATTTCTTTGTGTATTGTAGTTCTGGATCTTACTGTGGAGATATATGTAAAAGAAAAGATTAAATTAGCATGTAATGGAGAAGTTTCTAGAATCAAAACTCAAATTTCTCTATCTGATGTTTTGAATTTATCACTTTCTAATTCCTCTAGATGATGTTTTGAATAGTTTACTTTATAATTACTGCCTTTTCTTACCATTAAAAAAAAAAAAAATTTACTGCTTTTTCTTCTAAACTATCTGTAATTTTTGATGTCTCCAATTCTTTTTTTTCCATATAATACATTTTACTTGAAGATCAACTCTTTCATAGGGATGATTATTAGATGAATCAATCATGAGCTTTTACAGTTGGAAAAGACTAAAGAATATCTGAGGTCTAAGTTTCCAATAATCACAATTGTAGGTCTGATCTTTCTGTTATTTTCTCAGTCTGATTTTTCTGCCTTGGATTCTATGAATATGATATATGAACTCTTAGTCCTTGTTTGGATTGCAGGAATTTCTCGAAAAAATTTGGGAAGGAAAAATATTTCTCAATTTTTACTTAGAGGAACATGTTATTTCTGATAATATCACTCTGAATCAACCATAATCATATTTTGTTCCTACAAATCGTTGGAAGAAAAAAAAAACTCCCAAGAGAATTTTTTTATTAGGAATGTTTTTCTTGCAATCCAAACAGGGCCTTAGGGGATTGTTTTTGTTATAGTTTTGGAACTTGTGTAGAACTGAAGGACTGTCTTAATCGATAGGGCATTAGGCAAAAACTATGGTATTGCTCGTGATTGGGTTTGTGTTGTTTCGTCCAATAAAGATTATTTTGCTCTACTACTTTGAATTGAAAGTGATGCTTTATCATATATTTGTGCAGTTACATTTACTTGGAGAATATGGGAAGCAGGACAATTCAGTTGTTTGGTTTCTCTTGTATTAATGCCACAGCAGAAGGGATTAAGGATTTTCTTGAAGTGCATACAGGGGAGGGAACTGTTTATGTAATCAAGGTTAGACTGCCCAACAGTATAGGCCCTGGATCAAGAGCAGAGGCACTTGTTCAATTTACAACGAGTCTGAGTGCTGAATATATTTTTCGTAAGGCTAAGAGCCGAAAGCTGCGCTATGAATCTTCTAATCTAACGGCTCGAAAAATGGAGCGTGATATTGTACCAAGCCCGATATTTACTATGAAACATACAATTCTGCATTTTGGGTATCAGGTTTTGGAAGACAAGTTCTCAGTTCTCTGGAATGCCTCTGATGTTGAAGTAAAGTTTGAATTCGGTCTTCGAAAATTATGCTTCTTCTTGTCTTATTGTGGTGTTGAATATAAGCTTGAATTTTTCCGTGATAGCATTTCGCAAATCCAGCTACACTGCCCACATGGACACAGCAAGAAATTTCTTATGTTACAGGTTTGGTCCTCCAAACTAGGTTTATGAAAGCATTCTGTTCCTATTTCTTTTCTGGATTGAGAGAGCACATATTTTTCTTTCATGAATGATTATAACTTGTAGTATAATACCAAATAAGTTTACTCTTGATACTGCTCTGATACAAATTACATGAATGATCTCAATCTAGTATTGGTATGATTTTAGTCCTGTGCTTACTTGGATTATATCTATTGAGTGGCATGGGTTGTCATTTGGGGTGTAGGGTGTTGACCAAGATACATTTGTGTTAGAAAGTATGCAATATCCTAACCTTATATAATCCAAATTCACAGTGTGGTTCCCAAGTGTTGAGAGAAAGAATTAGAGAAGAAAAGTGAGTTCGAGAGATAATCTCCCCCTCACTAATATATTTATTAATAATGGAGAAGCATAATTACATCTATGCCCTCAGGCTTATTACATATATCCAACTATATCCAACACTCCCCCTCAAGCTGGAATGTAGATATTGTACATTCCTAGCTTGCTACAAATATCATTCAACTTTGACTTAGGCAAGGGTTTCGTAAATATGTCAGCTAACTGGTCCACAGATCGAGTAAAAGAAACCTGTATCTCTCCTTTATGAATTTTCTGACGAATAAAGTGGCAATCCACCTCTATATGCTTGGTTCTCTCATGGAAAACAGGATTGGTGGCTATGTAAATTGCAGCTTTATTATCACAATAAAGCTACGCTGAAGAAGAACAAGGAAAACCAATCTCCGCCATGAGGGAACGTAACCAAATGAGCTCCCCAGTAGTATAGGACATAGCTCGATATTCTGCCTCAGCACTTGACTTCGAAACAACTTCTTGCTTTTTACTTTTCCAAGACACCAGATTGCCCCTAACAAATGTACAGTAGCCAGTGGTTGATCTCCTATCTGCTGGAGATCCTGCCCAATCTGCATCACAATAGCCTTCTATTCTGACATGTCCATTTTTCTTAAATAGTAGTCCTTTCCCTGGTGCTCCTTTCAAATAACGGAGAATCTGAACTACTGCCGCCCAGTGAGAAGTACGAGGAGCACTCATGAACTGACTGACTACTCCAACTGCATAGGAGATATCTGGGCAAGTAACTGTAAGATATATGAGCTTGCCAATTAGTCGTCTGTATCTGCCAGGGTCTTCCAACAGATCTCCTTCATCTGGAATAAGTTTCACACTAGGATCCATAGGCACAGATATAGGCTTTACTCCAAGATTTTCTGTTTCTTCTAGTAGGTCTAACACATACTTTCTCTGTGATAGAGATATTCCTTGAGAAGAATGGGCCACCTCTATCCGTAGAAAGTATCTAAGTCGACCTAAATCTTTTGTAGCAAACTCTGTCTGTAAGAAACTCTTCAACCTTTGAATTCCTTCTGAGTTGTTTCCTGTAATAATGATGTCATCAACATACGCAATCAGAAGAATGCGTCCTACAGAGGATTTATGACTGAATACTGAATGGTCTACTGCACACTGTCTAAGACCAAAGCGAATAACGACCTCACTAAAGTGACCAAACCATGCTCTTGGAGATAGTTTCAAGTCATATAAGGATTTCTTAAGGCGACAAACAGAGGAGGACATCTCTCCCTGAGCGGCATACCCTGGAGGCTGCTCCATGTAAACCTCCTCCTGTAGATCGCTATGCAGAAAGGCATTCTTCACATCAAGTTGATGCAGATGCCAACCATGATTAGCTGCCATGGATAAGATGACACGAACGGAAGGAATCTTGGCTACAGGGGAGAAAGTCTCATGATAGTCAACCCCAAAGGTCTGAGTGTACCCCTTAGCAACCAGACGAGCTTTCAACCGTTCAACCTTGCCATCAGGTAAATACTTAATGGAGAAGACCCAACGACAACCAACTGGTCGAGTCCCAGTTGGAAGAGAAACAAGTTCCCATGTTTGGTTGGATCGAAGTGCCCCCATTTCCAGATCCATAGCAGCTCGCCAGCTAGGATGTTCAAGAGCCTCCTGTAATGATTTGGGTAACTCGACAGAGGACAAGGAAGAAATAAAGGCTTGAAAAGAAGGCGTTAGTCGATCATAAGAAACAAACTGAGAAATAGGATGGGCTGTAGAATGAGACTGAGTACGAGAAGCAATGGGAGAATCAGAAGTAATAGCAGATGATGGTAAAGAAGATACCTCAGTAGGCATGAGTGGGACCTCGACTGTAGCAGACGATGGAGGATGAGAAGGAGGTGGAGGCCTCGTCTGCTGCACCCGTCGCTGATATTCTTTTGTAACGGGTGGGCAAACCACTGGAACTGAAGAAGAGGGTGCCGGTTCTGAGTGTGGCGCAGGCTGGAGTGGTACCTGGACAGGGTCAGCAAGCGAAGGAAGAAACAAGGGTACCTCATCCGGGATGGAACTAGGAGCAGGAGTCGTCGAAGGCCCAAAAAAAGGTTCTGATTCAAAGAATGTTACGTTGGCGGAGACAGACCATCGTCGTAAACGAGGACTATAACAGCGATAACCTTTCTGAGTCCTAGAATAACCCAGAAAGACACAACGCTCTGACCAAGGATCAAGTTTGTCCCTACTAGGTCTAAGAAGGTGAACGAAACAGACACACCCAAAGATGCGAGGGAGGAGAGAAAACGGCTCCTGTTGATGATACAACAGCCGAAAAGGAGAGGAACCACGAAGGACAGAAGATGGGAGACGATTTGCAAGAAAACATGACGTCAACACGGCCCCTCCCCAAAAAGATTTAGTGACTCGCATTTGAAACAAGAGCGTGCGAGTAACTTCAAGTAGGTATCTCAATTTTCTTTCGACGACACCATTTTGTTGCGACGTGTAGGCACACGAAGATTGATGAATAATTCCATGACCTGTAAGATAATCCTCAAAACCATGTGTAGAAGAGAAATATTCGCGAGCATTATCAGTACGGAGACATTTGATATTGCAATTAAACTGGTTATTTATTTCAACTTGAAATTTCTGAAAAGCACTGAAGACCTGGGAGCGGTCTTTCAACAAATAGATCCATGTCATACGTGAATAATCATCAATAAAAACAACGAAATACCTAAAATCATTATTGGACGCGACCCTAGAGGGCCCCCATACATCAGAATGAACTAAACTAAAAGGACTATCGACACGACTGAGGACTCGGGAAGGAAAGGACACCCGGTGATGCTTCCCAAGTTCACACGACTCGCACTGGAATGGAGAAATAGAAGATGGAATATAAGACAACTGCTGAAGGCGCTGAAGGGACGGATGACCAAGACGACAGTGCCACTGAAAGGCATCGACAGATGTATACAGGACTGTAGGAGAACGACTGCAGTCAAGGCGGTAGAGACCATCCACCTCAAGACCCGATCCAATCGTCTTCCCAGTCGAAAGATCCTGAAAAACACAATACGATGGATAAAATGAGATGGAGCACTGGAGATTTTTCGTTAATTGGCTAACAGACAATAAGCTAAAAGGAGATTTTGGAACACATAAAACAGATGATAAAGAAATATTAGGTGAATGACTAATTGTGCCAATACCAGTGATGGGAGAAGTGGACCCATCAGCAAGAGTAATGGTCTGAGTTCCTGTCGGAATGGAATGAAAAGAAGCAAGCTGAGAAGAGTTACCAGTAATGTGATTGGAGGCTCCCGAGTCAATAATCCAGGACCCGGAGCTAGAAAGTAAGGTCGTGGGTGAACTACCTGGCTGAGCAAACCCAGCAGTATGATGAGAGGCATTCTGTCTGAACCGCTGCAGCTCCTCATAATCTGATCTCGTGAATGTGAAAGGTTCATCAGCAGAAATAGAGACAGGCAAAGAAGAGGTCACACTGTCAGACGGACCGGGCACAGTGAGATGAGCTGACCCGCCTGTGCGAAGCTCTGGATGTAGTGTGTAGCATGTCTCAATCTGGTGGCCATCCCTATGACAATGAGTACAATAAGAACGACCACAGCCAGCACCAACACCGCCACGGCCAAGGCCACGAGCCCGAGTAGAGTAGCCACCTCCTCTAGGTGGTCGAGACCCACCAGAACTGTCAGAAGAAACTAGAGCTGCACTCTCAAACGGAAGGCTGGGAGATGGATCATCAAGACACTGTTGTGCTCATAAATAAGTCTCCCGTAAGGAGGGAATAGTGCCCGAGCCAAGGACCTGCTGACGGAAGGAAGCAAACTCAGGGCCTAAGCTCTCAAGATAGTGAACAACTTGGATCTGCTTACGCTGGCGGCGAAGAACATTGATATCAGACGTGAGGGGTAAGTAGATGTCAAGCTGCTGACATAAGGACAGAAACTGGCCATAATGTGTCTCCAGGGACAGATCACCACGACGAAGACGCATCCACTCAGAGTAAGTAGAGCAAATACGTCGGAGATTCTCAACCCCAGAGTAAGTGTCAGCGGTATGATCCCAAATCTCCTTCGCAGTGGGAAGGAGAATCATCGTGGATGAAATGGCAGGCGTCATGCTCTGCCATAGAAGACTACGAATCAAGCCATCTTCCATTTTCCAACGAGTGAAGGGCGGGTCCGTACGTGGAGGAGGGTCCTGACGAAGAAAACTGACCTTACCTCTCCCAAGGAGATAAGTCTCAAGTGCAACTTTCCAGGGAAGGTAGTTAGTTCCATCAAACTTGGCAATATTCAACTATGGGTATGAACCCTCCACAGGTGCCAAGGAAGGGGGAGAAGAGGAAGAAGGAACCGACGGTGTGGTAAAAGCATGAGTCTCAGTCGTCATGCCAAGAGATGGATCAACGATGACAGGAGGATCCATCAAGACAACAAATATCAAGAAACAAAGAAACCACAACCAAGGGCTCCAACAGGGAGACGTAGAGAAGATGAAGAAGAACTAACTAATCCACCAGGAAGGTCATAGAAAAAGTGCACAAGAAAGGACCGAGTGCATAGAGAGACCCATATAGAGACTACAAAGGTGCCGAAGACGGAGTAAGAAGAGAGAAATCTAACACATCAAAGAAAGAGGGAAAGAAATAAGGCTTTTAACAAAGAAATCCAAACACGGCTTGGGTTTTCAAGGGGGGTGCGAGTGGGTTTGAGGGGGGGCAAAATGCGGGCTGTTTGGGTTTTCAGGGGGGCAAAACACGGACTGCTTGGCTTTTCAGGGGGCGCGAGTGGGTTTCAGGGGGGGCAAAAAGATGAAATTTGTTTTGGATATGGGGAAGGTTAGGGCTAGGTTTAGGACTTGGGAGAGATGAAGATGAGAATGAGTAAGGGGCTAGCGAGAGATAAGGAGGAGGATGAGGAAAGGGGTTAGGGTTAGGGTTAGGGTTAGGGTTGAGGAATGGAGAAGATGGAGGCTAAGGGGTTTCCCTAGGGATAAAAAACCCTAGGGCTCTGATACCATGTTGAGAGAAAGAATTAGAGAAGAAAAGTGAGTTAGAGAGATAATCTCCCCCTCACTAATATATTTATTAATAATGGAGAAGCATAATTACATCTATGCCCTCAGGCTTATTACTATATCCAACACCAAGCTTCAATAACACAAAAAGACGGTCCTAGGAAACCTATATTCTTCTGTGATCTAATTCACTATGTTCTTCATGTCTCCTTGATCCTTATTAGGGAAGGAGAAAAGAGCACATAATCCTTATTCAAGAGGGTGGATTCCCTTTTAGTAATCATATTAATTCTACCAAGAGCGGCTGCACATTAATGCCTTACCAGGAAGCATTGAGAGGATCTCCTGTCTATGGCCATGTAGATCTGTTAAGTAGCCAGTTGATGAACTGACTAGGATCAAGTATAGAATAGTGGGATGCATATGTTTCTTCTATTTTTATCCCCATCCTCTTAAGAGTTATGTGGATTTTGACTTGGAGCAGAACAATCTTCTATTCAACTATATCACATGTCTGCTCAACATCTGATTTGGATGCTTAGTTCTCATGGATCTCCACATGCTTACATGGAAATTCAGTAAAGAATATAGAAAATAGAGAAAAAAATATGTTCATATCAATTAAGGCATGTTGTCAGTGAAGAAAAACTCCTATAGATAAAGAAGAGATGAGCTGTCCCTTGATTTGAGAAAGCAAAAATAACCAATACTCCTTTGATTTTTTGGTTGTAGGACTCTCATTTTGGGAGGCTATGGACGTTGCTGAACCTTTTGCCGAAGAAAATATTTTGTGGATGCTTTAATGATACTAGACCCTTTCTCCCTTTTGACAAAACCTTAAAGAAACCTCTTAATATGAACAAAAAGTATGACTATAAGTAAATTTTGTTGAATTGTGTTGGGGGTTGACCCAAATGAATTGCAGTACACATTTTTATCCTACTCATTGCGTTTTTAAGTAAATTTTGTTGAACTGGGCTAGCGGGGTTGGGGGTTGACCCAAATGAATTACAGTATACATTTTTATCCTACTCATTGAGTTTTTCAGAACTTGGTAACGCAGAGAAGATTGACAGTGGTCGTGATGCTGCTAGTCTCTATCAGCGCTGTATTCAAGTAGTAATAGTGGTTCTAATTCTACCCAGATTAGGTTGTGGTGCATCCAATTAAGTCATCTTTCGTTTGTGTCCTTGAAGTTGTTATTTTCTGAGTTATTTTAGTTTTTGGTTTGGTTGTAGTTCTACCCAATCCCTTCTCCATCTTTATTTTATTTTATTAAAAAGACATCATGTATCACCTTTATTCTTCTTATTTACAAAGCTTGACTTTATATTTATTTTAACTCTCATCCTCCTACCATTTGAACCTTTTCTCTTAGCCATTCTATTCTTCCATTCTGTCTCAAACATTCAGTTTCATTATCTTGGACTCGCAGCATCTGAATTATATTCAGTTTGTAAAAGTGTTTTCTTTGAATTTTTTTCTTGCGCTCTTTTGCAGACAAGTACCTTGTAGAAATATGAAAAGACTCCCCCTCCTTTTACTTTCTGAAGGTTCCATTCCTTATTCTGCTTTTTTAGCAGCTGTTTTTCTGTTTTCTAGCTTATTTTTTACAAATGTTGAGCATCAAATGTTTTGAAAAGTGTTGCCGTTGTGACATATATGAATGAAATGTTTAGTGATGAATGAGATGGAAAGCAGGAACTGAAATGAGAGATGATATCATGAGAAACCAATTGCTTTTTATGGTTGTACCTGAACACCATTCAGTCTATAGAAATATTACTTTGTTGCCTTGAAATCTTAGCGCTGAAAGCTGTTCTTGCAGTAACCATTTTAAAGCATTTTATGTACTAAAAGAATGGCATGCCCACTGGGGTTTCTGTTCTCTCCTGTTATAGAAATGTCACTGATGATGGTTGATATGATTTCTTAACTTCTAGGTGCAAAGTGCTCCTCGGATTTATAAGAAGCCTCAAAGCAATAGTTTGGGGCAAGTGTATGAAGATGCTAGTTTCAACTACTTTAGGGATATCCCATATGATCAGTGGGTCAGAGCAACAGATTTCACTCCATCTTGCTCTATAGGCCAATCTTTTGCATTGTGTTTGGAGGTTCCACACATGTGCGACCTTCCAGATATCCATGAATACTTCTTTTATTATAAAGAAAATGAAGGTCAATTCTTCTTGGAGAGAGGTTATTCTTTTTCTCGAAGTTTTGATCTAGTCCCCATTGTTGAGCCTAGGCAACAAATCCAATTGCCATATAAAATTCTGTTTAAGATAAACAGTTTAGTTCAGCATGGGGTCCTTATTGGTCCAACACTAGATGAAGAATTTTTTAGATTGGTTGATCCTCGTTCAATATCCATTCCCTACATAGAACATGCGTTGGAGGTTCTTTCAAATTTAAAGTATTCCTGCTTTGAGCCTGCAAAATGGCTTAGTGAGAAGTATAGTGAATACCAAACATCAAAGTACCTTACTAAATCCACTGCAATTTCATTGGAAACTGGCCTTGTTTATGTTCACAGGGTTCAAGTAACCCCTTCTAAAGTATACTTTAGCGGGCCTGAGGTTAATATTTCCAATCGTGTCTTACGCAATTATTCTGAATTCATTGATAATTTTCTTCGAGTTTCTTTTGTTGATGAGGAGTGGGGTAAAATGCAATCAACGAATTTGTCACGGCGTACAATTTCTCAAGATGGTGAAGAGCATACAGATATTTACAAGAGGATAATTTCTACTCTGAGAAATGGCATAGTTATTGGTGACAGGAAGTTTGATTTTCTTGCCTTTTCTTCAAGTCAATTACGGGAAAATTCTGCATGGATGTTTGCTCCAAGGGAGGGAATCACTGCCGCTGATATTAGAAAGTGGATGGGTGATTTTAGCGAGATAAGAAATGTTGCGAAATATGCAGCCAGACTGGGTCAATCATTTGGCTCATCCAAAGAAACTTTGAATGTTCATAGGAATGAGATGGAAACTATTCCTGATGTTGAGATTAATGTGAATGGGAATAACTATGTTTTCTCAGATGGAATTGGAAAAATTTCTGCTGACTTTGCACGAAGAATAGCAATAGAGTGTGACTTTAAAAATTCGACACCATCAGCTTTCCAAATTAGGTATGGTGGCTACAAAGGTGTCGTGGCTGTGGATCCACAGTCTACATTTAAATTTTCCTTAAGAAAGAGTATGTGTAAGTATAAATCAGAGAACACAAAACTGGATGTTTTGGGATGGAGCAAATATCAGCCCTGTTTCCTTAACCGTCAGTTGATTACTCTTCTGTCTACGCTTGGAATCGAAGATCATATTTTTGAGATGAAGCAAAAAGAACTAGTAGAGCAAATGGACATGATTTTAACAGATCAAGTAAAGGCTCGGGAGGTGCTCGAGATCATGTCTCCTGGAGAAAACACTAAGATTCTGAAAGAGATGCTAAGATGTGGCTATAAGCCTGATGCCGAACCGTTTCTTTCGATGATGCTGCAAACATTTCGGGCATCAAAGCTGTTAGATCTGAGGACTAAAGCACGGATATTTGTTCCAGATGGGAGAGCATTAATGGGATGCCTAGATGAAACTAGAACTCTGGAATATGGGCAGGTATTTGTGCATGTTTCTTGTGTTGGTGGAAAGGAATCAGATAAGGGTCTTTTTGTGGTAGAGGGGAAAGTAGTTGTTGCAAAAAACCCGTGTCTCCACCCTGGTGATGTCCGGATCTTGGTGGCTGTCAACGTCCCTGCTTTGCACCATATGGTTGACTGCGTAGTCTTTCCACAGCAAGGAAAAAGGTTAGACATCTTCATCACTTGTATTAATTTTTTACTATCTGTTTGGATACATGAATTTTATAACCCCAGATTGTAAAATCCGATTTTACAAGATAAAATTTGTATTTTATACGCTAAAACCGCGAATTTATTACCTAAAACCTGGATTTTACATCCCTGAAAATGTACAATTCAGGTTTTAGCTTATAAAATCCTTGTATCCAAACGGCCAATTAATGTTTGAAACTTCAAATAATGCCATGAAATTTCTCATCGGTACATCATTCAGTCTATTATCATGCTCTGGTTTTCTGTGACTTTCAAGTTAACATCTCTCATCTGTACTTCATTCAGTCTATTATCATGCACTGGTTGAACTATATACCTGTGTATCATATGTTTATGCTGGATTGTATGTGATCCGCACTAAAGTAATGTATTGCACATCATGTAAATTTCAAAAGGTGAGCCAAACCGACAATTTGATGGGCCATAGCGTAAATATGTTGTGCCTAATCATTTCCATAGAATGATCCTAGCCCTCCGATCTATAGAGGAACTGCATATTATGGAAACCTGTGTAGATTGGAGTGTTGGGATCATCAAATGATTTGTTGGGCACAACCTTTTTACGTTGCAAGATAAAAATAAATAGCCTTGATAAGGTGGTAGTTGAAGGGGATTCATTAAATGTGATTCGTTGGCTTAAGGGCCTTCATCTTGATCCATGGAGATTCGCTAGATTCTTCGACGAGATTCAAGTTTGGGTGGGATCTTCATCTATTGTCTTTAGGCATGTGCGCCGCCATTCCGCTAATGGGGAGGCCAATGGGCTCGCGAAGAGAGGGGTTGTCAAGGAAGATTTGGAGCTTTTTGATTATTTACCGCCTTGATTTTGGGAGAGAAACCATGTTTCGATGAGTAGGATTCTGTTCTTAATGTGAACGGATGACTAGTTGCCTTACTAGATTACTTGTTAAGGGAAAAATAAAAGGAAGCTTAAGGTCCTATTCTACCATAAAATGTAGTTAAAAGAACACACAACTTTTGGTTTTGGTTGGGTAAGCCTACAAGCTACAATAGCTAGGTATATGAAAAACAATAGCCACTTTACATGGATTGGTGGGCACGGAATCAAACAACATCACGAGAAAGATATGCATTCAGCATCTTGAACCAAAGAGACACTTTTCATGTGGATTTAGACATTTTATACTTTCTATAATGATGATAAAGCAGCAATAAGTTTTGGGAGATTATAACTCTTAATATCTAATTTCTCCTTTTGATTTTTAAGCTCGTGATTAGCACACTAGTAAATAGTTTTTTCCCCATTCTCCTGATTCTGCATGCTCCATTCAGTGGTATTTAGTGGTACAAAATTAACACACACACACATATGCGCGCTCGCTATCTCTGGTAAACTGCAGAGGCATACCCATGAACTTCTTTTTTATTGGCACAATTGAACTAAACAAATAATTTTTTAGAACGATAGACTTGATTACATAAAATGTAGAGTTTGGGCACACACGCGCGTTATCTCTGGTAAACTGCAGAGGCATACCCATGAACTTCTTTTTATTGGCACAATTGAACTAAAGAAATAATTTTTTAGAACGATAGACTTGATTACATAAAATATAGAGTTTGGGGTGCTTTTAATCGATTTCTTCAAGATGTTTCAATGCTATGCAGTTTCATTATTAAAGTTTTAGGCGGTTCTATTCAACATCTATTGCTTTTAACTTTATGTTGTTTGGTTGTCCTTTCGGCATGGCCATACACAAACACATTCTTTACTACTTTTTCTTCGTCAAAAATGCTTTTTAAGTGTTTACTTAATTGTGTTTCCAGACCCCATCCAAATGAGTGCTCGGGAAGCGACTTGGATGGAGATATATACTTTGTGAGCTGGGACCCTGAACTTATTCCACACCGTCAAATCCCACCTATGGAATATGCTGCCGCACCAACGGAGCTATTAGATCACGATGTTTCAATCGAGGTATTGGTCTTATCCATTTTGACCATTCCTGAAAAAAAAATGAATTTCATTTGTTTTTGTTTGATTGTTGTTCGTCTCATTTTTCATACACTACTTAGTTTCAGATCAAGCATTTTCGACCATGTTCGCCTAATACTTTTCTTGTAACGCTGATGTATAATAATGGATAAACCCTAAAGCAGATACTGATATTACTTCTCAGAAATCTATATTATTTGTCATGTATTGGAATATTGTACAATGATTGTCATGGGTTTCCACACAAAAACCATGAAATAAATTACAGTTGACTTCTGTACCCTTCACAACCTATCAGTTCAACAGATTACATAAAATAGAAGAGATTATTTCATGTTTTTTCTCTTATTCTATGGCAGGTTCATTAGTTTGGAAACTTATTTCAACTAGTTTAAGGCCTTTTCTCTTATTCATTTTTTTGTTTTCTATTTGAGATATTGGGTTAGTTCAAGCTTGCCATAGACTTGCATAATTTACATTTCAGTGAAAATGGTAAAAGAGAACCTGACTACACATAAAATATGTCAGCATGTGTTACATGATGCAATCCCATGCCATTGCACATACACAGCCATAATAAACACACTTACAAATGCCTAGGATTTCAATATCAATATGTGAGACTCATAATATATAAACACTTGTAGAATTTCAGTTTGTAGTGATGTAATTCGTGTGGGTATTGCAATCTGGGCGCGTAGTGTTATTGAATATGATGGGGACATCTTGTCCCCCATATATCTTTCTTGGGCAATAAAATTCATTTTTCAAATATATATATATATATATATATATATATAAACACTTATAGAACATCGTGTATTCTATTAATGCATTTAGATTACATCTTCTCTCCCATGAAAATGTTCTGCAAGGGTTGAGGTCTTTCCATGACTTTGCACCTACATATGAACTATTTGATTTCCTATCCATTATTAAAAACCAACAAATAGTCTGTTTTTTTTCTACGGATAGAAATGAGTGGCCTGAATTTTCTTTGTGAGTGTTTCCATAGACATCACATTTGTCCTCATGATGCAGGAAGTGGAGGAGTACTTCGCAAATTATATGGTCAACGACAACGTAGGAATCATTTCAGATGCCCACACTGTCTTTGCTGATAAGTTGTCACAAAAGGCTGAGAGTAATGTCTGTGTTGAACTTGCAAAGTTATTCGCTGTTGCTGTTGACTCCCCCAAAACTGGCGTTCATGCTGAAATTCCCCCTCATCTGCATGTGAAAAATTATCCGGACTTCATGGAGAAGTTGAACAAACGCACCTACGAATCGAAACGAGTGATTGGAAAACTCTTCAGGGCGGTCAAAGATATTGCACCACAGACCAGCCATATAAAATCATTCACTCGGGAGGTGGCTATGCAATCATATGACAGTGACATGGAAGTAGATGGTTTTGAGAAATACCTTGGTGACGCATATAGTTACAAATACCAGTATGATTTCAAGTTGGGTAGACTAATGGAACAATATGGGATAGAAACCGAAGCAGAGGCCTTCAGTGGAAGTATAATGAAGGTGTCAAAATTGTTTTGGAAACGTAAAGATAATAATGAGGTGATTGGATTAGCTATGAGATCTTTAAAGAAGGAAGTAAGGGCATGGTTCACCGAGAAGTGTAGCGAGTCCGAGCCGGATGTAGATGGTGATGTCTATGCAAAGGCGTCGGCATGGTATCATGTAACTTATCATCCCGACTACTGGGGACGCTACACTGAGGGTATGGATAGGGATCATTTTATTAGCTTTCCGTGGTGCATCTCTGAAATGCTGATTCACATCAAGCAGAAGAAGGGCACCCTGAGAAAGGCAGCCTTGGAATAAGCTTGGCAGCACAATTTAAGTGAAGGACTGAGGATGGGTTGAGAAACCTTTTTGTTCTCAGTCCCTGGATATAGATGGTAGTATATCTGGATATGTATGACATAGATTAGTATATTGGCTATGTAAGTTTATGTTCAATAGTTTTGCTTCATTAGATAAACTGAACTTATGTATTTTATTTCAGTAGCTGTTTTGTTTCTATTGAGATTGGGTTGAAGTGTAACCGATGAACACTGTTTGGAAGTTAATGAGAAGTAAAATTTTGTGTGCATATTTTTATTCCCGTATTCAGAATGGCAAGGATAGGGTAAATAAATGCAGGGAAAGTAGATTTTTTTCGAAATGATTAACCTCTATATGGATTACCCTTATATTTACAAATCAAAAGAACGTACCCTTACATATTTCTCAAGTAGAAGTTGAAATTCAACATTTCAATGGTAGTTTAACTCGAAACATTTTAGGATAATTGTCAAAATCTATGTGATGTGTTACTGGTGAGTAGAAATGTTGCAGCAATTGAATTATGAGTTTTTTTTTTTTTTTTTTTTTTTAAGAAATTTATGGGAGTTGATATCCACACTCCCACATTTTGATATTGGCACACCTCTTTATTTTACACTTTTCTTATTGGTTGTTATTTCAGAACAAGGGAGTGCAGATATTATCTTCCTTAAAACTGACATGGTGCAGGGGACCCGGGTTTATGTGTCGTTGCCAATTCCTTATGTGGCTGTTCGATGAGGGGATTATTTAACCCAGGATAGGGGGAAAATGGGAATAAATTTTTTTAAAAACCATTTTAAAAAATGGAAGAATGTTGGGCCATGTATGATAACAATGAATTGTTTTTTTCGGGGAATATTAGTTTGCGAAGATGGTGCTAAGTGGCTGAAAAATAGGAAAAATAAAACTCTATTTTGAGAAGTGTTTTTCAGTCACTTCTCGCTCTCTCCTCACTCATGCCTTCTCAATTCTCTCCCTCTCTCACCCTCCTTGCCCCTCTCATCAGTTGCTCCTTTCGTCACTGGATAAATTGATATCCCATGGAATTTTTTATGGCGGCCAACATGCCCTTAGAATGTTCGGGAAAGATGGAAGTGAGATTTTGGAGAGGTTGGGGTGTTTGGGAGAGGTGGAACAATATAATATAGAAAAACCAGAGATCTTAGCTAGGGAGGATAGACCCGTCTAAGATAGATCATAGCATCTTCACAAATCTATGTAGACATTCGAATCCATAGCGGAATAAGTGAACTTTGATCTCACATGACCAGTATTGCTCAAAGCTCTAGGCATCCCTCCAGAAGGACTAGAACACACTTACCAATTTATTGAGTAAGCTAATTTTACGAAAGCATTTTCTCATGTAACATAGTAATTGTAAAACAGCGACAACCATACATTCCAAATTCATTTTCTCATAAAATCATTCCAAATTCTACTTCTTTCAAAATGAGAAAAAACAACCCACACTCCTAAGTTCAATTTGTACTAGTTTCGTAGCTCAATAAAGCTGGTTACATACTACGATCTAAGGTCCTTGCCACGAGACAAGAATGATCGTCCCTCCACTGGGTGAGTGCTTAGGTGCTTGTAGATATCAGAGAGGTCGCTACTTTCAAGACCATCAATCTCATTTAGAGCTACCATGATCTCATTCTCATCACATAGAGCAAAACCACCAATGCTAGCATATTCAATGGCAGATGCCATCTTGGCAATTTTGGTGGCAACTTTCTTCATGGTTTCAATGAGTTCACCATTAGATCTCTCCCTGCGGCGCACTGAACTTTCAGCCCTACTGGCCTCACCCCAATCAAAGGAACAACTAACATTCTCACAAGGAGCCCTTTCTAAGTATAGTTCATGGTGTTGTGTGGCTGCCATCATTAGTAAGGCCACTGCAGCTGCAACTACTGTTGATGCATTCATAATCATAGTCCTCATTAGCATCAATCATGTCCTCATCATGGTCATCCATCTTAGTGTGTGTTTAAACAAGCTTTCGTCTAAATGATTCGAGACTAGCTTTTCCTTGCAGCTCTTTAATGAACAAAGTACAAGCAGTAAAAATGAGTGATCTTTATGGGAAGTGATATATCCGCCCCTTTTGATTACTTGGGACACCCAGCAGGCAATCAGCCCCATTGAATCCTTCTGGCGTGAAGTACATCAGCTTCTGCAGTCATTGATACACTGCTGCTAGGTGTCCCAAGTAGTCGAAAGGGGCGGATATATCACTTCCCGATATTTATATGGAATTTTAACTAGCGTTAAAATGTTCATCTAAGTGCGCATTTAACAAACATCCTAGTGCTCGTGCCTAAACCCTATAGAGGTTAGGGTGTCAATGAACCAGGTAGTCCAATGGACCATCCGGATTCGAACTTAAACAGAAAGGATAGATCTCGACTTGTATGGACACATTTTGGATCCCGATCAAAAATCTTAAATCAGGGACAGTCCTAAATCCGATTTTACTATACAATTTTACGAAAATACCCTCCTCAACTCAACTAAGCCTTGTCCCAAACTAGTTGGGGTTGGCTTATGAAAATACCCTCCAATTTATTATAATTTTAAGTATTATTTTAAGGGTATTTTAGTAAAAATGCATTTTCCAAACGATTCCTATTTTTAGTAATTTGATTTCCATCTCTCTCAAGTCTTGAGTCACCCTCTTCTCTTCTTTAACCATTGACCCCAAGTCCCTAACCCGCTGAGATGCCAACACTGCAGCTCACCCTTGCCCTTGCACTCTTTTGAGAATTCTAGCTGTGAAGATTTTACTCTTGGAGGAGTTCAGAGGCGTGCGAATGATTTACCAGGATCGGGCGGCCGAGGGGGAGAGCTGTTGCGAGGATTGTTGGACGAAGGAGGCTCGAGGTACTATCTCTCTCTCTAAAATTTATCCTTTCAAAAAGTTTTTTTTTTTTTTCCTATAAGGATTTACTAGGGACCGTTGCAAAAAGGCATTTCACTTTTGCATGTGAGAGCAGCCACATGAGCTCACTCTTCAGCAGATTTTGTCTTGTTCTTTTAATTCATCTGAGGTGGCTGCTCTAGCATGCAGCTGCTAACTGCAAATACCTTTGTGCGATAGTCGCTGGCAAATCCCTTAACTATCGGTTAGCCGTTACTAACGACTTCCTAACTGCCAAGGAGAGAAAATTTAAAAGAGAAAAATTTCCTAACGACTTTCTACCAAAACAAGAGAACTTAGTAAAAGAAAGTTGTATATTATAGTGTAAAGACACATCATTGTTGTATGCTTTCTGTTTTGAGTGGGTTTATAAAAGCAAGAGGTGGGCCAATGGCCACAATCTAAAGAATGACTGGGGTTTTGAGCATAGTTAGCAAAAATGGCATTTTTTTTCTAGAAAATATCGTTCAAAACTTATTTTAATGGGGAAGTGATATTTACGCCCCTTTTGATCACCAGGGACACCCAGTGTCAGTGTATCAATGACAAAAAGGTGCCTAATGTACTTGATGTCAGAAAAATTCAGGGGTTTTGATTGCTTCGTACACTGTGAATGGGTGTCCCTGGTGATCAAAAGGGGCATAAATATCATTTCCCTTTTAATGGTTTCCCTTTAAAACTCCGTTTAAAACTTTTACAGTAAAAAGAAGAACTCCATTTTTTTAGGAAAACGTTTGCCGATTAATACTCGTTTTAATGGTTTGCAGTTTAAAACTCTGATTAAAACTTTTACAGTAAAAAGAATTTAGGAAAGCATTTTAAGCGTATTAAACACATTTTTTTGGCCAACTTTCCAACTTTACCCTACTATATTTTGTAAATTACAAAAATTTAAATGCATTTTTTTGTGTTTCACTGTTTTTTTTTTAAACCAAAACCATATTAAACTTGAATTTTTGCCATCCCGTTTTACCACGGAATCATGTTTTGCTAACTATGGTTTAGAGAACGGGTTCTAAAAGCACCTCCAACCTCATTTCGTTTCTTAGCTACCAAACTTCAAAGGATGGGGCCCGTGAGTTTTGAGAAAGGTTTCTAAAAGCATCTCCGATCTCATTTCGTTTCTTACCGACCAAACTTCAGAGGATGGGGCCCGCGTCGGACATGATAGAAAGTTTGTTCTGTTTGTTCGAGCCCATACGAGTACCTCAAAAGTAACATGTTAATCTGAGTACACATACAGATTTGCGCCTCCCAGGCAAATTCCTGGCTCCGCCCCTGGTGCCGCCACTAGTACTCGCCCTCGCCCTTCCACTCTTTTGAGAATTTTAGACCTGTACAATGTAAATAGGGCAATTAGGGCAATCCGATGGACGATTTGATTTGAAAGGAATCGACACCAGACATGGGAAGTATGTTCAATCTGACCGATAAGGGATTTGGTTGGATTTAGACTAAGGCATAAGTGGTTAAAGTTTTTTTTTTCAGGGAGATGATATTTGCACCCCCTCTGCAATAAGCATTCGCCCCCCTTATAACATGAACAGTGGGCAACTTTAACGCTTTTTGACAGCAAATCACGTTAGAAGGAGGGGCGAATGTATACTTCGGGGTGCGGGGGTTGAAAATATTATTACCCTAAAAATACACGTTATTGGAAATTATGATTGATTGATTAGCAGAATTTTGGGGTACAACAGATCCAAAGTAAGGCTTATCTTTAGATCATTCAAATGTGGGACCTACTGTACTGTAGGGGGGAGAAGCTTGGTAGCAAAGCGTTGAGAATGAAAGGAGATCCGATGATATGTTAGAAATGTACGGACGATACACAGAAGGAAATGCTATGATGGTGACATGTTACTTTTTTGGATAGATGCACACTTTCCTCTTTGGATTTTTTGAATTAGCGTACGAAGAAACAGAAAAATCAATCAATCATGTCCGATGCGGGCCCCATCCTTTAACTTGTCAAGTGAAAAATGAGTGGTGGCCCCATAGTCTTGGAAGAGGCTTGGTCCCCAAGAGACGAAATGAGATTGGGGCCCACTCAAAACAGAAAGCATAAGACACCAATTTTCTTTCCTTTGGCAATTAATTAGGAAATCGTTAGTAACAGCTAACCGATATAAATTTGGCGTGTTTCTCTTGGAATCAGAGATCCAAAGTCAGACCTATCGAATGGAAGGTTCAGATCATTCAAGGTGGGACCTACTGTATTGTAGTGGGAGTGTCTCACTGTCATCCATATGCTTTCTAAGAACATATCATCCAATCTCCATTCGTTCAACTCTTGGTGACCAAGGTATAAAAGTTAGGTGGGCCCCGCCCCAAGCTATATACAACTTTATAAATTTAAAGCAATACCTTATACTGTAAATTCCCTTATAATTATAAAATATCTTATACATGTAAATTTCTCTGTAGCTTCTAGTTCTCTTATATAGGTAAGCCCCTGTGTATTTTGGATTTTGAGAACCTATTGTGACTCCGAAAGTGATTATCGGACTCCAATTTACATTTACGCCCAGTTTGTTTAAGATTATGCCAACCGATTATGAGTCCAAAAGCAATTAGTGGACTCAAATTTTAACTTAATTTTTAGTACTATAATTGGTTTTGGGACTCACAATTGGTTGCCATAATCTTAAATGAACTCGAATGTAGAAGTACGAAATGCAATTTGGCAGAATTCCCTAGCAATTGGAATGGACTAACTATTAAAAGGGATTTATTAGCGTGTCCATCCCAGAAGGCATTTTGCAGCTGGGCTGTTGCATGTGAGAGCAGCCACCTCAGCTGAATTAAATGAATGAGACAAAACCTAAGCATGTGTGGCAGCCCTCACATGCGACAGACCAGCCGCGAAATGCCTTACTGGGATGGACACGCTAGCAAATCCCTTACTCTAATTATACCTCGTAACATTTAGTCATAAAATTTAGCACGTATTTTTCCCATGAAAAAATAATAATAATTTTGCCCATAGCACATGCTGTTTCCTGTATGCTGAGTATTAAGCAGTTTCGCAAGAGAAAATCTAAAAACAATTTCAGCTCTGAGGTGGCTCTTCTGTATTGAAAAAGAGGGATTGCGAAATGGCTTTGTGAAATGAGAATGGGCATGTCAGAGTTTACAAAAGCCAGACTCCGTCTCGTAAGCGTCAACGTTGGTCACCAAAATGTGGAATACGACCATAAATACGGGAAAAACATTCCACTTTCCAAATTCTTTTTCAAACTCTCTCTCTCTCTCTCTCTCTCTCACTCTCTCTCAGCGAGAGCGAGTGAGAGAGAGAAGTTTCCTTGGTGTTGTTATCCTGCTTTACTTTTAGAGAGAGAAGTTTCCTTGGTGTTGTTATTCTGCTTCACTTTTCGTCCTATAAATATCTCATTCCCGCATTCTTTCAGAGATACCAAAGCTTAGAGCGCGAGAGATCTCCCAAGTTTTTTCAGGTGAGATTTTTGCCCTCAATTTATCAATCTCTTGGTTTTCTGAACTCTTTCTACATCAATTACAACTTTTAAAGCTTCAAATATTGAGGTCTGATTGCTGTTGCATTCAATTACAACTTTTAAAGCTTCAAATATTGAGGTCTGATTGCTGTTGCATTCCATGCTACTCTGATTTTCCATCTTCATTTTCCTCACAATTTCTCTATTTCTCTGTCTATCTCTCCTTGATACGATAATCTTAAGTGTGATATTCACATTTTGCAGAAATCAGTGTGAAAAACGAGTTGGAAAATTCTGCCCTGTTTGAGGTCAGCATTCATTCTAGAATTCATATTTTTCCCCATTTATTTCTTTGTGTATTGTAGTTCTGGATCTTACTGTGGAGATATATGTAAAAGAAAAGATTAAATTAGCATGTAATGGAGAAGTTTCTAGAATCAAAACTCAAATTTCTCTATCTGATGTTTTGAATTTATCACTTTCTAATTCCTCTAGATGATGTTATGAATAGTTTACTTTATAATTACTGTTTTTTTCTTCTCAACAATCTGTACTTTTCAATGACTCCAATCCATTCTTTCCATACAATCAATCATGAGTTTTTACACTTAGTGAAAAGAGTGAAGAATATCAGAATTTTAGTTCTGATCTTTCTGTTATTTTCTCGGTCTGACATTTCTGCCTTGGATTATATGAACTCTTAGTCCTAGTTTGGATTGCACGAATTTTTCAAAATTTTTTGGAAAAGAAAAATATTTCTAAACTTTCCTACTTCTCTTACACATGAAAAAGGATAACTTGAACCAAACATATTCAATTTTTACTTAGAGGAACCTTCTATTTATTATAATATCCCTCTGAATTAACCATAATCATATGATTTATATCTTTTTCCTATAAATCGTTGGAAAGGGAATTTTTTTTCTGGCAATCCAAACAGGGTCTTAGGGGATTGCTTTTGTTATAGTTTTGGAATTTTTGTAGAACTGAAGGATTGTCTTAATCAATAGGGCATTAGGTAAAAACTATGGTATTGCTCGTGATTGAGTTTGTGTTGTTTCGTCGAATAAGGATTGTTTGCTCTCCACTAATTAGAATTGAAAGTTGAAACTGATGCCTAATCATATATTTGTGCAGTTGCATTTACTTGGAGAATATGGGAAGCAGGACAATTCAGTTGTTTGGTTTCTCTTGTATTAATGTGACAGCAGAAGGGATTAAGGATTTTCTTGAAGTGCATACAGGGAAGGGAACTGTTTATGTGATCAAGGTTAGACCGCCCGAGAGTATAGACCCTGGATCAAGAACAAATGCACTTGTTCAATTTACAACGAGTACGAGTGCTGAAAATATTTTCAGTAAGGCTAAGAGCCGAAAGCTGCGCTATGAATCTTCTAATCTAAAGGCTCGAAAAATGGAGCGTGATATCGTACGAAGCCCGATATTTACTATGGAACATACAAATGTGCATTTTGGGTGTCAGGTTTCGGAAGACAAGTTCTCAGTTCTCTGGAATGCCTCTGATGTTGAAGTAAAGTTTGAATTTGGTCTTCGAAAATTATGCTTATTTTTGCCTTATCATGGTGTTGACTATAAGCTTGAACTTTTCCTTGAGAGCATTTCGCAAATCCAGCTACACCACCCACATGGAGACAACAAGAGATTTCTTATGTTACAGGTTTGGTCCTCCAAACTAGGTTTCTGAAAGCATTCTGTTCCTATTTCTTTTCTTTTATTTTCTGGATTGAGAGAGCATATATTTATCTAGATTGAGAGACCAAATAAGTTTACTCTTGATACTGCTCTGATACAATTTACATGAATGATCTCAATCTAGTATTGGTATGATTTTAGTCCTGTGCTTACTTGGATTATATCTATTGAGTGGCACGGGGTTGTCATTTGGAGTGTAGGGTGTTGACCAAGATACATTTTTGTTAGAAAGTATGCAATATTTTCTAACACGTTCGTTACCCCACGGGCCTCCCCCGGCCTTCCACGGGCCTCCACGGCCTCCCCAGCCTCATCGGCCTTCCAGCGCCAGCCTCCCGACGGCCACCACAGCCTCGACATCCGGCCTCCGGCCACAACCAAAGGTTTTGAGTTGTAGTGTTGGACCGAAACAAGATCTCTTACAAGATCCGGCCTCTTTTCGACGGCCTCTGGCCAGATTTGATCTCGCGACGGTCTCTGGCCAGATCCGGCCTCCTCCGGCCATATCCGGACTCCCTGACTGTATTCGAGTTCTTGCGATGGTCTCCTCCGACCAGAACCAGCCTCTCGATGGTCTTCTGGGTGCTTTCTGGATTTCCCGATGACCTATTCAGCCTCTCGACGTCCTTCTTTGGCCAGATCCGACCCCCCGACAGTCTCCCCGACCTTTTGGGCCAAACACCATTTGTCATGGAGGTATCCGTCCAAGTGAAGAGCAGTGTAAGAAGAGAAAGGACCGTCATTGGCTGCAGCAAAAGGAACACGGGTTCGAATCGCAAAGGGCATGGGCGAAAACCCGAACCCTAGTTTTATTGTCTGTTGTTTTCTCCGAGAGAGAGAGAGAGAGAGAGAGAGAGAGAGAGGGAGAGAGTATTAATGCCAAGAGTGGATTCCCCTTTAGTCATCATACTAATGCCAAGAGCCGCTGTACATTAATGCCTCTTCAGCCAGCGTTGAGAGGACCTCCTGTCTATGGCCTGTAGATCTGTTAAGTCGCCAGTTGATGAACTGACTAGAATCGAGATATACAATAGTGGAAGGCACATGTTTTCTTCCATTTTTGACTTGGAGCAGCACAATCTTCCATTCAACTATTTCACATGTCTGCTCAACATCTGATTTGGATGCTTAGTACTCATGGATCTCCACTTGCTTAGTTGCTTACATGGAAATTCAGTAAAGAATATAAAAAATATGAAAACACCCTCCCTCCTTTTACTTTCTGAAGGTTCCATTCCTTATTCTGCTTTTTTTAGCAGCTGTGTTTCTGTTTTCTATCTTATTTTTTTACAAATGTTGAGCATGAAATGTTTTGAACGGTGTTGCCATTGATATATGAATGAAATGTTTAGTGCTGAATGAGATGAAAAAATGGAACTGAAACGAGAGATGATATCATGGGAAACCACTTGCTTTTTATGGTCGTACCTGAACACCATTCAGCCATAGAAATGTTACTTTTTTGCCTTGAAATCTTAGCGCTGAAAGCTGTGCTTGCAGTTACCATTTTAAAAGCATTTATGTATTAAAAGAATGGCATGCCCCTTGGGTTTCTGTTCTTTCCTGTTATAGAAATGTCCCTGATGATGGTTGATATGATTTCTTAACTTCTAGGTTCAAAGTGCTCCTCGGATTTATAAAAAGCCTCAAATCAATAGTTTGGGGCAAGTGTCTGAAGATGCTAGTTTGAACTACTTTAAAGATACCCCATATGATCAGTGGGTCAGATCAACAGATTTCACTCCAACTTGTTCTATTGGCCAATCGTCTGCATTGTGTTTGGAGCTTCCAAACATGTGCGACCTTCCGAATATCAATGAGTACTTCTCCTACTATAAAGAAAATGAAGGTCAATTCCTCTTGGAGGAAGGTTATTCTTTTTCTCGAAGTTTTGATCTAGTCCCCATTGTTGAGCCTCCGCAGGAAATCCAATTGCCATATAAGATTCTGTTTAAGATAAACAGTTTAGTTCAGAATGGGGTTCTTATGGGTCCAACACTTGATGACGAATTTTTTAGATTGGTTGATCCTCGTTCAATATCCATTCCCTACATAGAACAGGCGTTGGAGGTTCTTTCGAATTTAAAGTATTCCTGCTTTGAGCCTGCAAAATGGCTTAGTGAGAAGTATAGTGAATACCAAACATCAAAGTACCTTACTAAATCCACTGCAATTTCATTGGAAACTGGCCTTGTTTATGTTCACAGGGTTCAAGTAACCCCTTCTAAAGTATACTTTAGCGGGCCTGAGGTTAATGTTTCCAATCGTGTCTTACGCAATTATTCTGAATTCATTGATAATTTTCTTCGAGTTTCTTTTGTTGATGAGGACTGGGGTAAAATGCATTCAACCAATTTGTCACGGCATACAGTTTCTCAAGATGGTGAAGAGTATAAATTCTGCATGGATGTTTGCTCCAAGGGATGGAATCATCTCGGTTCTGCTTATTCATATATATAAATATATATTCTGTTGCCTTCTTCAAAAAAAAGATGGTGAAGAGTATACAGATATTTACAAGAGGGTAATTTCTACTTTGAGAAATGGCATAGTTATTGGTGACAGGAAGTTTGATTTTCTTGCCTTTTCTTCAAGTCAATTACGGGAAAATTCTGCATGGATGTTTGCTCCAAGGGATGGAATCACTGCCGCTGATATTAGAAAGTGGATGGGTGATTTTAGCGAGATAAGAAAAGTTGCGAAATATGCAGCCAGGCTGGGTCAATCATTTGGCTCATCCAAAGAAACTTTGAATGTTCATAGGAATGACACTGAAACTATTCCTGATGTAGAGATTAATGTGAATGGGATTAACTATGTTTTCTCAGACGGAATTGGAAAAATTTCTGCTGAATTTGCACAAAAAATAGCAATAGAGTGTGGCTTAAAAAATTCGACACCATCAGCTTTCCAAATTAGGTATGGTGGCTACAAAGGTGTCGTGGCGGTGGATCCACAGTCTACATTTAAGTTATCCTTAAGAAAAAGTATGTGTAAGTATAAATCAGAGAACACAAAACTGGATGTTTTGGCATGGAGCAAATATCAGCCCTGTTTCCTTAACCGTCAGTTGATTATTACTCTTCTGTCTACGCTTGGAATCAACGATCATATTTTTGAGAGGAAGCAAAAAGAAGTTGTAGAGCAAATGGACATGATTTTAACAGATAAAGTAAAGGCGTGGGAGGTGCTTGAGATCATGTCTCCAGAAAACACTAGGATTCTGCAAGAGATGCTAAGATGTGGCTATAAGCCAGATTCTGAACCATTCCTTTCAATGATGCTTCAAACATTTCGGGCATCAAAGCTTTTAGATCTGAGGAATAAAGCAAGGATATTTGTTCCAGATGGGAGAGTATTGATGGGATGCCTAGATGAAATTATAACTCTGGAATATGGGCAGGTATTTGTGAAAGTTTCGTGTGTTGGTGGAAATGAATCAGATAAGGGTCCTTTTGTGGTGGAGGGGAAAGTTGTTGTTGCTAAAAATCCGTGTCTCCACCCTGGTGACGTCCGGGTCCTGATGGCTGTCAACGTCCCTGCTTTGCACCATATGGTTGACTGCGTCGTATTTCCACAGCAAGGAAAAAAGTCAGACATCTTCATCACTTGTATCCATCGTTTATGCCCTGTTTATTCAAGATTATGCCAACCGATTGTGAGCCCAAAACTAATTATTGGACTCAAATTTATATTTAATTTTGAGTCTAATAATTGGTTTTGGACTCACAATATGTTGGCATAATCTCAAACGAACAGGGCCTTAATGTTTGGAACTTGAAATAAGGCCGTGACATTTCTCATCAGTACATCATTCAGTATACTATCATGCTCTGGTTTACTGTGAATTTCAAGTTAACATTTCTCATCTCTACATCATTCATTCTATTATCATGCTCTGGTTGAACAATATGCCTGTGTATATCATATGTTTATGCTGGATTGTATGTGATCTGCACTAAAGTAATGTACTGCACATCATGTAAATTTCAAAAGTGTTTTGGGAGAGAAACCATGTCTCAATGAGTAGGATTCTGTTTTTAATGTGAATAGATGATTAGTTGCCTTACTAGACTACTTGTTAAGGGAAAAATAAAAGGAAGCTTAAGGGCCTATTCTACCATAAGTGTAATTAAATGAACACTCACTACTTTTGGTTTTGGTTAGGTAAGCCCACAAGCTACGATAACTAGGCATCTGAAAAACAATAACCACTTTACATGGATTGGAAGCCACGGAATCAAACACCATCATGAGAAAGATATGCATTCAGCATCTTGAACAAAAGAGACACATTTCATGTGTATTTAGACATTTTGCACTTTCTATAATGATGCCAAAGCAGCGATAATTTTTGGGAGATTATAACTCTTAATATCTAGCCGTGACAATATTTGTTCTCCTTTTAATTTTTAAGCTTGTGATTAGCACACTAGTAAAGAGTTTTTTTTCTCATTCTCCTGATTCTGCATGCTCCATTCAGTGGTATTTAGTAGTACAAAATTAACACACACACTTACCCGCTATCTCTGGTAAACTGACGAGGCATACCCATGAACTTCTTTTTATTGGCACAACTGAACTAAAGAAATAGGTTTTTAGTATGATAGACTTGATTACATAGAATGTAGAGTTTGGGGTGCTTTTAATTGATTTCTTCAAGATGTTTCAATGCTATGCAGCTTCATAATTAAAGTTTTAGGTGGTTCTATTCAACATCTATTGCTTTTAACTTTATGTTGTTTGGTTTTCCTTTCGGCATGGCCACACACAAACACATTCTTTACTACTTTTTCTTCATCTAAAATGCTTTTTAAGTGTTTACTTAATTGTGTTTCCAGACCCCATCCAAATGAGTGCTCGGGAAGCGACTTGGATGGAGATACATACTTTGTGAGCTGGGACCCTGAACTTATTCCACACCGACAAATCCCAGCTATGGAATATGCTGCCACACCAACTGAGCTATTAGATCACGATGTTTCAATCGAGGTATGGGTCTTATCCATATCGACCATTCCTGGAAAAAAAATGAAATTCATTTGTTTTTGTTTGATTCTTGTTCTTCTCATTTTTTTCATATACTTCTTAGTTTCAGATCAAGCGTTTTTTACCATGTTCACCTGATGCTTTTCTTGTAACGCTGATGTATAATAATGGATAAACCATAAATCAGATACTAATATTATTTGTCAAAAATCTATATTATTTGTTGATGTTTTAGAATCTTATACAATGATTGTCATGGGTTTCCAAAAAAAGCCATGAAATAAAGTTCAGTTCACTTCTGTACACTTCACATCCAATCAGTGCAACAGATAACATAAAATACGAGAGATTATTGCATGTTTTTTCTCTTATTCTATTGCAGGTTCATTAGTTTGGAGACTTATTTCAACTAGTTTAAGGCATTTTCTCTTATTCATTTTTTGTTTTCTTTAATCTCTTCGAGATATTGGGTTACATGATAAAAGAGAACCTGACTGCACATAAAATATGTCAGCATGTGTTACATGATGCAATCCCATGCCATTTCACATGCACAGCCATAATAAACGCACTAACAAATGCCTAGGATTTCAATATCAATATGTCAGACTCATAAGATATAAACACTTGTAGAACATCACATATAATGCACTTAGATTACATCTTCTCTCCCATGAAAATGTTCTGTAAGGCTTGAGGTCTTTCCATGACTTTGCACCTACACATGAACTGTTTCCTATCCATTATTAAAAACCAACAATTGGTTCATCTTTATTTATTTATTTATTTATATATTTTTACAGATAGAAATGAGTACCCCGAATTTTCTTTGTAAGTGGTTTCCATAGACATCACATTTGTCCTCATGGTGCAGGAAGTGGAGGAGCACTTCGCAAATTTTATGGTACACGACAACTTAGGAATCATTTCAGATACCCACACTGTCTTTGCTGATGACTTGCAACGCAAGGCTGAGAGTCATGCCTGTCTTGAGCTTGCAAAGTTATCCTCTATTGCTGTTGACTCACCCAAAACGGGCGTTTATGCTGAAATCCCCCCTCATCTGCATGTGAAGAAATATCCAGACTTCATGGAGAAGTTGAACAAACCCACCTACAAATCTAAACGAGTGCTTGGAAAACTCTTCAGGGCGGTCAAAGATATTGCACCACATACCAGCCATATAAAATCATTCACTCGGGAGGTTGCAATGGAATCATATGACACCGACATGGAAGTCGATGGTTTTAAGAAATACCTTGGTGATGCTTATAATTACAAATACCAGTATGATTTTAAGTTGGGTACCCTGATGAAACATTACGGGATAGAAACCGAAGCAGAGGTCCTCGGTGGAAGTATAATGAACGTGTCAAAATTATATTCGAAACGTAAAGATAATAATGAGGTGATTGGATCAGCAGTGAGATCTTTAAAGAAGGAAGTAAGGACATGGTTCAATGAGAAGTGTAGGGAGTCTGAGCCGGATGCAGATGATGATGTCTGTGCAAAGGCGTCGGCATGGTATCATGTAACTTATCATCCCGACTATTGGGGACGCTACAATGAGGGTATAGATAGGGATCATTTGATAAGCTTTCCGTGGTGCATCTATGAAATGCTGATTCACATCAAGCAGAAGAAGGGCACCCTGAGAAAGGCAGCTTAAGTTAGAGTCTGAGGTTGAGTAGAGAACCCTTTTTGTTCTCAGTCCCTGGATATAGATGGTAGTATATCTGCATATGTATGACATAGACAAGTATATCGGCTATGTAAGTCTATGCTCAATAGGTTTACTTCATTAGATAAGCTGAACTTATGTATTTATTTCAGTAGCTGTTTTGTTTCAAGATGTTGATGTTGGGTAGCAATGTAACTGATCCACTGTTTGAAAGTTTATGAGAAATAAAATCTTGTGTGTTTATCTTTACTCCCCTCTTCAGAATGGCAAGTCATGATAGATTAAAGAATATTCATTTGGATCTTACACAAGTAGATGTAAGTTGAGGTTCAGCATTTCATTGGCATTTTAACTCGAAATGTTTTAGGATAATTGCGAAAAATCTATGTGCTGTCTTATTGGTGCCTAGAAATATTGCAGCAATTGAATTAGGGGAGTTTATATCCACACTCAAGCGTTTTTAGGCACCAATAAGACAGTTGTTCCAACATGAAAACAGGGGAGTGTGGATATCAATTCCCATAAACATAATAGTTAATCCACAACAGAGTAAGTGAACTTTGATATTACATGACCAATAATGCTCAAACCTCTACACATCCCGTCCATAACACACATCAATTTATTGAGTAAACTAATTTTACAAAATCATTTTCTCATGTAACATAGTAATTGTAAAACATCGACAACCATACATTCCAAAATCATTTTCTCATAAAATCATTCCAAATTCTACTTCTTTCAAAGGGAAAAAAAAACAACCAACACTTCTAAGTTCAATCGGTACTAGCTTCGTCGCTCAACGAAGCGGGTGACGTACAACAATCTAAGGTCCTTGCTACGGGACAAGAATGATCGTCCCTCCACGGGGTGAGTGCTTAGGTGCTCGTACACATCAGAGAGGTCACTATTTTCAAGACCATCAATCTCATTTAGAGCTGCCATGATCTCATCACATAGGGCAAAACCACAATCACTAGCACGTTCAATGGCAGATGCCATCTTAGCAATCTTGGTGGCAACTTTTTTCATGGTTTCCATGAGTTCACTGTTAGATCGTTTCCTTCGGCGCATTGAACTCTCAACCTTAGTAGCCTCACCCCAATCAAAGGAACATCTAACATTCTCACAAGGACTCCTTTTTAAGTACAGTTCATGCTGTTGTGTGGCTGCCATCATTAGTAAAGCCACTGCTGATGCAACTACTGTTGATGCATTCATAATCATAGTCCTCAAGTCCTCATTAGCATCAATCATGCCCTCATTACGGTCATCCATCTTAGATTGTGTTTAAACAAGCCTTCATCTAAATGATTCAAGACAAAAGGGTTCCATTGGGTTTAAGAATGTGTACAAAAAAGTTGTCAATACAATTTAGCATAATCAGGTCAATTAGGTTCATGAGGATGGTCAAATTTACAAATAAGCAATTGACAAGGAAGGATGACATGAATAGTAAAAGAAGCAAAACTAATTGGAAATTTTAACATATCATTGTATGTTAAAATGTGATGTTTGGAATAGAAAAAAAGCAGTGAAACTCTATATATTAACATACCAGAAATGCAAGAACAGAGAGAAGAAAAAAAAGCAAGAAATGATAAAACAGAAATGTCTAGTATTTGGGATGTTTCAAAACCCTAAATTCTAGAACAGAGATGGCATAATAGAATGATAGAACAGAAATGTCTAGAACAAATATGCTAGAACAGACATGTCTAAATCAAATGTTCATTTGGGTAATTCATAGCAGAAAACAACTATGAAATAGGAATCCAAAGAGGGCCAGAAAACTGCAGAAAGTAGCTGAAAACAAAGAGGGTTTCAATAGTTAGGCTTAACCCTATTTCAGGAACCCTTTCATTTTCAGAAACCCATTTTCAGAAAAAATAATCAGATGATAGAAGAAGAATAGCTGTGAGAGAGAGAGAGAGAGAGAGACAGCATACCTGAGAGGGAACAGGAGCGATGGCCGTGAGATCTCTAGAGAAGGGCTGGAATGGCTTTTTATGGCCTGGGCCCATGGTTTTTTATAGCCGTTCTTGGGAAATGATAGGGCCATCCTATTTTTTGTAAAAGCGTAGTCATAAACTCATAATTCATAAATACGGGTTGGCCCATGAAAAAGGGGCGAATAAACTCATAATTCATAAATACGGGCTGGCTTGTTGGGAATCGTAACAACCAATAGGAGGGTACGAATAGAAAGAGTCAGGACGGATTCATTATAGACTGTTAATCAACACATCCGTTTGGTTGCCGGAATTTTTTGGTTCTTGGGATTTTTGTGGAACATAAAACTTTATGGGAGATTGGTGGGAAAAAAAACTCCCTGGAAGTATCCCAGTAAAATAAAAATCCCATGTTTGGTTGACCAGACTATGGTGGAACAAAAATGCTTTGTTTGGTTGCTTGACCTATTGGGAAGAAAAAAATTCTTCTACAAGCTTATTTTTGGTTCCTGAGATTATTTTGGGCCTAGCAGCCAAACGTGGGTTTCCTGCGGAAATTCCACAAAAGTCCTAAGAACCAAAAAAATTCCGGGAACCAAACGGAGCAGGGCATACAACAGATTTCACGTATATTTTTTAGTCAAAAAAATGGGTGTTAAAGGATTGAGCCTCTAGCTTAATTGTCAAGGCTTTGTTCTTCAACCTAGAGGAGGTGGGAGGTTCAATCCTAGCTAAAAATGGGTGTTAAAAATTGTGTTACACTCATTTAACTCTCGAAAGAAACAGAGCAAATTGCCTTATTTTCAAGAAGAATAATGATATGGTAACCAATTTGGGGACCGACAGTGGAACTGAACAATATAGCCTCTTTAACACAAAATCAATCTTTCCCTTGATTTTTGGTTTTTCTCTCCATTAAAATGGCAAAACTACCCCTCCCATGCCATGTGGCATGTGAGGATTTGTTAGGTTACACTGTCAGTTCCACTCTTGGTCTCCATAGCAGCACTCTTTCAAGAAGAGGCAAGAAAATGGGGGTGAAGATAGTCATTTTTAGGGAAAAAACATGCAAAAAGGGGGTGGAAATGCTGAAAAGAATAGCCCATTTTATGGGCTTAGTTATCATAAAAGAGAGTGAACTGTAGGTTAATATATGACTTTTTTTAATTTTAATATTATCATTAAGGTTTCATTAAAAAAATTCCAGACTTGCTTGTACCTGATTTTCAGTCGTAAATCCATCTTTCATTTGGGACCTTTTCATACTTTACAAGAACTAAACCAGGGTCCAACAAAAGCTAAAGCAGCACCCAGCCCATTGGAACCTTGCACAAACTTACACTAACCTTAAAGATCACATATATCGATCATTTGACATAGTTAGGGATGAATTGATTTTTCAGCTATACATACATTTTGCAAAGGATGTCAAGAAGAAAAATTGAGGAGAGAGAACTTGACAAGGAGGCCTATCTTCCCTTTCTCCAAGTTTAGTTTAGCTCCAGTCACTAGCCAATAACCAGGGCTATCCTGTGGGCCCTTACAAACATGAGATGTATCAACAAACTTCAAAAGCTTCTGAACCTGGACAGGTACTGGTGGGCCCGTCGGAAACACGCTGGAATCTATGATGACAAATGGCATTTGTTTCTCTTTCTCGCCATTTCCGGTGAATGTCGTGCTAATCGCAGAGAAAAAACCCGATTTCTGAGAGAAACCCGAAGAACCTTGATCCCATATTGACCGTGCGATTGTCGAATCCGATACCTTGGAGAAGAGGAGCCTGAGATGGAGAACGTTCTTGGATTCGTGCTTCTTTACGTGAAGCTGAGCTCCGGTGACTATAAATGCGGTTTCTTGGCCATTGGCGTGGGCCCACTCGGGATCGTATTTTACCGAAGCAGTGCACACGTGGGAGAATTTCATGCAATCCACGGGTTCGAAGTATCGGCCGTCGGCAACCTCGTCGGAACCTCGCCATGTTGATGCATCATGTAAATGGTTTCCAAGCATTGTTGGGGTGTTTGATTGATGTTGTAGGTGTACTGCTAACCTGTGCATGGGTGGGAGGAGTGAGTCACATTAATTATAATCTCCATAGATTTGTTTTGTTAGAGGGTGTGAAACAAGCAATTACTCCAGAAGCTTAAGCAGTTAGACTATGACAAGCGATTGTGTTCATAACCTAAAACAAACAGGGCCTAGTGTTCTTTAATCATTTATACTTAACACTCCCCCTCAAGTGTGGCCCCCTCTTTCTTAGGTTGGCCGCACATGTGGCCCTTTTTTAGAACCTTACGCCAAAAAAAGCTCTGATATCATGTGGAGGAATAGCCAATTACTCCAAAAGCTTAAGTGGTTAGAGTGACTGAAGTTATACGTACTTCAACAGAGGGGTAGGAACTCGGAATTGCCACCCAACTTTCAACCCACGCATACATGATATGGGTGGAAGTGACTAAATTTATGGGTGGAAATGTGGATCAACGGGAGATTTTGATATGGGAATTGGGTGGATGAGACAGTTGTAATTGGTTGTGTAATTTAAGGGCATATTTGGCAACCATGAAAAATATTTCATGTAATATTTGTGGGGCCAGTTGTGATAGATGGGTGGAGAAGGTGGGAGAGGGAGAGACTTGAGAGAGGGTGCATGGGATGGGAGTGGAGAGAGCATGGGCAATCCCCAAAAATGGTGAAAAAATTTACAGTACTTAAATTTGTGTATTTTTTTTTCATGTTTTTAATGGTTTTTCTTGCTCCCCTCATACGCACCCTATCGACTCTCTCCCTCACATCTATCAAAACTGATCCCATAAATTTTCCATGGAATATTTTTCATGTTTGCCAAACATCCCATAAAACTGTCTGACTAAACCCTTTTTAATGTTCTTGTTGACACATTCACAACAAGAAAATTCTTGTAACAGTAAGACTAAATTGTAAGGATTTTTCCTTGGGCCCCATTTGTTCCGCATGGACGACCAATAAACATAAGTCTAGCCCATTACTTTGTGCCCCACCTTGGTCGGATGATCCTAGCCAGTTGATGTATAAAAGCTTCTTTAGGGGTTCTCCCAAGAGAAGTTAGAGAATTGAATTTTTGTAGGCCTTGATCTTAAAAGATGTCATGTCTATTCTGTATGGAACTAGACGATGTTGGTCATCCAAAGATGGTTTACAAAAATCAACGGTCCAGATTATAACCGCATGTCCTGTAGGTGTAGGTGACCCAAATCAGAAGATACAAGCTAGAAGATCGATGGAAAGGACCACTCAGTAGTTCACAAACACTCCGCTCCTGGGGCCCACCAGATCAATTTTTGGTGGTACTCATTAAATGCCACATGCAGCCAATGTTGATCACTTGGGCCCTTATTTGGATAGCAGGAAAAACATTTCTCGTGGAGGGAAAATTTAAGGTTATGTTCATTAACCTTATGTTAAAAGGACCAAATTGCCCTTCAATTACCATGCACGACTACTCTGTGATCCTACAAGCATCAGTTCATGGAGGGGCAGTTTGATCTTTTCACATAAGATTACAATTAACCTTATGGGTAGTATCAACTAAAATTAGTAAAAATTTAGCTTAGGAAATTGTAATTTTATAGAATAATTAGCTATCATTGCTACTGACCGGTTGCATTTCATGCCTTCCAAGTACAATCTCATTCCCGTAACCGGTCTCCTTCCGACCGTAACCTGAAAATTGGAATAATTTAAATTTCCACCATAAGAAATGAGGAAAATTGAAATTTCAAACAGGCAAATAGGCTGAAATGTGTTAATCCGAGTAGTTTATTAGTACTGAGAGGTGTTTACCTGAGCAGTGTTGACATATAGCTTTGGGCCCATCAAGTTGAGATGAAGAACTGGAGTTTGGATAGCCTTGTCTTTTCTAAGTTGGCCCAAAGGGAGGTCGCTATGAATAGGAGCCCATATCTTGTGAGATTGGAAGTCAAGGAAGTATGGTAAATCAGCTATAGGAGGCTTATCTGTGAAAAAAGAAATGAAATCACCAACATAAAAAACAGATTACTTATATTTATTTTCATGATTAGGATTATTAGGATACTAAAACGCTTTTGGTTTTGTTAGGATAAAATTCTAAGCCTAATGTTAAGAAATTGTAAAAAAATACACATGTCTCATATAGGAGGAGAAAAAACATTAGAAACTAAGAAATAAAATAATTTTGAAAACAAAAGTGAGGGGCATCTCTAAGTTCAAAGAACAAGCTGAAACATGCCATATTTGCACCCCTCATATATTGATTATTTATTTGTGGGTCACATGTTAATTATTTATTTGTTTATTTATGTATTCATGTATGTATGGCTACCATTATAAAAATAATAATAATAATCATGTCGTATGTATGTGAATATGAAGACTGATTTTGCGTATGCCTACAAAGATATCATGAATAAATTGATAATTTAAATCAATGTTTCAGAATGCAAATGGTGGCCAAAGAAAATCCTAATCGACTCGGTGCGACTTGATCGAGTACTAAGCTTGATGCGGCCATAACTTTAGAGATTCAAAGGTGTATTGATATCTATACTCCCTTGTAAAGAGGTTGCCCCTAAAGTAAGAAGCGACTAAGGATACAAGTATGATTAGATAATTTCAAAAGGAGGGTTGGGATTAAATAATCATAGGATCGAGACACACTTCTTGCCAATTAATAGAAGGAATGAAGATATGATCAGAGAAGAGAAAGACAATAGGCTCACGATCAAAGGTATAGATGAGATCGCGAACAAACAAATTCCTGGTAAATTTTAGATATAAAGGACATTCCAAATGCTTAATCAAGGATAATGTAAAAGGGTGAATATATCACTTCCCAAAAGATGCCCTATAATACATCTTTACAATTGTCATTGGGAAATTATATTCCCACACCCTTGACTCAACAATGGCACTACACCCTTTATTTTGCAAATTTTAAATTAGCATTTAAGGGTTAATATTATAATTCCCAAAATACTTTCAACAACTAACTTAAAAGTGTCCTAGTGTCGTGGGAATATCATTTCCCTTAATGTTTGCATGCCTCAATCATGCAAATGTAAAATCTCGACCAAAAAGTGAGGCGGACACTTTTGTTGTACAACCAGCTCAAGTACCTCTATAGGTTCAATTCATGGTCAACAAGAAACTATATATGCCGTAAAGATGGTGTTGGTTATTAGTTTATAGGAGGATCAATCCTCCTAATTCTTATTAAAGATTACATTGACTTTGGTGGGCATTGTGTAGAAAATTATTTGGTCGACTTTTAAGCATTGAATTTTGAAGGAGAATATTGAATTATTTTTACAATGAATCAAAAGCAATATTTTCAAACTTAAAAAATCAAAAAATCAGTTTAATTCTTTATACGATCTTGCCGAGGAATGTTTAGTATAGTGCGCCCCTTAGCTAATACCGCAAGGCATGCCTACTATTATATAATGAGCCACATCTTTATTGGATCTGTAATGTTCATCTGATAAGCCCTGTCTTGGATCTCTGATAGCAAAAAATCAAGTCAATTAGACAATCCTAACATCCAATTGAATGCATTTTGGCCTGATTTACATAATTTTCTAGTCATTGGATATCTAATTTAGAGCGTATTAGTTGGACGATCTAGATCAACTAAAGGTAGAGCTCACTATGTAATAGTGGGCTTGCCCTACTGTGACTAGGTGCAACCTAGTGAAGCATTCCTCCAATTTTGAGTCCAAAATATTATTCTTCTTCTTGAACAACTTCTTCTTCTTCTTCTTCTTTTTGATGGGTAAGCTGGGGTTAGGCGGACCCCTGCTCATATATTAAATAAAAAATGATGATACAATAGCAAGAGCAACACTACATCTCAATCCTTAGAACAACGGCTAAGGAAGAGGGCAGACCAACCAAGGTCATGATACCCTTAAGACAAACTCAAACAAGTAAGAGAAAAGAAAATTCCCTAATGTTCTAGGAGGTCTATCATCTTCTTCATTTAGTAATATTTTAGTTTTCATGGGAGTCTTAATTTTTCTAAAAATGTTAATTTTCCCTTGTAATTTTTCTTTTATTTCTTAATAATTTTTTTGTTATCTTTGTCAAAAAAGAAGTTTCAATGGGGGGAGAGAGAGATGACTTACAACGGAGGTAGAGATTGATGGCATGTGATAAGTAACCTTTGCCGGGAACATCTTTCATGAGAGAGGTAATGGGTATGAAACTGAAGTTGATTGCATCGGGCGCCGAAGGGACGGTGAGAAGCCACTCACAGTGGCTGTCCACTGATGCGTCCCCTCCCCTTTTCGAACAAATGACCGTAATGCCCTGAAAATTCACATTCCTCACTTTTTACTATTTTTTTTCAAAATGAATTGAATGGGTACTGTTAAAGTATAAAAGATTTAATAATACCATCTCCAACAGCTTAAGTTTTTGGAGTAACTGGTCGTTTCACAGGTACAATGAGAAAAATAATTAAAAAGAAAAAAATCATCAATAGTCTATAGAAAATTATTAATAGTGTTTTTCTATGTAAAAGTCAATGACTAATCTGTAATCACTAATTTGGGATGATTTTGTTAAAACCTTAGATCTAAGAGACAGTGCACTGATTACCCTTATACCCTTTACTAGTCAATGGTTAACTCCAGTAATTTCACTCTTAATCCATTCTTCAATCTAGATTGTCGATCTTAGATCAGTGATTGCCCGCATAAGAGTCAAGACTTACGTCTTTGGTCGTCACCGACGAGAAGCTATTGAGAAGGACGGGTTGTGGATTGAAGACATTGAAAGCCTGTGGAATCTGAAAATGAATTCAAAATAATTTATCAGTACAATATAAAGCCTAAAATTAAAATTAGGCTGAACAAAACAGACAAAGCAAGAAGAAAATCCTAGTAATGGGTTTTCCATGACCTTGTTTTTGTTTTCCTTGTTTTTCAAGTGAAAAGGAGGGAGGGTGCACGTCCCAGTAAAAATCTGATCGCCAAGCTTTTCTAAGTGCTTCTTGAGCTGAGATGGGTGCAACTTGGAAGATTGATTTTGTCTCACAAACACCACATCCTGCCCTCCAACATTCACACCCACTATTATGTGGGTCCCATAATTTTCAATGAACCTGTAAGCAAAAACCAATTGGGTTTAGTACTTCGGAGATATTCTTTCCTTCCATTTTCCATGTATCATTTGTTCCTAATTCTTGGTCAATGCATGGAAAATTTGGAAATGAGAGAAGAATATAAATAAAAGAAAAAGAACAAGTCAGAGTTTGTTTCTGAATTGAAGTTTCCATGGTTTTCTCTATCATTCAATGGAAGATTTTAAGCCATCCTTTAATGGCTATTTTCCTGCAAAATGGGTGGAATTTACTCAATATGTTGCTTATTTTGAATATGAAGAGAGATTTTTATGTCACCCCCTTAAAAAATGAGGATAAATCATGACGAAATATGTTCATAAGAAGGGTTATGTTTTGTGGGTGCATCGATTTAACCTACACCAAAAACTAGTAAATAATTCCTGTTTTTTTTTTCCCAAGAAAGAACAGAATCTTCTGTGAATTTCTTTTCCTATTTAAATGGTGGAAATGAAGAAGTATACGAAACAGATATGTCACATTTGCACAAGAAGGAATCCTACATGTTATTTTCGTGAATCCATCCTAACTAACCTACCAAATCGGGAATAATAGAAAAAAGGTGATGATATTTTCATCCCGCATTACGTGCTCGCCCCCCCCCCCCCTTATAACCTGATTTGACGTGAAAAGTAGGCAACTTTATATCAAATCATGTTATAAGAGGGTGTGAAAGTACGGGAGGGGGGGTGAAAATATCATCACCCTAGAAAAAAGATGAACTTAGATATATGCACTAATTTAATAATATAGTAATAGTAGCTGCTAACTTGGTCCATGAAAACTAGATGGGTGAGGAACCTAGATCTAGCCAATTCTTTGGATCGTATAGAATATTGATCTAGGTGAAAAAGTCACCAATCGAAGGGACTGGTGGCTGATACATCAAGCTTCCGTGTATAGTTTATAGGAACCTTGTCATTTTATACATGTACATGTGGGTTCGAAGATGTCAACGTCCTTTCTTAAAATTAGAATGGCAAACTGGTCATTTTAAACATACCCAATTATCCATTTATTATATTTTTTTTGTCTTTTCCTAAAATGAGTGCTTTTCTACCCTACTTGTTTGAGTTTGTACGGCGTGACCTCATTTTAATATAATGAGGCGCGCGACTATGTTCTATGGCAGTAATGCACAGTATGTTCCACCTTTTTTACTGGTCTGAATCGTCCATCATAAAGTCCTTGGTTTGGGTCTAAAAATCAAGTCAATCTTTCAATTGTAACGTCAACATCAAATAATGTCAATGGGAGGTTGTTGAAAAAATTTTATATACAG